>NC_136412.1:244816754-245416754 GCF_051521515.1 Lactuca serriola
ATTTTTTTTAATAAAACCATCATTTCCCGAAAAAAATAGTTTTCCGTTTGTTATTTGCAATTCATTAATGGAAACAAACCTATAATGGTTTTCTGAAAAAAAGAAAAAAAAAACTTTCAATGATTAAACCAGCAAAAAGAAAATTTTGATAGTTAGATAAAAGAAGAATTCAAACTACATTGGTATTTATAGAATTTGGCTATATATATATATATATATATATATATATATATATATATATATATATATATATATATATATATATATATATATATATATATATATATATATATATATAGTGGCGGACCTTAGTGGTGCCCCAGGGGTCCCTGGCCACTGCTCCGACGCCGACACGTAGTGTAAATTTTTTTTTTAATATTTTTTCTATTGGGTTCACCGGCTTAAAACACGAGTGACACTATTAATATAGATTTAATTGGAATTTTTTTTAATGTCACCCCTACGAGAATGTTCTGCGTCCGCCACTATATATATATATATATATATATATATATATATATATATATATATATATATATATATATATATATATATATATATAATTGTAAAGATTAGACATATGAGAGTTTGTAACATGTTGCACGAACTCCATTTGAAAGTAATGGATTTCTTGAAAACATAATTCCTAAAGAGTATCTTCATTTATTTCTATATATTTTTTTATCGGTAAAAGTCTATTTTTATGAAAGTATATTGAGATCTTCATCTATTAAAATTATATTGTGTAATATATATATATATATATATATATATATATATATATATATATATATATATATATATATATATATATATATATATATATATATAGGCTTAGGTTATTCTATTAAACTAATTATTGTGTTATTGTATGCATAAATGTGGGCAAATTATTTTACTTAATTTAAGAAATTGATTAATATATATATTATTAAATTAAAGATAATTGAAAAATACCATTTAATTTCATTCTAAGGTTATTTTAGATAATTGACATAAATTTAAAAAAGGAAAATTCCATATTTTTTGGGATAATTAACTCTTTTGATTTTAAAATTCTAATTTTTTTTAATTACTTTAGTTTTAATTATAACGTAATTTTTATAATTAAACCCGATTTTATTCTGTTAGAATCATATTCTCTATGAATTTCAGGATACATATTTCTATTAGAATAATATTCTATGCGAATGCCAACACCGACTAATACATATTTTTGGATACAACTTCAAATTTTTCATTACATTCTTAAAAAAGTAAAAACTTTATATAATAATCTATGACAATGAAATATTCACTAATAACAAATAAAAGTATGTATATTGTTCGACTTGAATATTTTAGGAGAATATATTAGGGAAATCTTCAGAAAAGTCTCAATATTTACGAAAAAGTTACACTTTAGTCCCAAGATTTTTTTTTTGAACGAAAAAGTCCCGAAAACCGGCAAAAATTTGCAGTTTGACCCTTTTTGACCGGTTGAAACCGGTACCAAATTAATTTGGGACTATTTCATAAACTAATCCAAAATATTGGGATTTTTCTGTAAACGAAAAATATTAGGACTTTTATGTAAACAAAAATATTAGGACTTTTCTACAAACAGAACCCTTATTATTATTATTATTATTATTATTATTATTATTATTATTATTATTATTATTATTATTATTATAATATAAATAAGAATACTATTTTTTGAACTTGTTATTATTAATATTGTTACTAATACATATAAATGCATTAAATGAAAAACTAATATTAATGACATTGTTTAAGGGTTGAGGTGAAGGAGATGGTGATGCTTTTAGCATTGAAATCGTGAATGTCTGCTTGTATATTTTTACTTTGTATATGGTCATTTCATATTTGTTATTATTGTTTTCAATTTAGAATATTAATACTTAACAATTTGAAAGAAGTTGCATATTAATAGTTTAATCTCACTTTGTATATAAAATTGTTTAAGGTAGAAGAATTACTTTCCAAATCCAACAAATCCACTACAAACATCTGCATAGGTTACCCATATCAAAATTCAAAAGTATTAATTACAATATTTTGTTTAATAAAAAGTAATAGGAATAATTCAAAAGTGTTAATCAAAATTCAAAAGTATTAATCCAAAAAACATGTCCTATTACTTTTTATTAAACAAGATATTGTAATTAATATTTTTGAATTTTGATATGGGCTACCTATGTAGATGTTTGTAGTGGATCTGTTGAATTTGAAAAATAATCCTTCCACCTTAAACATTTTTATATACAAAGTGAGAAATCCTTCTAGCTTAAACTATTTATAAATAATTTTACAAATATGTAACTTCTTTTAAATTGTTACGTATTATTATTCTGAATTGAAAACAATAACAACAAATGTGAAATGACCATAACAAAGTAAAAATATACAAGCAAACATTTATGATTTCAATGATAAAAGCATCAACATCTCCTCCACATTCACCCTTAAACAATGTCATTAATATTATTTTTTTTCACTTAAATTCATTTATATGTATTAGTAATAATATTAATACTAACAAGTTCAAAAAATAGTATTCTTATTTATATTTCTTTAATAATAATAATAATAATAATAATAATAATAATAATAATAATAATAATAATAATAATAATAATAATAATGGTTCTGTTTGTAGAAAAGTTCTAATATTTTTGTTTACAGAAAAGTCCTAGTATTTTTTGTTTACAGAAAAGTCCCAATATTTTGGATTAATTTATGAAATAGTCCCAAATTAATTTGGTACCGGTTTCAACCGGTCAAAAAGGGTCAAACTGTAAATTTTTGCCGGTTTTCGGGACTTTTTCGTTCAAAAAAAAAATCTTAGGACTAAAGTGTAACTTTTCCGTAAATATTGGGACTTTTATGAAGATTTCCCAATATATTATTACATATACTACTATCATTTTATTGTAGATTATTTTATCAGAAGAATATCTCTTTCCTTGATCATCCATGAAATTATACATTTAACGAAAATAAATGCCATGAATCAAATCATGTAAGAATAATATTCTGTGAGAATGCTTAGAATCACTTTTAAATTTGCGGTCCATTCTTCAAGCATCAACTTCTGTCAAAACAAAACCAAATTGTAGTTTATATTCCAACAGAATTGGAATTCATGATTCCATTCCAACAGAATTGGAATTCATGATTCTTTTTATCTTCTTCATGTCAATCTCAAGAATTGTACCACACGTTTATGTTTTCTTTCCCTTAGATCACAATGTACTCCATATCTATCAAAATTCACAACTATACAATAAGATCATCAAGATAATTGATTTTTTTTATCTATTTAACTTGTAAAACCGAATCAAAAGAAACATACCCAATCAAAGAAGAGATCATCACCATTGTTCTTCCTTTTCTTTTCTCCAAGTCTGTTGTGGCTGAACTTAGTTTTTGAGTGAACTCATTTAGGCCTTTTTGTACCTGGGCTGGGTCGGCTCGGTCAAGGGGGATAGCTTCAACAACAAATATGTTTGCATAAGAGTTTGGGCGAATGAAAGCAAAGCCACTACTGATGAATAGTGAAGATACTTGATCACTTATTGAGTTTGAAAACCAATTTCAAGGTGAAGGTCTACAGATTGACTGGTTCAAACACAAATTGAATTGAAACCAAATTGAGAACAAAGCAGCTACCAAGACTAATAATATTATCTAGCAATCAATTAGTAACTTCATGGTGAGAAGTGAGATGATAACATACAGAACCCCAAATCAAACAAGCTTCATTAGTGTATCTACCCATTTGAAACTTCAAATAGAGCTAGCACGTTCGATGAAGTTTCAAATCAAGGCTAGATAAGGGTTGGTGATATGGAAAAGGATGAAGACAGAGTGCATACATCCAGATGAAGTTTCAAATCATAGACTTGAAGGATTCGATAGACGAACAGTCAAAATAAGAAGAATCAAAACCTGTTATAAATCAGAGCTACACTTCGCTTCTTCTTCCCGTCGAACTTCACAGCCTCCGTTTCCCATTCGCAATCGGCCAAAGACCGGCGGCCTCCTTTGCCCTCACTTTCCATTCTCTTCTGTTCCTATTAATCAAAGAACTCCGAAGATCTTGTCTCATCGATTACCACCACCGGAAACACAACCTTGACTTCCACCAATCGACAGCACCCCCAAACGATTCCAGCACCCGATTTCTTGAGTCTCCGTGACCTGCGCTCGTTGATCTGCCTTCGTCCATCTTTGCTCGATCAAAAGGAACATGGGTTTAAACACTACTAGAAAAATGGGTGGTTACCTACAAGGAATATTGTTGGTATTTTGTAGGAAATAAGGTTTAGCTACAAAGTTCCAAAAAAAAGTGTTGGTTTGAAAAAGGGCCGTGGGAAAAAAGGTTCCTACAAACTTCCAACAAAATGTCTGGCACATTTCCTACAAAATAATTTGTAGGAAGTTGCAACAAATTTCAACAAAATTCCAACAAGGTTCCCCTAGGCTCCCTGACACCTTTTTTTCTACAGAATTGCTACAAATCCTGTTTCCAACCTATTTCCAACGAAACATTTCCAAATATTTCCAACAGAATATTCTATTTAATTTAAAAAAAAATAATAACAATCCACGTTTTTTCTTGGAACAAAATGTAGAAAAAAAACAACCCAATACATTAGATTTGCAATAATACGTATTCAATATATTAACATACAAGAATACAAACCCAATAAATTACATTATATTAATACACATCCAATACATTAACAAGTAAAAATACAAATCTATTACATTTACATATTCTAAATAAAATCCAATACTGCAATTTCACCAAGACTTGATAACATAACACTCACTTTGTATCCACTCATGACAGATGTGGATGAGTCTTGTTTTTGACTAGAAAATTTACATTCTAAAAATTATCAAAAAAATAGATTAATAAGCACTTTATATCAGGATTAAAATATATTTGCCAATATAAAGAGGTATGATATACGGAACAATACCGTGAGTAACTATATAATAGTACATCTCTTGTTTCTCTATCTTCAAGCTCAGCCAATTTAATAAGAACCTATATAAGTCAACATATTTAATTAAACAAAAGTAATAAGTATCTATATAGCAATTGAAAATAAAGTAAATGATATAATTTTACATGTCTCACCTTGGAAGCAGGATGATCAACATCTAACATCTTGAGAATTATAGCACCCATCATTTGTAATATGGAAACTGATTTCAATGGGAAATAAAATACTAAACTTAGAAGTAATACACAATCCTTGTATTGTAAGAAGTAGATATGTAAATTGATATTCAAACATGATGGAAGGATAACTAAAACAGTCTCTAAATCTCAATTTTTACCTTCATTTTTTGCTTCCAAGCCAGCCCTTTCAATAAAATAACCTCGACATATCTTTAAACATCTCCACTTGTTTATGTTTCTCATTCAGTTCTTGTGAAAGCTGCATTATCATGGTAAATAACTATAAAATCATCAAAATTAAATTAGAGGAAAGTAATGAAGTAGTCAACAAATCAAACTACTTACTTGCTTTGCAGTCTTTTAGCAGCATTCAAGATCTTTTGAGTTTGGAAAAATCATATACACTTTCGGTTAATATTATCATCAATCCAGCATGAGATAGCATAAACTTTGTACATCTTCATGGGCAACATATATTTCCTTAACCTGTATGGGAAAAAATAAAAACAGATTCCTGTTAAAAGGATGCAAACAGAAGTGAAGAGAAAAGAAAAATGTGGGAACTTGCTTAATTTTAATTTGGAAGTTATGATATCTGATCCTAAACTTTTTATTGCATCCACAATAATGATGATGGGTGTGGATGTTTTCTCCAATCCACACCGATTTTAAGATCAACACCGAAGGCAGATATACCAACTACACACAAATGAAATCACAAACTCACAGACAAAATATAGGAATCTGAATACAAATCTAAATCACAGAAAAATTACAAGAGAGAATCAAGGTCACGGTGATTGTATCACCTGAGGGGAGAGACCGGAAGTGTGAGCGTCGAAGGGGAGCGACGCGGAGGAGTGAGCGCCTCAGGTGAGCGGTGGCGTGGATATTGCAAGCAGATGATGGCGAAGGTGATGGTGATGACGATGGTGGATGAAGCAGAGGAGCGACGTGATAGACAACAAAGAGAAGTCCAGGTGCGACATCAAAGAGCGCGACTGATTTTGCTCTGGTGGTGGTCGTAGCGAGAGAAGATGGTAACTAGGGCTTTCTCTTCATTTGTGGTAAGGACTAAGGGGGGAAAAGGATAGAAGATAGATGGAGGCGCAATTTTTCAATATTTTCACAAAAATTAGGCGGTACATAGACTAAACATTTCGTCGGTAATGCGTTGGAAATTCCTACGGATTTCCAACAGAGATTTTTAAAAATATATTATAACAATTATTATTATTATTATTATTATTATTATTATTATATATACTTAGTGTTATTGTTTATGAACTGGCTTGAGATATGGAGTTATGGGTTATTTTTTATGTTGTCATCAGCTCACCGTCAACATCTTCTAATCGAATAACCACTGTTGTTTGTCTTTGGTCTTCCGATACCCATCCTCCATAACTACGAATCAACCATCGCTTGTTTAAGTAGAGTAAAATCTCTTATCTTCCCTACTTCTCATGGAAACGATCCAGTGAATTGTCTGATTTCTCCTCGATCACCATCGAACCACTGGTAAATGTTTGTTTAACGCCAAGGTACATGCTTTTTCGCCTTCATTTCTCATCGATTCTAACCATGGTGGTTGTCGCCGGGAGCTGCTGCCAAACGCCAGCAAGAGGGTGGGGGTGTTCCTGTTCCGGGCAAGACTTATGTGTGGGTGTGTTTTCTGTGGAAGTGTGTGTGTTGTGTGTGTGCTTGGTATAGTTAGAATCCTCGAGAAAAGCCACTGCCACCACCGTGAGGTGGTGGCCGCCGCCGTATGCCGCCGATTGACCACCACTACCCGAGGTGGTAGTGGGTGGTGCCCCGCTAGAAAACCCTAATGGGCTTAGAGATTAGTTTTGGGCCTATTGGGCCATGTTTGGGTGGAAAACCCTAATTGTGAGTATTTAGGCCTTGGACTTATTTGGACCCACTTTTGGGTCATTAGGATTGGAGTATGTATTAAGCCCAATTACTACATACCATTTATCTAGCAGAGTAAAGGACTTAATGGATTAAGCCCTTAATAGATTAAGTTCTTAATGGGTTAAGTAAGAAACACTTAACCCTAATTGTCATTTTATAAGGAACCCTAATGGGTCTAATGGACCCTAATTGACCCAATAAAACCCTAATTTGGAGAATTAATCGGGACATACACATGGGAATTATTTAATAGTTTGAAATATTAAATAATAACAATTGGCAAAGATTAATCAAAGCAATATTGGACTTAATGGATTAAGTCCTTAATGGGTTAAGTAGGAAACTTAACCCTAATCATCATTTTATGTGAAATCCTAACTTCACTTGGACCTTGAGTTGGGCCTTCCTATTGGGCCTTGGTGATTGGGATGATAATGGACCATTCAAGAGCAAGCAAATGGACCAGAACATTTAGATGGGCTTTAGGGTAAGGTCCATATGTGAGGGTTGGGCCCAATTTGGAAAATTGGTCCATAGTTGGGCCTTGGTCCATTATTAGACTTTTGGGTCTTTGGTTTGGGCCTTGGGCTTGAGTGTAACGACCAAAAATTTTAACCAAATTAAAACATTTCATTTCATTCAAAAATCATTACGTTCGTACATCTTGTTTTCAAAATAGTTTAAACATCAGAGTATTCCCCCAGAACCATATCACATAAATCATAAAACATGAGGAGCGGTACGATCACGCCTTCGCCTTGCCATGATCCCCTGAAGCACCTGAAACAATAAACCACAACTGTAAGCCCGAAAGCTCAGTAAGTTCCCCCAAAGTACCCATACACACATAAACATACGCATACAACAAAGAACAACATACTACGGGTCCAATCAACCTTCTGGTTGGAATACCCCTGACCCTCAACCATCGGGTTGGAATGCCTACATATTACGAGTCCAATCATCCTACCGGGATGGGAAACTCTCGGCTCACAATCATCGGGTTGGAATGCCCAAACACCTATACGTATAGAAATAACTACTATGGGTCCAATCATCCCTCGGGATGGAATACCCCAGGCCCCTCAACCATCGGGTTGGAATGCCAAACTACTATGAGTCCAATCATCCTACCGGGATGGAATACTCCTCGCCTACAACCATCGGGTTGGAATGCCCCACTTCCTATACATACAACAATAACTACTACTACTATGGGTCCAATCATCCCTCGGAATGGAATACCCCAAGCCCCTTAACCATCGGGTTGGAATGCCAAACTACTATGGGTCCAATCATCCCACCTGGATGGAATACTCCTGGCCCACAACTGTCACACCCCGTAACCCAGGGCGGAAACGTTCCGGGGCGGAGGTGACTTCATGTTGAATATCATAACCAATTTACATAGTAACACAGTAAACACAAAACATTACATTACATAGAATCACTTACATTTGTTTGAAAGTAAAGTTGTACAAGTGTTATACACATATATCATATGAACAAAAGTAAAGACGAGTGTTCAAACGCTCCGTCTTCTCCAAAAGATGGCGGTGTACCTGTCTAATGCTGACCTGAGAATACAAGCAGTTTGAAAATCAGCATAAAGCTGGTGAGTTCATAAGCGGTTTACTTTTGAAAAGAGATTTAGTTTCCTTTCGACATTTCTGAAAAGGTTGTTATCCAAGAAAATCCCATATTTTCTTATAAAAACAGTTTTGTTATCATTTTTTACCAATTTGATTATAAGTTGTATGTTATCTCAGGAAAATCTCATATTTTCCTAATAGTTTGGTTGTCCATTCGTTACTTAATTCATTTACGAGTTGTTATGTTATCCCAGGAAAATCCCATATTTTCCTAATAGTTTGGTTGTCCATTCGTTACTTAATTCGTTTATGAGTTGTTATGTTATCCCAGGAAAATCCCATATTTTCCTAAGCGTTGTGGTTAATTCTTAGTTTAGATTTCGATGTACTAGTAGCTACCATACTTATAGTATTAGTTAGGTATTCTGATATCTTAGTTATCCTACACTCGAATGTTGCTTATTTACTATACTTAGTTGTATTTTTGAATATTTTGATACACTCATAAACGTACATTATCTGTATATTCGATGTTCTAGTGACTTCCAAAAGAGAACATTAGACGTATCTTCGCAACTCTATCGATATCCAAAGGCGTATGTTTTCGAAACTCAGTCGATGTACAGAGGCGTACCTTCAAATTATTTCTGAAACTCTGGTGACACTCAAGGCGTACATTAACTGTATTTCCGAAGTCTTGGCGTCATCCAAAGGCGTTATTTCGTATTCGTATTCGTTCTATCCTAATGGTACTTTCGTATTCGTTCTATCCTAACGGTACTTTCGTATTCGTTCTATCCTAACGGTACTTTTGTATTCGTTCTATCCTCACGGTACTTTCGTATTCGTTCTATCCTAATGATATTTTCGTATTCATGCCATTACTATCCGAGGGCGTATTTTATTAGTATTAATTTTAGTTTATGATTAGTATGATTCCTTTGCAATATATAATATGTAACATAGACTATAACACTTTTTAAAGGAATCTACATTTAGTCTAACAGTTTACTCTGCAATTCGAACCATTGATTAATACGATTTTCGATATTAAAAGCATACATAAAATGAAACATTTGAACTGAAAATAATAAGTTTAAGTACAAGATTTCCTTGTACTTTTGCTTGTATTCCCCCCTGAAAACATTTGTAAAACACGGAAAAAGAGTAAGGGTATGAACTCACCGGTTGAGGAACGCGTCGGTTTGGATCCTAAACGTCAGTTCGGGGCTTGCAAACGCATAGGATTCCTATGTATTTTGAAAAGATACACATTTGTATCTAATTAGGCTTTGAATTATTAATTATTCGGGGATATACACTTCTAGATGCGAAAACACTTCATTACAAGTGTTTGGAAGGGACCCGGGTGACATCTATGGACACATATAGCTTGGATATGGAGTGTACTCTTCAAGAGTAACCTCTCAAGAGAGTTTTCGGCCCTAATGAACCACTCCCCATGAGTTTACGGCCATAAAATCATGGTGGTGTGTTCTAGGGTGCTAAATGGCCTTGTATCATTTGAGGTTTAATTCAAGGTTTGGTTTCAAGGCATGGGAAAGTAGTTTGGGCATCTTAAGGACCATTTGAGAAGTTTACGGCAATAAACTATGAGTTTACGGCCGTAAACTCTCATGTACCCATTCAAAATGTGTTTTGATGGTGCTAAGTCAATCACATATGATTTCAAGTCATTTTACAAGTCAAGGGGTGAAGTTAGGGCACCATTTGACAATGTTTTAGGAATTTACGGCCCAGGAAACCATCCATGGAGGGTTTACGGCCGTGAACTCCTAAGGGAGTTGTTTTCATCAAGTTTAAGGCTTCTAATTCGTTTGTGGTTGCTTCTAGGCTTTAGTTCTAGGCTTAGGAGGTGTGTAAGTGGCAATTTAACACCTTAGAAGGAGTTTACTACCCATAAATGGGTGTTTACGGCCCAAGCATATTCTTGGGCAGTAAACTCATGTTTACTACTCTAATAATGAGTTTAAGGTGTTCTAAGTCCATTCCATTAAGTCTATAAGCCATATCAAAGCTCCAAAGGTGGTCTGGAAGGGTTTTAAGGCTCAAAAACCCCACTTATATGTGTTCACGGCCCAAGAATGTTCCAGGGCCGTAAACACATGTTTATGGTCCTAAATCATGAGTTGAACATGAAATTGAAGGCTAAGGATGCTAATCTATGAGTTTGGGTAGTTACCTTGATGATTTGGAGCCTTAATTTGATGATTTTGGACCCTTAGATTGGATTTGAGGAGAGAGGTTAGAGAGAGTGAAAAAGTTTCTAATGAGGCTTAATCAACTTTAAATATGGTTCGGGTTTGGGACACGGTGGAATTCTACCCGATACCGACGTTAAACGGGGCTTTTGGTCGCACCCAATTAAGTTATCGTAACCCGGCGGGACCGATTTTAAAATTTCCAAATTGATAATTTGGGCCGTTTACATGAGTTTCTAAGGAGTTTGGACACTCATGAGATTATAATAAATATATAAATTTAAATAACTTAGCCCAAAAACAAAATCGGAACAAATCGCTAAAGACGGGTTTTACGGACGGAACGGGTTACGGCGACGGAATAACTTCGGGTTGTCACATTATCCCCCCGTTAGAGGGAATTTCATCCCGAAATTCAAAGATTAAGATACAGTTAATGAATTGAAAAGAGATGTGTATGAATCTACTGCTTCAGGTCTTCACGCTCCCAAGTGGAATCGGGTCTCCGCTTGACATTCCAGCGAACCCTCACTATCGGGATGCGGCTTTGTTTCGTACACTTGATCTCTCGATCCATGATCTCAATTTGTTCTTCCATGGGGGTTCAGTCTTTCGTTGATTTCAGAATTGCTAGGGTTTCGTTGGGCAGGCACTTCTAAAGATTCGAGACATGGAACACAGGATGGATACTACTAAGTCCTTGAGATAGTCGAAGTTTGTAGTCACCAAATTAATTCCTAATTAATTTATGACTAATACTAATTAAATAAATATGATTTCTCCTTTAATATATTATTCTTATAATATATTAATAAATCATAATATCTCCTCTCTCATATCAAATTACCTTGTCAAGTTGCTTTGGTGAAGGCAACCCAAAAGGACCATGCACACTCGGGTCAAGTATATACCAAATATGGTTACTGACTTAGACACTAATCCAACAGTCTCCCACTTGGATAAGTCTAGTAACTATATCTCACGTATAACTTCCGTACCCGATAGCAATCGTAGCTTTCAATAGCCGCTGTCAACTCTGACCAATAATCTGTCCTTCAGATAAGGGATCGTATAATCCTCTGTTCTAGATATCATGCTAACAATACTTATTGTCTAGCATTCTATTTCTTGATTTCTGATTTGTTCGACATAGAACTCAGTTGAACACATCAACTTTATCCTGACCGGGCCCGGCACATAAGTCAAACCAAATCATCAAGTGGCCGAGATATCGCTTTTATCCTCATAGAATAAAAGGAACAGAAAACGTTGACTAATATGCCTTTATCATTTACTAGTTAAACCACACACAATAATACGTTTTATAACATCAAGTTACTGATGCATTTTCGCATTATCAATGTATAATCAACTAGCAAACAATAACCATATCTCTAGGTTTAAAGATTATATGATATTATCATCTTGCGATCACTTGTGATAACATTCATGAAGTAATACCATCAAGTGTGGGTCTATTTCAATGCTCAATACAAATTTCATAAGCACTCATAAACTTTGCAGCAAACCTTTGCTATGTCTAAAACTTTTCAGACAATCTACAAACAAATTTATGACAATCTTCCTTCATATCTACTTCCAACATATGAGCGATTGTGAACTGTTCGAATAATCTTATTATTCAGGAAGTCAAAACATGAAAAATCGACACAATAGATAAATAATCAACACAAGATAGAAACTTTCTTATAAATAACACACCTTTATTTAATCATCATTTGTTGAATATGACATTATCTATTACAAGTTTTCTACCTATCTAATCTAAACTAATATCGTCCTTCAGCCCTACGCTCCTAGCGTGCTGCAAATGCTTGACCCTACTCAGTCCCTTTGTAAGGGGATCTGCTGGGTTATCTTCTGACGATACCCTCTTCACAACGAGGAGTCCCTCTTCTACCCGATGTCTAATAAAGTGGTATTTCCTGTTGATATGTCGAGATCTGCCATGATCCCTTGGTTCCTTGGTTAAGGCAACCGCTCCTTCATTATCACAGAAAATTTCCACGGGCTCTTTTATGGATGGCACAACTCCAAGGTCTCCAATGAAGTTCTTCAACCATATAGCCTCCTTTGACGCTTCGCTCGCCGCAATATACTCTGATTCGCACGTTGAATCAGCTACGGTCTCTTGCTTGGAACTTTTCCAAGTCACTGCTCCTCCATTTAGGGTAAAGACCCAGCCTGACTGCGATCGGAAGTTATCCCGATCCGTCTGAAAACTAGCATCACTGTACCCTCGTACCCTTAAGTCATCACTCCCACCGAGGACTAGAAACCATCCATTGGTCCTCCGAAGGTACTTAAGAATATTCTTAACCGCAATCCAATGTGCCCTACCAGGATTCCCTTGATATCTGCTGACCATGCTTAAAGCGAAGGCCACATCAGGGCGAGTACAAGTCATAGCGTACATGATAGAGCCTACTGCGGAAGCGTAAGGTACTCGGCTCATATCAGCTATCTCTGTCTCTGTACTCGGGCTCTGAGTCTTACTCAGCTTGGTATTGCTTTGGATTGGCAACTCCCCTTTCTTGGAATTTTCCATACTAAAACGCTTTAGTACCTTTTCCAAGTATGTATCCTGACTAAGTCCTATCAGTCTCTTTTCCCTGTTTCTTACTATTCTTATTCCCAGAATATAAGCGGCTTCTCCGAGGTCCTTCATAGCGAAGCATTTCCCAAGCTAGGACTTGACTTCCTGCAAGGTTGGGACATCGTTTCCTATGAGTAGTATGTCGTCGACATACAATACGAGGAAGCTTACTATACTCCCACTGGCTTTGACATACACACAAGATTCATCTTTGCTTCGCAGAAAGCCAAACTCTTTAACCTTTTCGTCAAAACAAAGATTCCATCTGCGAGATGCTTGTTTCAATCCATAAATAGATTTCTCAAGCTTGCATACTCTATTCGGATGCTTCACATCGACAAAACCTTCTGGCTGATTCATATAGACATCCTCAGCCAACTTTCCATTAAGGAAAGCGGTTTTCACGTCCATCTGCCATATTTCATAATCATGAAACGCAGCTATGGCAAGCATCACCCTAATAGACTTTATCTTCGCAACTGGTGAGAAGGTCTCATCATAGTCAACTCCGGGAGTTTGAGTAAAGCCCTTCGCAACCAATCGCGCTTTATAAGTATGCACTTTCCCATCCATGTCCGTCTTCTTCTTGAAGATCCACTTGCACCCGACTGTCTTGCGACCCGGTACATTATCAACCAAATTCCAAACTTGGTTGTCGTACATGGACTGAATCTCGCTGTCCATAGCCTCTTTCCATTTTGCAGACTCCGGGCCTGCCATGGCTTCCTTATAGCTGCTAGGTTCATCCAAATTTACTAGTGTACTATCACTAATAAATGTATCCCCTTCAGTAGTAATATGAAAACCATAAAACTGGGGTGGTACGCTAGCCCTAGTGGAACGTCGAAGAGGTAGGGACTCGTCAATAGGTTCAACAGGAGTTTCCTCCTCAAGTTGAGTGCCAGTGTCCGAGGTTCCTTCATCGCTTTGATCTTGAATTTCTTCAAGTTCAATTTGCCTCCCACTGTCTTCTTGGCTTATTAATTCCCTTTCTCGGAAAACCCCTCTTCTAGCAACGAAGACAACATTGTCACTCGGTCTATAGAAAAGGTAGCCAAAAGACTTCTACGGATAGCCGATGAAATAACACTTCTCACTGCGAGGTTCTAGTTTGTCGTGAGTCTCTCGTCTTACGAAAGCCTCACAACCCCAAACCTTGATATGTGCCAACGAGGGAGCCTTCCCTGTCCACATCTCGTGAGGAGTCTTGGAAACCTTCTTAGTGGGAACTAAGTTAAGTATATGGGCGGCAGTCTCTAAGGCATACCCCCAGAAAGCTATTGGTAGCGAAGTCCGACTCATCATAGAACGAACCATGTCCAACAAGGTCCGATTACGTCTCTCAGCCACACCATTCAATTGTGGCGTTCTCGGAGGCATCAATTGCGAAACGATTCCACATTCTTTTAGATAGTCGTGAAACTCAAGACTTAGGTACTCTCCTCCTCGGTCTGACCGAAGCATCTTGATTTTCCTGCCCAGCTGATTCTCCACTTCATTCTTAAACTCTTTGAACTTTTCAAAGGTTTCCGACTTTTGCTTGATCAAGTAGATATATCCATATCTGCTATAATCATCTGTAAAAGTCACGTAGAAGCGGCAAGCATCCCTTGTGGTGGATCTAAAGGGCCCACACACATCGGTGTGTATGAGATCCAATAAACCCTCACCCCTTTCACAAGTGCCAGTAAAGGGTGACTTGGTCATCTTCCCAAGTAAACAAGACTCACACGTGTCATCGTCCCTAAGGTCGAATGACTCCAACACTCCATCCTTTTGGAGTTGGGCTATGTGTTTCTTGTTGACATGGCCAAGACGACAATGCCACAAGCATGCTTTGTCTAGACTAGTAGACGAATCAATATTCAAAACATTATTTCCAAAATTATCAACAATCATCACTGATTCATAAATCCCATTACAAGGTAATGCATTGAAATAAAAGACACCATTCAAATAAACATTAATAGAACCATTACTATTATCAAAAGAATATCTGAAACCTTGTCTAAACAACCCATGAAAAGAAATAATGTTTCTTGCCATATCTGGCGAATAACAGCAATTCTCTAAATCTATTCCTAACCCATTACTTAACACTAAAGAATAAACACCGACTTTGGTCACAGGCGACGATCTTCTGTTTCCCATAATCAGGTTCATCTTCCCATGCTCCATCTCCCTACTTCTTTTTAGGCCCTGCAAATCAGAACAAATGTGGTAACCATATCCTGTATCAAGAACCCATGAAGTAGCAAATGATGAGTTATTAGATTTAATAGAATACATACCTGCAAATGTGGGCTTGATCTTCCCATCTCTTATGTCCTGCAGATATTGTGGGCAGCTTCGCTTCCAGTGGCCCTTTTGGTGGCAATAGAAGCACTCTGCTTCTTTAGGATCGGAAGAGGGTTTAACGGAGCCAGCTTTGGTCCCACTTGAGGACGAACCATCACGGGGTTTCCCCTTATGGTGGCTCTTACATGGGGCCTTCCTCTTTTTACCCTTTCCTTGACCTATCGCCATCACGGGAGCGGCCACAGCAGGCGACGGTGCAACGGATTTGTCTTTGAGGTTGCTCTCAGCAGTCCTCAAGAGTCCTTGGAGCTTGCTCAAGGAGACCTCCTCTTTGTTCATATGGTAGGTCATCCTAAACTGATTGTAGCAGGAGGGCAAGGAGTGGAGGATTATGTCAATAGCCAAATCCTCATCAAACTTAACATTAAGTTTGAGAAGACGATCAACATACCTCTGCATTTTCTGCAAATGAGAGGTTAGGGATTCTCCACTCCCCATCTTAGCGGTGATCATGCTAGTAATGATCTCATAGCGCTCTTGCCTCGCGCTCTGGTGATACCTGTCCAGCAAATCCTGATGCATTTCATATGGATACATGTCCTCATAGGACTTTTGGAGTTCGAGGTTCATGGTGGCCAGCATGATGCAGTGAACTTTCGTGGCATCACGCTCGTGGGCCTCAAAGGCGGCCAGTTCCTCAGGAGTAGCAACATCTGGGTTGATCTTCTCAAGCTTTTCATCGAGGACATATTCTTTGTCCTCGTAGCGTGTGATCATGCGAATGTATCTCATCCACTCGTTGAAGTTTGAACCATCAAATGTCACTTTCTGACACAAGTTCATCAACGAGAATGACCCAGAAGCGTTGTTGTTGTTGTTGTTAGCAGACATCTGAAAAAGAAAGGGACAAAGCTTGATTAGAAATGAATCCCTAATTAAACACCCAAATGAGAAATTAGGGCTAGGATCCAACAACATTATTTACAACTTAGAAAGGGATGCTGTACTCTAAAAGTAAATAACTTGAAGGTAAGTGAATGACGATTCACTAATTCTCACCATGAAAAACGAAAAAGCAATTTAGGTTTTAAATGTATTGAAAACTCCTAGATCTTTGAGATTCATTGAACTTTTCAATGGCATGTTTAAATCTCGATATGCATTTCACATTTGCGACTGGGATGCCGAGGATCGCAAACAAATTTGTGAATAACCATGCGAATTAACGTGGTGCACTCAACGTCACTATCACCTAATCAATGTGCCGGTAAACCACACACGCTCCATTGATCTATGACAAACATCGAGTCACCCTTCGCTACCTATGTCATCCCCAAATTGATGTGCCGGTTAACCACACGCGCTCCATCAACGTTTGACAAGGGTACGAAGTGTAATTCCATGGATTAGCATCATTTTCACATTTTACCCTAAAGTAACTAAGAGTGGGAATTTGTAAAACAATGTAGTTACTTTAATATTTCCATTATACTTTTAATGAGGAATTAAGTGCCCTATCCTATCCGTTCGGCTAACGACCCTCCACCAGTCAAGCAAGCGGTAGATGTGAGTGTACATCCATTAAGCGCCATTTTATAGGCAGCAACCTTATACCCACCTTATAGACCGGCTTCGTGAATGAGGCCTACTAGCGATAAGACTAGCTTATTCTTATACATATATAATAATTAATCTTATAATATCATAATTGTATAAGGGTGTATTTTAAAGCATTTCAAAATACTAGTATCTTAATGTGTATTTAAAATTTTCGAATATTAAGGCTATTTAATTTAAAAATTTTAAACACCAAGAAAACTTTGATTTAATAATTATCAAAATTAAACAATTAATTTGAACTATTAAATCTTTAAGGTTTATCATAAAATTAAATTATTAATTTAATTAATCCTATTATCCCCTAGATTTTTAAATATATGGAAAGGATAATACAAGATCTTCAATTATCTAGTTTAAACAATTAAATGGATAATCATAAAGATAGCAATATCCAAATCCCTAAAATCTTGGGATCTTATCTTGGGGGGCAAGGGAATTTCGAAATCCCTAGGGTTTCTTAACCCTAATTTCGAAATTTGGAGGCTAGGCAAAAAGAGTTTAAGAACCCTATCAAAAAAATCGCCAACTAGGGTTTTGCAACCCTAATTTGCGAAAATCACCAAGCCTTAGGGTTTACTTGCCATAAACCCTAATTTGTCAAATTCATAATATGCATCAAATCCAATTGAAAACAAAAAACCAATGGCTCTGATACCATTGTTAGGTTTTATACAAACAATCCTATGTGTGCATGCAACCCTAGTTGGATCTATGTTCTCACTATAAGACATACAACTTTATGAACACAAAATAAAACCCTGGCATGCTCCTATAATTTTCGAAAATTACATAGAAGTGTAGTAAACATACCTTTGTTGTTATATAGCAATAACAACTAGTTTCCTTGATCTCTTGAACTCTCTTGAACTCTTGAAAGCAAGCACCACAATTGTAGTGCCTCTAATGGCTCACAAACATCTTGAAGCAAGAAGGCAACAAAGAGAGAGAAGGGAATGATGCTAATTTCGGCCCTAGGGTTTCCTTGGAATCAAGTGGCCTCAAATTGAAGCATAGGGCATGTATTTATACTATAGGGTGCTAGGGTTTCAGTCAAAACCCTAATGGACAGCTTAGCCACCAAGCAGCCCAAGGAGCCTTATGGAATGAGGCCTTTGGACGAAAATATGATGATCCTTCATCATAATTTCGTTCCCCCTTAGCCCATTAGGTTTCCTAGCCCAAAACTCAACTATCACACATTTGACAGTTTATACCCTTTTATTTAATTAATCTCTTTTAGTCACCAAATTAATTCCTAATTAATTTATGACTAATACTAATTAAATAAATATGATTTCTCCTTTAATATATTATTCTTATAATATATTAATAAATCATAATATCTCCTCTCTCATATCAAATTACCTTGTCAAGTTGCTTTGGTGAAGGCAACCCAAAAGGACCATGCACACTCGGGTCAAGTATATACCAAATATGGTTACTGACTTAGACACTAATCCAACAAATACAACCTATGGATATGTCGTTAGCGTTCTCTTTCTCACTTGTTAGCCATCTCAACGGTACGCGTTTCAATTACTAACGAATGATTAAGTTTAGAAAGGTGTTTGAATGGATAGTTAGCAAATTTCTTTTAGCACTATAATCGAAAAAGATCACAGGCATAAGATTCATCGAGGAGGAATATACCTGTGGCAACGGTGGGGTCGGTGGCTGCCTCATTTTGTCCTATAGCTAGGACTCTCCTGGTGTTGCCAGATGTTGTTGCCTTAGGGCAGTTTCACTTGTAATGTCCGACTTCTCCACAACTGTAGCAGGTCTGACCGATACCCGCTCCGGAAGCTTGACTAGTTGATTGGGTTGGTGCTCTGCAGCTTCGTGCGAGGTGTCCTTTCTGGCCATAGTTTTTACAAAACTTTACACGACAAGGGCCAGGGATACGATGGTGGTAACTGCACCTATTGCACCACGGAAGGATACCGACATATCCGGTGATAGGTGCTTGGGCTGAGGAACCGATAACAGAAACAACAACAGGGGTAGTGGCAGCGTGGACTGCCACTATCTGTTGTTTCTTCAAGGACTCCGGGGAAGACCGAATCTTCTTCTTCTTCTTCCAAAACTTTCTTTTCTCACCACTCTTCTCTGTCGGCTCAGGAGTGGTGGCCGCTTCCTCTGGATCATCGCTATGGTCGATCAAGGTTTTCGCTAGGCATTTGGTGCTGTCATAGGTATCCGGCTTCGCAGCTAAAACGTTTCCTTTGGTTGGCTGGGTCAATCCCCAGATTAATCTCTCAATCTTTTTACTCTCTGGGGTAAGCATGTTGGATTAATGTCTAAGTCCATAACTATATTTGGTATGTACTTGACCCGACCCGGCATGGTCCATTTGGGTTGCACTTCACCGACACAATTTATATGGATAATCTTTTGAGAATAGTATGTTTATGATTAATATTAATATATTATAAGTTCTAATATATTAATATGGAATCATATTATTTAATTAGTATTGATCAAGAATTAATTTATAATTAATTAAGTGATCAAAAGGAACTAATTAAATATGGACTCTTATATATATGGAATGGGCCAAGTTCATTTAGGTTGGGCTAAGCTTTCATGGATAGTCCATGGAGTGTTTAACCCATGGATCCTAGGAAATGAAAGGTCATGGGTATTAGGGTTTAACCCTAATCCTCCATACTATATAAAGATGTCTTTGGTTGGTGAAATAGGCACTAGTGTGGATACACTAAAGAAGGGCTAGCCAATTTCACTAGAGAGAACCAAGTAATCATATTCTCTAAAGTATTCCAAGGTGTCTTGGTGATTTGTGATTCCACTTGAGGCTTCCACACTATTGGGGCTAAGCTCTTAAAGCTTGAAGACATCAAGCTACATCAAGAGGTATGTATTCTATCTTGTTACATTCATAGTTTTTGTATGCTAGATTAGGATAATACCTTGGATGTTCTTATTTGCATGTATAATAGAGAAAACATAGATCCAAGGTATTTAAGGTTGCATGTACACTTAGGAAGTGTTAGAATGCTCAAAACCCAACAAAGCAATCCCGGACAGAGAAGCACCAAGTCATCAAATCTGGACGTGTAGGCGGCGATATCGGAACCCTTCATCTTCAGGTTCTAGAGTTCATGCTCCAGCTTCTGTATTTCACCTCGAGGGAAGTATTCCGCGAACAGAAGTTCCTTCATAACTTTCCAACCCATAGCATTTGCTATAGGAAAAGTTAAGGATTTTAATCAGCCGTTCCACCAAGTCAGGGCTTTATCGGTGAATGTGCAGGCGGTGAATTTCACATTGTCGGATTCTGAACATGCACAGATCTCGAAGATAGATTCGATTTTCTCTAACCACCGAGTTAGAGCAATGACACCCCCTGTGCCATCGAAGAATGTGGGTTTTGCGTTCATAAAGTCTTTATAGGGACACTCCCAAGCACATGTTGACCGTGTCTCGAATGAATATAGTTGGCCAGGCTATATTGATCCTAGACACGACTACATAACTGCCCAGGTTTAACTGTAGCGTACAACACCCATTTACTTATGTTTTGTTCTACTTGTAGTTACGGATTTTGACGGTTAGGTATATTCGTATACTTTTGAAAATACTTATACTTTGAGGTATACTTTTAGTTCAGAGCACTTAGGCCCCTTAGTGTTTATAGTCTTATACCATGTAAGCTTTGGTATACTAGTTCACTATAAACAAGGGCTCTGATACCAATCTGTCACACCCCGAAACCCAGGGTGGAAACGTTCCGGGGCGGAGGTGACTTCATGTTGAATATCATAACCAATGTACATAGTAACACAATAAACACAAAACATTAGATTACATAGAATCATTTACATTTGTTTGAAAGTAAAGTTATACAAGTGTTATACACATATATCATATGAACAAAAGTAAAGACGAGTCTTCTAACGCTCCGTCTTCTCCAAAAGATGGTGGTGTACCTGTCTAATGCTGACCTGAGAATACAAGCAGTTTGAAAATCAGCATAAAGCTGGTGAGTTCATAAGCGGTTTATTTTTGAAAAGAGATTTAGTTTCCTTTTGATAATTCTGAAAAGGTTGTTATCCAAGAAAATCCCATATTTTCTTATAAAAACAGTTTTTTTATCATTTGTTACCAATTTGATTATGAGTTGTATGTTATCTCAGGAAAATCCCATATTTTCCTAATAGTTTGGTTGTCCATTCGTTACTTAATTCATTTACGAGTTGTTATGTTATCCCAGGAAAATCCCATATTTTCCTAATAGTTTGGTTGTCCATTCGTTACTTAATTCGTTTATGAGTTGTTATGTTATCCCAGGAAAATCCCATATTTTCCTAAGCGTTGTGGTTAATTCTTAGTTTAGATTTCGATGTACTAGTAGCTACCATACTTATAGTATTAGTTAGGTATTCTGATATATTAGTTATCCTACACTCGAATGTCGCTTATTTACTATACTTAGTTGTATTTTCGAATATTTTGATACACTCAGAAACGTACATTATCTGTATATTCGATGTTCTGGAGACTTCCAAAAGAGAACATTAGACGTATCTTCGCAACTCTATTGACATCCAAAGGCGTATGTTTTCGAAACTCAGTTGATGTCCAGAGGCGTACCTTCAAATTATTTCTAAAACTCTGGTGACACTCAAGGCGTACATTAACTTTATTTCCGAAGTCTTGGCGTCATCCAAAGGCGTTATTTCGTATTCGTATTTGTTCTATCCTAATGGTACTTTCGTATTCGTTCTATCCTAACGGTACTTTCGTATCCGTTCTATCCTAACGGTACTTTTGTATTCGCTCTATCCTCACGGTACTTTCGTATTCGTTCTATCCTAACGATATTTCCGTATTCGTGCCATTACTATCCGAGGGCGTATTTTATTAGTATTAATTTTAGTTTATGATTAGTATGATTCCTTTGCAATATATAATATGTAACATAGACTATAACACTTTTTAAAGGAATCTACATTTAGTCTAACAGTTTACTCTGCAATTCGAACCATTGATTAATACGATTTTCGATATTAAAAGCATACATAAAATGAAACATTTGAACTGAAAATAATAAGTTTAAGTACAAGATTTCCTTGTACTTTTGCTTGTATTCCCCCCTGAAAACATTTGTAAAACACGGAAAAAGAGTAAGGGTATGAACTCACCGGTTGAGGAACGCGTCGGTTTGGATCCTAAACGTCAGTTCGGGGCTTGCAAACGCATAGGATTCCTATGTATTTTGAAAAGATACACATGTGTATCTAATTAGGCTTTGAATTATTAATTAGTCGGGGATATACACTTCTAGATGCGAAAACACTTCATTACAAGTGTTTGGAAGGGACCCGGGTGACATCTATGGACACATATAGCTTGGATATGGAGTTTACTCTTCAAGAGTAAACTCTCAAGAGATTTTTCGGACCTAATGACCCACTCCCCATGAGTTTACGGCCGTAAAATCATGGTGGTGTGTTCTAGGGTGCTAAATGGCCTTGTATCATTTGAGGTTTAATTCAAGGTTTGGTTTCAAGGCATGGGAAAGTAGTTTGGGCATCTTAAGGACCATTTGAGAAGTTTACGGCAATAAACTATGAGTTTACGGCCTTAAAGTCTCATGTACCCATTCACAATGTGTTTTGATGGTGCTAAGTCAATCACATATGATTTCAAGTCATTTTACAAGTCAAGGGGTGAAGTTAGGGCACCATTTGACAATGTTTTAGGAATTTACGGCCCAGGAACCCATCCATGGAGGGTTTACGGCCGTGAACCCCTAAAGGATTTGTTTTCATCAAGCTTAAGGCTTCTAATTCGTTTGTGGTTGCTTCTAGGCTTTAGTTCTAGGCTTAGGAGGTGTGTAAGTGGCAATTTAACACCTTAGAAGGAGTTTACTACCCATAAATGGGTGTTTACGGCCCAAGCATATTCTTGGGCAGTAAACTCATGTTTACTACTCTAATAATGAGTTTAAGGTGTTCTAAGTCCATTCCATTAAGTCTATAAGCCATATCAAAGCTCCAAAGGTGGTCTGGAAGGGTTTTAAGGCTCAAAAACCCCACTTATATGTGTTCACGGCCCAAGAATGTTCCAGGGCCGTAAACACATGTTTATGGTCCTAAATCATGAGTTGAACATGAAATTGAAGGCTAAGGATGCTAATCTATGAGTTTGGGTAGTTACCTTGATGATTTGGAGCCTTAATTTGATGATTTTGGACCCTTAGATTGGATTTGAGGAGAGAGGTTAGAGAGAGTGAAAAAGTTTCTAATGAGGCTTAATCAACTTTAAATATGGTTCGGGTTTGGGACACGGTGGAATTCTACCCGATACCGACGTTAAACGGGGCTTTTGGTCGCACCCAATTAAGTTATCGTAACCCGGCGGGACCGATTTTAAAATTTCCAAATTGATAATTTGGGCCGTTTACATGAGTTTCTAAGGAGTTTGGACACTCATGAGATTATAATAAATATATAAATTTAAATAACTTAGCCCAAAAACAAAATCGGAACAAATCGCTAAAGACGGGTTTTACGGACGGAACGGGTTACGGCGACGGAATAACTTCGGGTTGTCACATTATCCCCCCGTTAGAGGGAATTTCATCCCGAAATTCAAAGATTAAGATACAGTTAATGAATTGAAAAGAGATGTGTATGAATCTACTGCTTCAGGTCTTCACGCTCCCAAGTGGAATCGGGTCTCCGCTTGACATTCCAGCGAACCCTCACTATCGGGATGCGGCTTTGTTTCGTACACTTGATCTCTCGATCCATGATCTCAATTTGTTCTTCCATGGGGGTTCAGTCTTTCGTTGATTTCAGAATTGCTAGGGTTTCGTTGGGCAGGCACTTCTAAAGATTCGAGACATGGAACACAGGATGGATACTACTAAGTCCTTGAGATAGTCGAAGTTTGTAGTTCACAGTTCCGATTCTGGCGGGGATTTCGAAAAGTCCGATGTATCACGGGTGAAGTTTTCTGCGCTTCCCAAAGCATATTATGCCATTCTGGGATAAGACCTTCAACAGGACATAAGCTCCAACAAGAGGGTATATCTTCATGTGGCAGAGTAGCTAAGGTTTTGATGATTCTGAAAGAAATTTCTAGGTGGGTCTGCGATAATAACCGGCGGGACCCAAGAATTGACGGGTTTCTATGGGTATCTTCGGTGCCGACTAAGTCTCTATTGCCTTGATTTGCGGAAAGGTCTACGGGTATGACTGCTTTGCTTACTACATGACCAGGGAAAGTGGTTTGACCCAAGGGCATCACTACTAACTCGTAGTGATCATATCGAGCCCTGTCCGCTGTCTTGGACACATCATCCTCACGGAGGTTTGGCTACGAGATAGTTCCGGGGATTAGGTCGATGCGATACTCGACTAGACGTTCGGAAGGAATTCTCGGGAAATCTTCGGGAAAGACATCAGGGAAAGAGTTGCAAACTTCCTGTTTCCCGATGATCACACGGACGAGGAATGCATGGCATTCCTTTCAGGGAAACTTTTTAAGCTTTGATGCACGAAATGATGCGAAGGTTGGATTTAGGTTTATCGCCATAGATCATGAGAGTCGGGTCAGGGGAAAGATTTGGACGGATGGCCTTTTCGGAACCAAGAATAACAGCATGAATGAGACTCGCCATCCCATGCCAATGATAACATCAAAGCTCTTCATGAAAAGTTGCCATTAGATTGAATGGAAAGGATAATCGTCCAGAGTAAGAATACAACCTATGGATATGTCGTTAGCGTTCTCTTTCTCACTTGTTAGCCATCTCAACGGTACGCGTTTCAGTTACTAACGAATGATTAAGTTTAGAAAGGTGTTTGAATGGATAGTTAGCAAATTTCTTTTAGCACTATAATCGAAAAAGATCACAGGCATAAGATTCATCGAGGAGGAATATACCTGTGGCAACGGTGGGGTCGGTGGCTGCCTCATTTTGTCCTATAGCTAGGACTCTCCCGGTGTTGCCAGATGTTGTTGCCTTAGGGCAGTTTCGCTTGTAATGTCCGACTTCTTCACAACTGTAGCAGGCCTGACCGATACCCGCTCCGGAAGCTTGACTAGTTGATTGGGTTGGTGCTCTGCAGCTTCGCGCGAGGTGTCCTTTCTGGCCACAGTTTTTACAAAACTTTACACGACAAGGGCCAGGGATACGATGGTGGTAACTGCACCTATTGCACCACGGAAGGATACCGACATATCCGGTGATAGGTGCTTGGGCTGAGGAACCGATAACAGAAACAACAACAGGGGTAGTGGCAGCGTGGACTACCACTATCTGTTGTTTCTTCAAGGACTCCGGGGAAGACCGAATCTTCTTCTTCTTCTTCCAAAACTTTCTTTTCTCACCACTCTTCTCTGACGGCTCAGGAGTGGTGGCCGCTTCCTCTGGATCATCGCTATGGTCGATCAAGGTTTTCGCTAGGCATTTGGTGCTGTCATAGGTATCCGGCTTCGCAGCTAAAACGTTTCCTTTGGTTGGCTGGGTCAATCCCCAGATTAATCTCTCAATCTTTTTACTCTCTGGGGTAAGCAATCCCAGACAGAGAAGCACCAAGTCATCAAATCTGGACGTGTAGGCGGCGATATCGGAACCCTTCATCTTCAGGTTCTAGAGTTCATGCTCCAGCTTCTGTATTTCACCTCGAGGGAAGTATTCCGCGAACAGAAGTTCCTTCATAACTTTCCAACCCATAGCATTTTCTATAGGTAAAGTTAAGGATTTTAATCAGCCGTTCCACCAAGTCAGGGCTTTATCGGTGAATGTGCAGGCGGCGAATTTCACCTTGTCGGATTCTGAACATGCACAGATCTCAAAGATAGATTCGATTTTCTCTAACCACCGAGTTAGAGCAATGACACCCCCTGTGCCATCGAAGAATGTGGGTTTTGCGTTCATAAAGTCTTTATAGGGACACTCCTTCCGGTGTCCCTGATTACCTTCCTGGTTTTGGGTTTGGGTACCACCTCCTGAACCACCGGGGTTTATGTGAGACATGGCGGCTGACACTGCGGCAGAAACAGCTGCCTGGAACACGACAGGATCAAATTGAGGAGGAGGTGGTGGTGGCCGAGGGTTGTTATTCTTTGAGCTGAGTCTTTTCCTCGGAGGCATCTTGATCTAAAATAGCCAGGAAAGAGAGGATCATAAGTCCTCTGAATTGAATCAAGAGATATGGAACAAGGGATATCTCATTAAGACAGATAAAGGATTCTATAAGCGATAAGCAGGAAAAGTTATCAAAGCAACTAAACTATCGCTAAAGGGATGATTGAGGAGCAACGCTGGAATGAGGATTTCTATAACGGATTAGGCTCGAGAAATGCTCCCATAGTATTTCATGATTCGCTGCAACGACGACTCGTTGTTTGGGTATTGGGTAAGTTTTAGGCATGCTGCATACCACAGTCACTCCCAAGCACATGTTGACCGTGTCTCGAATGAATATAGTTGGCCAGGCTATATTGATCCTAGACACGACTACATAACTGCCCAGGTTTAACCGCAACGTACAACACCCATTTACTTATGTTTTGTTCTACTTGTAGTTACGGATTTTGACGGTTAGGTATATTTGTATACTTTTGAAAATACTTATACTTTGAGGTATACTTTTAGTTCAGAGCACTTAGGCCCCTTAGTGTTTATAGTCTTATACCATGTAAGCTTTGGTATACTAGTTCACTATAAACAAGGGCTCTGATACCAATCTGTCACACCCCGAAACCCAGGGTGGAAACGTTCCGGGGCGGAGGTGACTTCATGTTGAATATCATAACCAATGTACATAGTAACACAATAAACACAAAACATTAGATTACATAGAATCATTTACATTTGTTTGAAAGTAAAGTTATACAAGTGTTATACACATATATCATATGAACAAAAGTAAAGACGAGTCTTCTAACGCTCCGTCTTCTCCAAAAGATGGCGGTGTACCTGTCTAATGCTGACCTGAGAATACAAGCAGTTTGAAAATCAGCATAAAGCTGGTGAGTTCATAAGCGGTTTATTTTTGAAAATAGATTTAGTTTCCTTTTGATAATTCTGAAAAGGTTGTTATCCAAGAAAATCCCATATTTTCTTATAAAAACAGTTTTGTTATCATTTGTTACCAATTTGATTATGAGTTGTATGTTATCTCAGGCTGCTACAAGTGCGGCAAATCAGGGCACTTCAGCCGGGATTGTACCGCCCCTGCACCTGTGATGCAGACGTCTGAGTTTCTGTGTTTCCACTGCAACCAGAGGGGCCACAAGAAGACCAATTGCCCCCAGTTGACAACATCAGCACAGGTTAAGGCGCCAGCTCCAGCTACCCTGCGGATTACAGATGGCCGGCAGGGCAAGGCAAAGGCTCCAGTGGTGAGGAGCCGGGCGTTTCAGCTGACTACAGAGGAGGCACGCGCCGCACTCGATGTGGTGACGGGTATGATTCTTTCCCTCTATTTTATTTTTATGATGTTATGTTATTGATATGTGCCCTGTGTTTATGCGTTAGGATCGTTCCATGTGAACGGTATCCCAGTTCAGGTGTTGTTTGACTCGGGTGCCACCCGGTCATTTGTTTCCCTTGCGCTTAGCAAGAGGTTTAGTGAGTCTTCGGGCATGTTGGATTGCCCTTTAGAGGTAGAGATTGCCAATGATCGATCGGTACGAGCATCAGCAGTGTTCAGGGATTGTGTTCTGAGGTTATTTGAGGAGCGCTATTTTGTGGATTTGGTTCCCATCCCGTTGCGGGGGAACAAGGTGATTATAGGCATGGATTGGTTGAGCCCTAATGGGGCGGTGATAGATTGTGAACAGCAGCTAGTGTAGATCAGGACCCCGAGTGGGGGAGAGTTGGTGATCCACGGCGAGAGGCCACAGCGTGGACCTGCAGTATGTTCAGCAGCGAGAGCTAGGTGCTACCTTCAGCAGGGTTGCGCGGGATATGTCGCGTATGTTATGGATACCCGGGAGACGGGTAAAGCGACGGTGAGCGAGGTCCCAGTGGTGCGAGACTACACTATGTGTTCCCGGAGGAGCTTCCTGGAATACCTCCGGAGCGTCAGGTAGAGTTCAGGATCGACCTAGTTCCTGGTGCGGCTCCGATAGCCAAGGCACCCTATCGGTTGGCTCCTCCCGAGATGCAGGAGTTGTCTACGCAGCTGCAGGAGCTGCTAGACAAGGGATTTATTCGACCGAGCAGTTCACCCTGGGTAGACCTGATCCTGTTTGTAAAGAAGAAGGACGGGTCGCACCGGATGTGTATAGATTAACGGGAGCTGAATAAGGTAACGGTGAAGAACCGTTACCCACACCCGAGGATTGATGACCTCTTTGATCAGTTGCAGGGAGCATCTTGGTTCTCCAAGATCGATTTGCGTTCAGGTTATCATCAGATGAGGGTCAGAAAGGAGGATGTACAGAAGACCGCGTTTCGGACGCGCTATGGCCATTTTGAGTTCGTGGTGATGCCGTTTGGGCTCACCAATGCTCCTGCCGCGTTCATGGACCTCATGAACTACGTGTGTAGACCGATGCTGGATTGGTCTTTGATAGTTTTCATTGATGACATTTTGGTTTATTCCAAGACGCAGGAGGAGCACAAGGACCATCTGAGAGAGGTTTTGGAGACCTTAAAGAGGGAGAGCTTATACGCCAAGTTCTCCAAATGTGAGTTTTGGTTGCGTGAGGTGCAGTTTCTTGGGCACCTCGTCAACCCGAACGGGATTTCAGTAGACCTGGCCAAGGTGGAGGCCGTGATGAGATGGGAGGTTCTGAAGTCTCCATCCAAGATTCGGAGTTTCCTAGGATTAGCAGGTTATTATCGGAGATTCTTTCAAGATTTCTCCAAGATAGCCATACCCCTGACACGGTTGACTTGGAAAGTCGTGGTCTTTCGATGGGGGCCTGAGCAGCAGGCAGCGTTCAAGATTCTGAGGCAGAGACTGTGCGAGGCGCCAATCTTAGCCCTGCCCGAGGGCGTAGAGGATTTTGTGGTATACTGTGATGCGTCTATCTCGGGCTTAGGCGCAATATTGATGCAGAAGGGACATGTCATTGCTTATGCCTTGAGGCAGCTGAAGCCTCACGAGGCGAACTACCCGACACATGATTTAGAGTTGGGGGCGGTGGTTTTTGCCCTCAAGATATGGCGGCATTACCTCTACGGGGTTCGATGTACCATTTTCACGGACCACAAGAGTTTGAGGCACCTCATGGATCAGCCGAATCTAAACATGACGCAGCGCTGGTGGTTGGACGTTGTGAAGGATTATGATTGCGAGATCTTTTATCGCCCGGGTAAGGCCAATGTGGTGGCCGATGCGCTTAGCCGCAAGGTGGCGCCGATTAGGGATATTTGCATGAGGATGACTGTGGTGACTCCCCTGTTAGAGCAGAGTCGGGAAGCTCAGCAGGAGGCTATGAAGGAGGAACATTGGAAGAGTGAGCGAATAGTGGGTCAAGTCACCTCCTTCGATTATGATAGCCGAGGGTTATTGACACTACACCGTAGGGTGTGGGTGCCGTATCACGGAGGCCTGCGCCAGATCTTGATGGAGGAGGCGCACAAATCCCGATTCTCTATCCATCCAGGGGCGATGAAGATGTATCGGGATCTTCGCCTAGACTATTGGTGGCCCTGCTTGAAGCGGGATGTGGCGTGGTACGTCGAGCGGTGTTTGACCTGCAGGAAGGTCAAGGCCGAGCATCAGAGACCGCACGGCATGATGCAACCGTTGGATATCCCGTTGTGGAAATGGGAGGATATTACGATGGATTTTATCACAAAGCTTCCACGGACGGCGCAAGGAGTAGATTCGATTTGGGTCATCGTGGATCGGTTGACCAAGAGCGCCCATTTTATTCCGATTCAGGAGAGTATCTCAGCCGAAAAGTTTGGCGATAGCTATATCAGGGAGATAGTGGCGTGACACGGGGTGCCAATGTCAGTGATATCAGATCGAGATGTGCGGTTCACTTCCAGGTTTTGGAAGCAGTTTCATGATGAGTTGGGCACTCGTCTGCATTTTAGCACCGCCTTTCACCCGCAGACGGATGGTCAGAGTGAGTGGACCATCCGGACTTTGGAGGATATGTTGCGGGCATGCATGCTAGACTTCGGTGGTAGCTAGGATACCTATCTTCCCTTGGCTGAGTTCTCGTACAACAACAGCTACCACGGGAGCATTGACCGTCCTCCATTCGAGATGTTGTACGGTCGGAGGTGCAGGACCCCGATATGTTGGGGTGAAGTTGGCCAGAGGGTCATGGGGAGCACCGAGGTGGTGCTCAAGACGACCGAGAGGATCCAGCAGGTTCGAAGCAGGCTTCAGACTGCGTAGAGTCGGCATAAAAGTTACGCCGACAAGCGTCGTTCATACCTGGAGTTCCAGGTTGGGGATATGGTTCTCCTGAAGGTGTCACCTTGGAAAGGCGTCATTCGATTCAGGAAGCGGGGCAATTTGGGCTTGAGATACATTGGTCCGTTCAGGGTTGTAGCCCGGGTGGGCAGGGTAGCATATAGGCTGGATCTGCCAGCCGAGCTCAGTCAGATCCACAGCACCTTCCATGTCTCCCAGCTGCGGAAGTGCCTAGTGGATGATTCAGCGGTAGTGCCACTAGAGGATATACAGGTTGATGACAGCCTGAATTACATTGAGCGCCCAGTCACAATCCTCGACCGGAAGTCGAAGGATCTGAGGAACAAGAGGGTGGAGTTAGTAAAGGTGCAATGGCTGCTCCGAAAGGGTTCGGAATGGACTTGGGAGCCGGTGGAAGAAATGATGGAGCATTACCCCGAGCTGTTTCAGGATCGAGCAGCAGACTTCGAGGACGAAGTCTAAATAAAGTGGGGGAAATTTGTAGCACCTGGTTCCTGGTACGTAAAATTTATCTAAGTATTTTATATTTTATCCTTGGACTCGGCGAGTTGTAGGCCCGACTCGCCAAGTAGAGACGGGTTTGGGGGCACGTTTAAGTTGGCAACTCGGCGAGTCCACATTCTGGACTCGGTGAGTCCCCGCTGTCTGATGAAACCCTAAATTTCAAAGGTTTGCACCCTATTTAAACCAACCTTATGCGCCCCAACCTCGCCCCCTTCACCCTCAGAGCTCCCAACATCGTTCAAACCCTTATTCCTTGTGAGATTGAAGTGCTTTGGTGTGTTTCTTGAAGATTTTGAGAAGAAAGAAGAGTAGATCAAGAAGAGAAGAAGGAGGCCAGGCATCCTTGTGCTATCTCAGTGATTTCCTTGAGGTATAATTTGGTTTCCCTCTGTTGTCATGCTTATAGTCCCTTATACCTCCATAAAAGTCCTTCTTGAGCCTTTCCCCAAGCTTGAATGTGTATTAGGGTTGTAATAAGTTGCTTAGCCTCTAGATCTAGGCATGATTGAGCTCCAGGAGCTTGGATCTACTGCCTTTATGGAGCAATATTGCATGAAAGCCCTAGATCTACCCTTTTAGTGCATTTTGAGCCCTAAAACCTCCTTTGGTGATTATTTACACGTAAAGTTAGAAACTTTACGTGTTATTCATGCCCTAGAAACCCAGATCTATGATTGGCATGAGCTGGATTCAAGAAAAATCGAGTATATAGTATTTGCATGTGACAGACTCGGCGAGTCGTTCATCAGACTCGGCGAGTCGAGTCGCGAGTCCCTGAGTTTTCTCTCTTTTTCGTGTTTGCGGGGTGGAGTAGTGAGTCATGGGGTGTGATTCAGTGAGTCGGAAGCCAGACTCACCCATGAAGGAACTCGACGAGTTCAAGGCAATCTTCTTGCCTCAAGAACAGACTCGGCGAGTTGTTCATAAAACTTGGCGAGTCTCAGCATAGCATGTTCTTCGAATGAAGATGAACTTGGCGAGTTGTTCATATAACTCGGCGAGTAGGATGAAGGACTATTGGCCTTTGGTTTAGAAGGAAAATTCGTCGATTCAATGCCTAACTCGACGAGTAGAGACGGGTTTATGGTCAGACAAAGGGATAGGAACTCGGCGAGTTGGCAAGCCAACTCGGCGAGTCGGGTCAACTGGCAGTTGACTTTAACTTTAACTTTGACTCTTGGCTTGGTTAGGGGTAAATGGTTATTTTACCCTAAGGTCTATTAGCAGTAATTGACTAAGTGTTTTGTGGGGATTATAGCCGGAGGATTTCCGGGGCAGCAGCAACAGCAGACAGTCAGTTCCCACGCAGATCAGCAGCTACTTTAAGGTGAGTTACCTTCTAGTAGCGGTGGGTCTACGGCCACAATGCCGGCCCACCAGTAGGAGTTGTATGATAAATGATTGTCTCTGTGATACTCATCTAAGGTTGCTACTACCTGTAATATGTTTATGTGCTAGTATGTTATGATGTTATGTGCTAGTGACAGTAGAGGGAGATAGTCCCCAGGTTACCGGTCGATAGGGCCGAAGGGGTGGTCGTGCCCAGCCATGCTAGATAGATCATGTTCTATGTGTTATGTGGTAGTAGTAGGGGTGAAATAGTCCCCAGTATCCGGTCATAAGGACCGAAGGGGTAGGTCGGGTACCCAGATATGCCCAGCAGTATCCGTTCGTAAGGACCGAGGGGGTAGGTCGGACACCCAGATATGCCCGGCGGTATTCGGTCGTAAGGACCGAGGGGGAGACCAGCACCCAGATATGCTAGTCAGTATGCGATTGAGAGGACCGAAGGGGTAGGTCGGGCACCCAGATATGCCCGACAGTATATGTATGTTATGTGATTATATGGTATGTGGTACAGTGGGGGAAATCACTAAGCTTCGTGCTTACAGTTTTCAGGTTTGGTTTCAGGTACCTCTTCTTTGAAGGGGAAGGAGCTGGCGCGGTAGCAGTACATCACACACGTGCTTTGTATTCCGCCTTATGAGATCTTCCTGGGGATTTGTACTCTGACACTTTTATGTTTTATAAAAATGTTTTCCAGACATGCAATATCTTTTGTGAAATGATATGATCGTTGAACGTTTTATTCCTAATGTTTTGCTAAGTACATGTTTTAAAAATGAAATTTTTGGCTCGTATTTTTGGGATGTTACATCTCTGACCGCTGACTCACCGGACATCCCAACTATCATATGAAAACCATCACATTAGAAACCATCATGAATTTCTAGGCCAAGGGCCCACAACACTCATTAAGTCCATTATCCTCTTATTGGGCCAAGACCCAAAACCAAATCCTCATGAAAAGGTGGCGAGAAGCATACCTTAGTGTTTTTGGAAGACACACGTACACCCAGCATACCTAAGCGTACGCCCAACGTACGCACCCGCTTGTCCCGATCCAACCCTAGCCAATACGTTGAGCATACCAAGTGATACACTTAAAAAGACAATTTTACCCTTTTCATTTCTTGTTTCTAATTTCTTTATTTATTTTGGTATTTAAATAATTATAAATAAAAAATAAAAACTAAAATCTCGCCCAAGCCCCCCCCCCCCTCTCTCCACCCACCGTCTTCCCCATCCTTGTTCCTTTCTCATTTTTTTCTCCCATCTGTAACATTATACCACATTGTTGTCAAATGTCTCCATAGTTTTTTGGGATCACGACGATCCGTTTGAGATGGGTGGTAATCATTGCTTTATTCCACGAGGAAGCGAGATGTTAATTAGAGCATTATCTGAAAACTTCCCATTTTCTACAATAAAAAAGTCGAAGACATCAAATATGGATCTAATGACATCTCTATCTCTGTTAAAGGACAAGATTATCACGCAAAAATCAATCGACGCATCTATGATCTTCTTGAAAGAAAGAAATATGTCATTGATCGATTAGGTTTCGGGTTATTAAACAAAGAAAATAAAAGGGTATAACCGTCTTTTTAAGTTTTTTTGGACCAATTTTTTTTGATTTTAGACCTTTTATGCAAGCTAAAAACTTTTTGTATCATATACAAATTTTTTAGAATACCACAGAGATCAATCTTGCAATTTTGTCTAATAATATAATATAATTATAGTAAACCTAATATTAATGAAAATGTCTAATAATATAACATAATAATTATAATAAACCTAATATTAATGAAAACATATATTTATATACTAAAAAACTAATTAAAACAAATCTAATAAGATAACAATAATAATCAAAATAATATTAATAATTACTATTATATTTACATTAATAATATTATCATATAATTTATTTATATTTATATTAATAATAATATGAAATTATAATTATTATATTTATAATAATAATAATAATAATAATAATAATAATAATAATAATAATAATAATATTTAAAAAAAAGGGGGAATGCAAAACAAAAGGAGGGAAAAAGAAAAAAAAAAGGTGGGAAACAATTTTTAGTTCCCACCGTTATATTTCCAACGAAATTCCAACAGAATAATAATTTTACATATTAATTAATATTTTGTTGGTATTTTGTAGGAAACTTCCAACGCTTTTCCTACAGAATGTTTTGGATATCTACTTCCGTAGGAAATATGTAGGAATTTTGTTAGATTTTGCTTTTGTCGTAAGTTTGTAGGAAATTCAATTGATATTTCCTACAAAACACTTTCGTAGGAAATATTTTGTAGGTAAAACCAAATATTCTAGTAGTGAAAAGCCCTAATCATTTAAGTGGATCCATGATTATAGGAATTATTTTTGGTAGTTACAAAACAAATTACTTATTACCCTTATTTATTTATTTAATTATTTAATTTTTTATTTAATTTTGATTGGCCCACATTTATGCATATAATAATATAATAATTAGTTTAAACAAATGAGCCTAACTCTCTCTCTCTCTCTCTCTCTCTCTCTCTCTCTCTCTCTCTCTATATATATATATATATATATATATATATATATATATATATATATATATATATATATATATATATATATATATATATATATATATATATAAGGCAACACAATAATCAACAACAAAGGACGTTGAACGAGCTTTAGGTATCCTAAAAACTCGTTGGGCTATAGTTCGACTTCTTACACGGACAATGTATCCTAGAATATATATATATATATATATATATATATATATATATATATATATATATATATATATATATATTCTAGGATACATTGTCCGTGTAAGAAGTCGAACTATAGCCCAACGAGTTTTTAGGATACCTAAAGCTCGTTCAACGTCCTTTGTTGTTGATTATTGTGTTGCCTTGAACATTTTTTCGTTTATTTTTGTTTGGATAAGTAATGTTTCACAAAAGTAACCTAATTGATGTATATTTCATCGGGGTAACTATGCCGCTTGGGAAACATACCCCGAATCATGGTCAAAAGCCTTGGCATCGATTGCCCGAAATGGTGTTTTCGCCGATACCACCACGCCCTTCCTCCCTTCCCACGACCATGTTGCGTGCATTCATTCCACCTAAAAAGTTGGGTGGTCACTTGTGGTAACCCGTTTTGGAAGATTAATAGCTAAAATTAACCTTGTTTACTTTTGGGTTTGATCTGTGGTACCTATGAAAACTTTTTTCATGACAAAATGACACATGTAACTATTACAATCCATCAATCATCATCATTAATATTCAGTAAAATATCACTCTTATCCTCATTATATGCTGATTTGACTTAGTACCGTGGGTTGAGTTGTCAGAAAAAGAGCAACATTGATGGTCCTAATATATAAGGTTAAGATGATTTGCATGGCCATTTCTAATTAGAAAGGTGGCATTGATCTTATATTGCTAGAACTTTACATCGATATTGCAAACATTTCCGTTAATTTCTTCATTTTTTTTTCGGGGACTGTGTTTTCAACACTTGTAGTATATGTGTCAAAAAAAAAAACATGTGTTGTTTATATAAATAATTAAACCTAAACAAATAAATAAGTTACATATGTTTAACATTGTTAAAATCATTGTTTATTGACAAAGAAAAGTTGCTTTCCAACACCAATTTCGTAAAAATAAATAAATAAAACCCACAAAAAATCGAACCACATGGTTTCTAAATTTCAAAAACTGAAGTTGCATTTTTCAGCTAAAAATTACACCGAATGCTCACCCTAATTTTTGGGATCTTTTCTCTATGTTTCTTCATTTTATAATTAAATTAAAGAAAAAAGAAATAAGATATTCTTCTGTCGTATAGCGTTTTCTATAATTAGGTCTATTCATATTTTAGCAAACACGCATATTGAAAACAAAACTACTGGTAAATAAGACAATTCATTGTTATATTTTAATATTTGGTAATTTTCATATCGTATACGTGAAAAGCAAAAATAAGAAAGCCAAAAGAAGGGAAAGAAAACTTCACCAAATTACATGTGGGACTAATATTGTTTGATTGCTTAGTTAGCTCGTAAGCACTAAGTGTCATAATCATCTCAAAACTACACACTACATGTGCAACAATTACTTGCATATACAAACAATAGAACATGCATTTGAATATGAGAGAGAGAGAGAGAGCACTCTGACCAATCTTAATTGTGTCTAAAGTCACCTCCATAAGAACCCTCCTTTTTATGGTGTTTGATTTGGACTTTTGCTTAGAATCGCCACATCAAATAGGCAGCTATTATCATTGCATAAGACATGCCCCCCTCTTATGGCCCAATCTCAGCTTGTTCATAAAGTTTCTTATTTCCCTGCCTTTATGATGACATCACATTCATAGACATATACGTATGAATATGATCACTACTTGTATGAAGAAAAAAAATAATAAAAAACTAAATAAATAAAAATACATGCCGTGGTCACTGAATGGTGTAATGGACGTGTTGACTACGAATTACTATACTTGATAGAATTTATATATGATATATACCTAGATAAAGTTTAGCCGTTTTACTATTCAAATATATAAAGACTATCCCTGTATCCCACCTCCAAGTGAAACTGTTTACTAAAAATCGCTAGTTTGTCTAGGTAAAAGTAAATTTTTACTTGATACCCAAATCAAATTAATTATTCTTTGATCTATATTAATCCAACTTTATATATATATATATATATATATATATATATATATATATATATATATATATATATATATATATATATATCATATTCACCCATATGTTACAAGTGTTGTACATTAAACCCCAAAAAGAAACAATGAAATGCCTTTCTTGCAAAAGATCCTAGAATATGTCAATTTGAAGTCCTTTGGTCATGGTAGTACCGATATCACTCATCTTTTCAAGAAAATATACGGTTGATGCAACGAGAATATTATATGACATATGGTGGGGTTGAATCGTAAGAAAGAATGGGACTCAAGTTTCAAGGAATGTAAAGTAGCTTTGTAACCATTTGGAGTATAAGTATATATTATAAATGGTAATATTGGTAAAGAGAAAGAAACAAAGCAAAGAGAATGATTGTTGGGGGAAGCATGTAACTTTTGAAAGAAGCTAATAATATTAACATATTCCATGGTGCATCAACATCAAGAAAAAGGTCAAAGGAAAAGCCCTATCTAAGTCAACACCACTTGTTTGTCTTGTAAAGTGCATGGCATGGAGTTGCCTTCAATTCAAATAGAGGATATCAGTGTCAAAGTGGAGCTACCACTTATATCCCAATACCTCTATTATTTTTTCTTTATTTTTTTTGAGTTCTACTTCACTGTGATGCATTGCTGAGGGGGTTGTATACATTTTTTGTTTGGAAAATAGTGGTATATTAATCAAACTTATGAATTAACTTTAATTACAAGATAAATCGTGATGTAACTCAAAAGTTACAGAATTTATGTGTTAGATGCTAAAAGTATCTATATTTATTTATAGGCTCTCACTACAAGGTAAAGAAAAGAGCAACACATGTCGTCGCAAAGGTATCTATGGTCCCCACAATTTTTAGTAGCTAATACCCACATGACGCCTTGATAATACTCGCATGACATTGCTATTGGTATCATCGTTAATACTTTCCCGTTGCCGCTAATGATTCGTCGGCGTCGAACATATCTTCGCTAGTGCGTTCGCCGCCCCATTGATGTCGCCACTAATACCTTTTTACATAAAATTACATACAGATTAATTATTTATATAAATGCAGAAAATAATATTAATATATAGAGGAAACCGAATTATATATATATATATATATATATATATATATATATATATATATATATATATATATATATATATATACCCCCACACACACATATGAACACTATAAAATCCATGATATACTTTTTTAACTTCTGGTAGAAAAACTACTTGTTTTGATCATCATTGTCTTCATTGTTCTCATTTTTATCGTTTTGGGTGTTTTGGATAATTTGGCTAGTAATAGATCCAATCATATTGACATTGCAGTTACAAACGTCGGGTTTTAAAAAAAAGCATTAGCATCTGTCTACGAAATAAGTATATAAGTTAAAACAACAAAATAAGAAAACCCAAATTAGTGCTTAACAATTAGGTCACAAATGCATTAAGTTGTTAACAGGTTAAAACTATCAACTACCAAATTCAAAAACAAAATGCATTAAGTCCTTAACAATTTAGCAAACTATTAAATTCATAACAAATGCATTAGTTGTTAATAATTTAACAAACTATCAAACTACAAAATTCATAACAAATGCATTAAGTCCTTAAAATGGAGCAAAATACCGAAGTTTTAATGTAACATTCGGTTTCGGATTGACTTCTTTATTCGGGGTAGCGGCACAATCTTCAGTGGTCATAAGGCTTAGGGTCTTGGGAAAGGAAGAATTTGGCCCTTCCTGGGTGTGGGTGTTATGGTTTAAGTGATCCAAATATTCAATTGTGTCTTCGGAGGTCAAGGGTATAATCGTAATTTGATAATTCGGTCTTTTATGGATTTTGGGTTTTGTTAGGAAGGTTTTAAGGTGAAGGTAAGTTGTTAGAAGTGTAGGGCTTCTCGTCACCATTTCTATGGATATAAAGAACGTCAAAATTGGAGTTATAACGAGGAAGTTATGACCATTTGAAGTTAGAAGGGTTTAGGTCGAACTGGGTACGCGGGGTGTACCAGATAGGTATGCATGGCGTGCATGGGAAATGCGGACGCGGGAGGGTTTGCGAACGTAGGGCGTTCATATGATTAGATTGAAACCCTAATTTAGGGTCTTGGACCCTATGTAAACACTTTAACTCACCTCCAACCCTCATTTCCTTCAGCCTCCATTCTCTATAACCCTAAGAACGAAACACTAACCTCTATTTGAGTGATTCTTGAGCTTCATAGCGGTTTAAGTGTGTTTTAGTGCTTAAAGAGGAAGAATGAGCTTCTTGAAGAGTCATTGGTTGGCTTAGAGATTTTGGATCCAAGCTTTATTCAGATAGATCTAGCATCTAAAGGTAAAAAGTTCTCATCTTGATGCTTCTTCATCATAAGATCTAAGTTAGGGCTTGAAGTATGCATGTTATGATCCTTTGAGAGCTATTTTTGAGTTTGAGTCACTCCAAGAGCTTAGGATTTGTAGATCTTGCCTTTTCTGAGTTGGTTTTGGTATAAAGTTGAGTCTTGATGCATTAAGTTCCCTCATGTTTGAGTTATTGGTTATTTTGTGAAGTTTGAGTGCTTAAAATCAAGATTGGACCTTTTTGAGCAATGCATAGGCTCAAAGCCTTCGACTTTATGGGTTAAGTCACTGTTATGGGACTATTCTGGGGTTCTAGACGTTGGACTTAATTGATTAAGTCCTTAGAATGAGAATTTGGAACTTAGCCGCGAATGTCGTGCGTACCCCTAGGAATGCAACGCGTTCTGTCTTGAGTCCCCGTCAACTTGTCTGGCGACGAACATCGTGCACTCGTCTGATTAGTGGAGTTTATGATCGTTGGACTTGGACTTAACTTCGGATGTGGGTTTTGTTGATTTGGGCCTTTTAGGCCTTCTGAGATCAACTGTTGGAAAGGGAATTTTTGGTCTTACGATAAGGCCCATATGGAGGTTGGGCCCAATTTGGAAAATTGGGCCATTAGTAGGCCTTTATGGAACTTTTGGTTTTAGGCCTTTATGGTTTTTGGACTTGGGCCTCAGTTTTGGTTCAAGTTGGGTTAGGGGTAAAATGGCCATTGTACGCCAAGTATGGATTATGGATCATAGTTTGGAACTCAATTGCTAATTGGGTGTTATCTTGGTATTGATAGACCGGAGGAGTTGTCAGGAAAGCAACTAGGGATTTCTTTCAGTGAACTTCTGCATTCGAGGTGAGTCTCCCTTCGTAAAATTCATGGGTCAAAGGCACCAAGGCCGACCCACTAGTTATGGTATAGCATGATGATTGTCTTTATGATAATTATCGATTGTGCAGGTATTGCTTGATGATTTTGTGGATTATGTATGATATTATGTGGTAGTGGTAGGGGTGAAATAGACCCGGTATCCGGTTGAAATAGACCGAAGGGTCAGGTCGAGCACCCAGATATGCTCGGCAGTATCCAGTTAAGATAGACCGAAGGGGGCAGGTCGAGCACCCAGATATGCTCAACAGTATCCGGTTGAAATAGACCGAAGGGGTAGGCTAGCACCCGAATATGCTTGGTAGTACATTTGTTATCTATGATATGTGGTATTTGGGGAGCTCTCTAAGCTTTGTGCTTACAGTTGATGGTTTATGGTTTCAGGTACTTCTGGTTCGAAAGGGAAGGGTCAGACTTGATCGCAATGCACACACGTATGTTTTTCCGCAACTGGTGATTTTGGGAGTTACTCTGATGATCGTTTTAATTTGGAATACCTTAATGTTTGGATAAATGTAAATGAATGTTTGAATTTATATATTAAAAACGAAATTTTTACCCTTGATTTTCGGGATGTTACATTTAAATTACCAATCTACTATAATAAGTATATGAGTTTGTTGTGATGGTTGTGATTGTGAGTGTCACTCAAAGTGAACACTAGAACTCGTTGTGGAAGAATGTTTGTGTCATTGTTATACGTTTCAAGTCTACTCAAACACGATTTGACTTTACGAATTGCGTTATACTTTAATACGTACATACATGCACACATACAATATATATATATATATATATATATATATATATATATATATATATATATATATATATATATATATATAATAGTTTTACGTATTACTTTTATGGATTCTATACCACCTACATACATATCTGAGAGTTAAGGGTCTCCTATAACAATAAAGCTTCATGATTGCTTGAAAATAAGAAAATGGCTACAAAAATATAATTAGAAAAGTTCAAAATCAATCAAAACTAAACATAAGAAATATTGAAATCGTCTATGTTTCCCTTAAAAACCAATATCAGTGAATACCTTCAATAATATGCTAACAACCACCCACAGTTTGAATGAAGTTATGTTCACGAACATTCAAGCTGGATCGAAAATCAAGAAAGAGAGAAGAAGACATGTTCTTTGTAAAAATATTTGCATATTGTAAAGAAGACGATAAATGAACTATGAGAATATGACCTTTGGCGACTTTGTCTCGAACAAACTGCATATCAATCTCTATTTGCTTGGTGCGTTGGTAATGAATCGGATAGGATGACATGTAAACAACACTAACATTATCACAATAAACGATGGTAGCATTGGCGGGCATATAATGAAGCTCAAGAAGTAACTTGTGAATCCAACATGTTTCAGCAACTGCTTTGGCAACACCCATGTATTCAACTTTAACACTCGATCTTGATATTGTATTCTAATGTTTGGAGGACCAGGAGAGAGGATTGTGACTAAAAAGACATACTAGCCCGATGTAGATCGACGAGTCATTGGACAACCACTCTAGTGCATCAGAGTAGGAAATGAGAAAACGATTGGGTGGAGAATATAATTGAAACGCATAAGCAGTAGTACCTCGAATATAACGTAAAATTTGTTTGAGAGTACGAAAATGAGATTCTCGTGGGTCATGAATATATAGACATATATGTTGCACAACATACATGATGTCAGGTCGAGTGAATGTAAGATATTATAATGCACCAGCTAAGCTACGATATAAAGTAGCATCATCAATAGGAGGACCAGATCCATCCAATTTAGTAGATATATCAGCAAGAGTAGAAGCAAACTTACAATTAGACGTAAAAGCTTAATAAAGAATCTTGGCGGCATATTTTTGTTGAGACAAGAACAATCCATCGGCTAATCGGGTAGCTGTAATAACCAGAAAAATAGTGAAGATCCCCAAGATCTGACATAGAGAACTTAACACTCAATATAGAGATAATGTGAGTTAGTAACACATGAGAAGAGCTCGTAAGAACGCTATCATCTACGCATAATAATAAATATGTCGTATGAGAACCCTATCTATATATAAACAAAGAAGTGTTACACCTGCTATGAACAAACCCAATGCATGAAATGAACATAGAAAACCATTGAAACCAAGCTCGAAGTGCCTGCTTGAGACTATAAAGGGATCTCTGAAGGAGACACACAAAATCTGGTCGAGATGGATCTCTAAAACCCGATGGTTGTTGCATGTATACCATTTCCAGTAAATGCCTATGTAGAAAAACATTCTTCACATCAAGTTGTCTAATAGGCCACTTATGAGTGACAATAATGGTAAGAACTGTGTATACGGTGACGGGCTTAATGACAGGACTAAACTTCTCATGACAATCAATACCGGGACACTGGCTACGTCATTTATCCACAAGACGAGCTTTAAATCGAGATAATGACCCATCCACATTAATTTTTTCTTGAACAACAAAATATAGTTAATAACATTAGCGGCAAGAGGTCTCGAAACAAGTAACCAAGTTTTGTTAGAGATAAGAGCAGTATATTCTTCAGTCATTGCATTGAGCCAATTTGGATCCTTAAAAGCCTGTAAATAACTTTTGTGAACAGGAGGGGAGGTATCAATGTGAAGGTTTAGTTTGAAAATAGTTTAAAATGCTTTGTTTCGCACGAGTAACCATAGGATGTTGATATTGAGTGACATTAAAAGGGAGATTGGCAAATTAAAGGGAATGGGTAGAAATCGAAGAATTTGAAGGAACAAATGTAGAAGTGTTGGTGGAATGTAGAGGATTTGAAGAAGCTGAAGTCGACTGGTGAAAGCCGAATGGAGGTGAGTTTGGGCCGGTAGAGAAGTCCAAAGATGAAGAGGTAGATGGACTAAATGGCAAGTTAACATGTGTTGAAAAATGTTTTTGTATGTGACCATCACTGAAATAAGACGAACTGTTTTTATGTTATCGAACAAGTATTATCAGTTATTTCAGGTTGTATTAATTCGTGCTTAAATGTGAAATACAAAAATACACAAATAACGGAAAACGCATAGACAAGAAAATTTAGTTGTGCAACTGAACAGTTTCAACAACATATATATATATATATATATATATATATATATATATGTTTGTGTGTGTGTGGAAAAGTCAAGGAAATGAAGAAGCAAAGCCAAAGCCATGTTTTTTGCTCCTACTCCTACTACAACTTGCATCACCAACTTTCCTTTTAACTAAAACTCAAGTGTACTAGAAGATATTTGTTTCATATGTATATAAATACATGTGTATGTAGTGTGTGTAAGGTTTGGAGAGAATAGTAGAAAGCAAGAGAGTTAGTTTTCTTGTGAGTTTTCTTTTGTAAAACATACACCATCTTTATCTTCATCCCTAGAGATAATCAAGAACATCAAGATCAATAACAAGCAAAATAAAGAACGTCATCAAGCATCTTCATCATCTTCATTGAAACTCAAGGTGTTCATCTTGAACCCATCAAATATTATCTTCACCACCTTCTTTCTTCACACCATTCACCACCAACATCCTTTACTACATCAACCTATCAAAACACAACCATCAAACACCTCAAAACTTCTGCATGAAGATCGAAAACAAAACTCGTCACTATTTATCATCATCATCATAAACTTTCACCACCATCACCACCTTATATCAACATCCTTCCAACCTCCAAACAACCTCAAAAGACTCTCTAAACACCCTCCAAATACCCTCCTTAAACCTCCTAAAAAAACCCTTTTTAAATCACCTCAACTATCACCACCTTGCTGTTTTCGAGATCAGAAATTTCAAGTTAGAAAATAAAAAAATTATGCACAACACAACCAAGATATAACTAGAGAGATTTTCTCCACAAATTCTTTAGGACCTTACCTACATCTAGGAATTTTAGTGGACTATTTTGACCATGGGAAACCCCGAAGAGACGCGAGAGAGAATTGGCTATCCAGAGAGATTTTCCGAAAACTGAAGGTTTTTGATCTGTGTATGCAAGGATTTGCGCAAACACGACTCGTGTTGTTTTTGCCTAAATCAACACGACCCATGATCGGGATTTTGACCTTGGAAACCTTCTAAACACTCCTACACGACCTGTGTACCCGTCTTCATCAACTTTTCAAGACTAAAAACTCCTACACGACCCGTGCCAGTTACCCTTTCCTTTACACGACCCGTGTTCATATCTTTACCCAGAAATACCTTAAATACAAATACATAAACCCATGTATTTTGTACTATTATGTAAACAACCCGTTTTACATAAAACCGAGCTTTGGATGAACTTTTTGTTACTTATCAAATACCGGATTAAACTTTAAAAATTAGGAACAAAGTCTATTAAGATCTAGTCCAACCCCAAGCCTGTTCAGTAATGTATTTGGCGAATCTACTTAATTGACCAGTCGTTCCAACCGTCAAACTATCGACCAGTCGTTCCATCAGTCCAACTCTAAACTTGTTCAGTCATTCTATTGACGAACCTACTTAATATATATTTATATATTTATATAGTTATATATTTTATTATAGCTTTACGTCATTTAAATACAGTCATTTATATTATTTATAGTTTTACATCATTTAAATATAGTTATTTATATTATTATAACTTTCAGTCATTTATAGCTTTCCAGTTTATAATTATTCCGCAATTCTTATTCTTTATATATCCGCATCTTATATCTTTAATTTATATATATCTGTCACACAGTAACTGGTATCCAAGTCTTTATTTGTGGTGATCAGATCATATATTTTCAACAACATGTTTGCCTATTTGACATGTGTGACATATAGTAGGGTCTTTAAGTGAAGAATAAGAAATAGAATTATTATTAACTAGATGCTTGAAAATATGATGACCAGGATGACCAAGACGTTGATATCAGAGAGAAGGGGCAATGGAGACGAAAGCTTGAGTGGTTGGAGAAGTAATGGGATAGAGGTCACCAGTGTTGTCACATCGAACGAGAATTTGTTTGGTGCGACAATCCTTCATAGAAAATCCAAAAGAGTCAAATTCAATAGAACAATTATTTTGATGAACGAAACGACGAACATAAACAAGATTTTTAATAATGGAAGGAGTAATTAAAACATTTTTGAGATTTAACGTATGATAAGGATTAGAGAGCGGAAGAGTGGTGTGTCCTATTTTAGTTATATGTATTTTGGATGCATCTATAATTAATAAAAATGATGAAAAAAATACTATTTTTATCAGAAACGGACTTGAGGATACGTGTATTCGAGTGAAGATATGAGGTGGCAGTGGTGTCCATGTGCTAATCTGCATGACCCAGACCATTTAAGGGTATTGTTTTGAACATTTGAGGGAGTGTAGTGGGCTTGGTATGCTTGCTGTCGAGTATATGGGTTGTTGTTGTTGGGTTGAGGAGAATTAAAAGATTGATGTTGTTATTGGGCCAAATTGTGTTGGATTTGTTGCTGTCTTGGCATGGTTGCATGTGGAGTTAGTAACATGCCATGTTGAGAAGACCCATTGGTGGGCTAGTGCACTTGGAATCAACTGTAAGCCCATGTACCCTTCTCCTTGTTGTTGTCCGCCACCAAGTATGAATCCCCCATGAGTAAAATTGTCGCTGCCATTTTTATTGTTGAACCGACCATCGTAGCAACCTCCTGCACGACCACCATGATAGCCCCCTCTTCGACTATCATTAGTGTTGTTGTTAGAGGACTGAACAGAGAGTGCATTTGGCAAAGAAGTGTGATTAGTATGCGTGATTGAAGAATCTCGTTGCTCATCATGGAGCATTTGTTACTCCTCACTAATAAGATTGGAACGATCATCTTAAAACAAGAGAGAAGGATCACGATGACGGATATTAATTGCTATATATAGGAACTTTTGTGACAAACCATTAATAATATATGCAACAAGATTAACTTAGAGACCTTAGCATCCATAAATGGGCCAAACACAATATATTGTGTATTTGTATTATTATTCATAGTATGACCCATGTGTTTGACCCATTTCTGATGTATCATGTATTTTGTATATATTGAGGGTTTTTATGGATCCAACTGGAAAGTCACTTTAGTCAATCACCACATGGCGTGACTATGAATAATAATACAAATACACAATACAAATAATATTCTAATAAATATAACTATGAAAACAAATTACTCGATGATACTCGAAATGACATTCTATTTGGCTTCATAAACCTCTTTTCATTTGTTCCTGTCGAAAGCTACATCTCGTCATAGATTGCTACCAGCCTTACAAATAAAATAGTCATATACAAAACCGGCCAATTGGCTAGTAAGTGGCACCAACCCGAACCAAAGAAGTTGCTGCTAATGGGTTGCTTAATTCGGAAGATATCTAATATGAAATTCGCTAAAAAAAAAATACTCAAAAACAAAATGTGGGTTAAAAGTAAGGTTCTAAATAACATGAGGCGTGACTTGACGGCAATGTTAAAGTTAAGCCATGACAAGCTTTGGCGACCCATGACGTTTTTCAATGCATGACTATTTTATATACATTAGTATTTAGTATATAAAAGTTAACAAAAATTCAATTATTTTAGGCCCGATAAAAAAAATCGCGCCTTGAAAAAAACTCGCTCTTAACGCGATAAAGCGCGCCATGACACGTTATTTGGGCGTCATGTTTAACAAACCCGTCTTAGACGTTTTCGTAACGGCTAAACCACGCCGCCATTACCCGCTTTTTAGAACAATGGTTCAAAGTCGTAGAAAATATGATAATTACTTTCATTTATTCTAATCATATTTTAATACCGCATTAATGGACTAACCAAAGGACTTTAGCGTAGTGGTAAGGAGTGACTCTCTCAATTAAAAAATCATGAGTTCAAGTCTTGATGGAGATGATATGTTTGATATTTTGTCGGATGCGAGACAAGATGAGATTTATAAGAAGGAAATTGGAGGGGATAAAGGAAAAACAATTGAGAAACAAAATAAAACAGTCCTCGTCAAGGCTAGGATTCAAACTTGAGGCATTAAGATTAAATGTTTAGGGCTTTTACCAATTGGACAACCTAGTACTGAGTTGTGCCTATTTTTCAGAATATTATATAAAATAGATATATACTCACTATAATGTTATATATATTAATAACTTCGGTTCAGTTCGATTTTTTTCGGTTCACGAAATTTCCGAAACCGAACTGAAACAAAAATTTCCGGCTTTTTAAAAAACTCAAACTCAAACCATTGATTTTGTTATGGTTTCATTTTTTCAGTTTTTGGATTTTCGGGTTGAGTTTTGTTCACTCATATTGGAGAAATAGATTAGTTTGCCATTAAAAAAAGACTAATTAACAAATATTGGTCGGTTAAATCAGTCAATTTCAATCCGTATTAAATAAAATTAGTCATTTTGAAATGTTCAGAATCAGCCTATTATAATTTCTAAGTTTTAAAAAAATATCGGAAAGATTATCTAACTATAATTTAATGTTTGCAGTATAATGTTGATATAGTCTTGTGCACTTACTGATTTAACAAATGTAATTATTAGAGATTAAATGCATATTTTCATATCACAATCTGACAAGCATAAGACAATAATGAATATAACAAAGACTAAATGATATTTTTTACGTTGCGTAGTAATAATTAAAATATTGATAAATATATTTTGTTAAAATAAATATATTCTTATTAATAACGTTAAATTAATAATTCTTACACTAATTTATTATAAAACGTTCTAAATATTTTAAATAAATAATAAACATTATCAAATATGATTGTACGGTTCACAATGAATTTATGAGTATCAACTAACAGATCTCATATTATTCTATTTAAAATCGTATCATCTCAATTGTTGCTACCTTTGAAAATAAAAATAAAGTCAATTTAAATAGACATATTTTATGTGATATTATTTCAATTAAAAATATCAATAGATTGTGTGTGAACCAAGAATTACAATATAGGTTTATATTTTGCATTATATTTATACCTTTACTATTTTTAATGAATTTTAAAACTATATTATGATACATGTTTTATATTTAATATTATATTTAACTTTTAATATTTTTAGTTTAATTTAAACTATCTATTTTGAAAAAAAGATATTATTATAAAAATTAAATTTTAATCAACTTTTTTTTGGGGGGGAAATTATTATTATAAAAAGTAATTTTTAATAAGCTTTTTTTTTTTTTTTTTTTTTTTTTTGTTAATTTAACATTTCGATCTAGATCTTATATTTGAAGTTTTTAACTATTTACAAAAAATAGGTTTTTAATATATTATAAAAATTATTGTTTTGAATTTAACATCATATTTAGATTAACAAACTAAGTATATTTTATTGAGAATAAAGAATTAATATTAATATTGCAATAATATGTTTTTAAAATATATCAATCACATTATTAGCTTTTATATAATAAATCTTATAATAAGATGATATAAACATTATTTGTTTTGAGTTATATGATAATGTAAACATCTTTTAAAATTCTATAATCTCAATTGTCTTAATGGCCTCTATTTGCAGGTTACTAATGAATAAAATTAAATATAATATATAGTTTAATAATATTTATAATTGTTATGATAAATTAATTTTAAACAGTTTATTTGCTTAAGATTTTAATTTTATCATTGTAATTTTTTTAAAACAACAATCATTGTTTTTGTTTTAAAGGTAACAATATAATTTTTATATATAATGTTACTTATAAGTTATTTAAAATAACATATTTGGAAACTCTTAATTATTTTAATTTAGTTTCAAAATTTAATTTTTTTCATTTATTTGATGAATATTGTTAGTTTCTTTTATTGTAATTATTTAAAACAACAAACATTGTTTTTTTAAAGATAACTTTATAATTTTTTTATATAATATTACTTTTAATTATTCTTATATTACGTTATTTTTAAGCTACTTATTTGAAGATTTATAATGATAATAAAAAATAGTTTCTTGTTTTTTTTTGTTAATTTAAAATTACAATTTAGGTTTAACACTATAATTTATAACTTTTAACTATTTGTAAAATTGTCTCTCGATTTTTTTCAAGTTTAACTAAAATTTTGATTTAAGTTAACTGTTTAACATTATATTGAAATTAATAATTTACCTATTTTGTATAAAATAATAAATTATACAAAAGTTGTAACTTTAAAATGACATTTGCTCACGTACGACAACATATTTAAACTAATAAGTTAATTATACTATGTTATAAAGTTAAAGTCGTAATTTTATAAATAGAAATAAATTATGATATATTAATATTGTAATTTAGTTAATTTATGATTAGAATTTAGTTTTTACATTAATTCAACATTATTAACCAACTTATAATAATTGTTAGAAAAATATTGAAAAATAATGGAGATTTCAAATACATATTATGCAAGTAAGAATGCATCTTTTATAAGTATATATAGATATATAGATAAATATAGATAGATATTAATCAAACACGACTATAATGATTATATATTTGTGACTTCATTTAAAAAAAAAGTGTAGAAAAACTCACTATATAAGACGCTATCATATGAATACACCTAGAAACTTGCAAGTTTTTATTTGATTGTTGACCCATAATGTACATGTATTTTAGGCCTACTTATTTGGTCGTTAAAATAGTTAAAAGACAACACTTTATGTATGTCATAAGACTATAAGCAAAAGATGGAAAAAGAAATGATGATATAAGAAGATATTTAGAATCATTTAATTCGCATATCTTGAAATTTTTTTGATAGGCGGGGAAGGAAAACCATGAGTATTATTTTGATGACTGGGAGACTTTGATGCAGGGCTGGTCCAATAGTTTTTCATGTCCCGGACATAACGGTATAATAATGCCCCATTTTAATGGCATTGATCTACTTCAACCCTTTAATTGAAATATAAATTAGAAAGCAACAATGTAACAAAACCTTTTATTTAAAGACATTGCACAAACTAATATATACAAACTTCGACTTAAAACAATGTATTATGACATTCTTGAAGCAAATATACAAATTATTCTTCTATCACATTTGATACTTGTTAAAAACAACTTTCAATAATAAAAATTGTCACACCTTTCGATCTCTCTTAAGTCATTGTACATCTTAAATATGACTTCAACTTTAAAACACTATTTTACAAGGATGCTTCAATAACCGATACAATCAACAAAACCTTATATACATACAAACATTTGGAAACATATATATCATTGCAAAAGCAAACAGAAAACAGCAACACCAGTGGACAATATTAGCCACGAGGAAGCACAAAAAACAATTAAATTTAATGAATTATGTTAACAACCCAAAGAAAAGCCCTAACAAGTAATAGAAGTCTTCATTATAGCAACGAACTTGTGAACACAACAGCAAAAGTCAACGAACTTTGATACAACATAACTAAACAACTTTGTTGAAACACCAATCATGAGATCCTACTTTCTAAGCTGAGGTGGCAGCCTCTCCCACGCGTAAACACCGCCCCCAAAGCCGGTACGTGTGACGTGAATGGGAAGACGGAAGAAGACGCTGCATCTGATTGGTGGTGAACCTGGTCCCTCACAATTTCCCTCTTTTTCTCTCTCTCTCTCTCTTTTTGCCCCCTTCACCACCACCCACCGGTGAACACCATTTCTATACCCTGGTGGGTTGGGTGTGAAATGGTGAAATATCTATGTGGCATCCCAAACACGCGTGACCATTCCGTATGGCATTACTAGGAATATGTGGCATCCCAAACACGCGTGACCATTCCGTATGGCATTACTAGGAATAGGAACCAACTTGTGAACTTCCCACAAAAACCAGGAGCAACAACTAACTTTTGACTTCCCATTTTAGCGACTAAATTCAAAGTAAAAATCAGAATTGGAGCAAACCACACAAATCAGGGCAGATTTCACTCATAATTTGGAGCTCAAATAGAGGAGAAATTTTTGCGACAATAACTCTCTTTTACTGTACGATTCCAACAAGTAAAAAAACAACCAAATCAGTTGATGAATGAAAAGAAATCAGAAATCATAAACAAATAAGAAAAAACTAAGTAAAGAACATAGAAAAAGAACTCAAACAAATCGTTCTCCTCTTGCTGTCTTGCTTCAGGTTGTAATGCCTAACCAGTAGTCTAGATTTAGATGATTGATTGAAGTCCAGAACTCGGAACTCAGATTGCAGGTTGAAAGTAATAGAACTCGACTACAAGTTAAGATGATCGATTGAATGTGGCAGCACAACAAGTTTACACAGATTGAGAGAATAGAAATCAGAGTATCCGATATCGATTTACTGATTTAGAATGAGAAATTGAGAATAGAAATCAGACATTCATTTACTGATTTAGAAAGAGAAATTGAGAGAATAGTTTCATGTTATAGTTACATCGATTAGCAAGATTTTATGTATAAACTACTAAATTTTGAAGTTATAAATTACAACTGATAGAAAAAAATAATAAAAAAAAGGATATTCAATCCAGATAAATTTAGTTACTATTTGACGAAATTTATGGTTATTTAATTATTTAAATTTAATTTAGAGAAAAGTATTGCTAAATCAAAGCACAAAAGCACGGGTTTGGTCCCGCCTTTCGCCCTTAGTTATTGCCTTTATTTACGAAAAACACTCTCATGTCTACTCCCTCAATACGACGTCGTCTGCTATGTCCAACAACGCGCCCACCGTATCCGCCCCAAATTTTCTCGCAAACAGAAACGGGTCATTTCGTCGTATCACAGACGCATCAGAACCGTTCATCTCCTCGTCACCGTATCTCGGCCGTACTCCCCGGAGTGTTTTGATAAACTCCGGACCCACATCCGAAGCCTGAAACGTATACGGGTGACCATGTTGGCCTCGCTTCCAGTCAACGTAGGTAAGCGTAGCTGGCACGCATCCTCTCCTATCCACCATGGACAAGAGCGTAGGGAAGTAGTTCTCTTCAGGGTAACACCTGCCTATGTTCTCCTTCAGACACGGCAGCTTAAATTTGGACCATAGACGCGTGTCAGCAACAACCACCCTGGCGTGATGACGTGTCAACACAGAAAACTGTGACCCGATTCTGAATCTTTCATATGACACCTCCGGAAGCATCACGGTTTCCCCACGCGCTGTCCATCTTCCCCACGCGCCAACCTCGTTTTGTAGGATCTCTATGAAGCTCTTCTTGGAGCTCATCAGTGTTTTATAGGTGAAATCAAATGAGTGGAGAGGTATACAAGAGGGGGAGAACAGGGCAAACATGTAATTCGCGGGGTCGTGAAGTAGAGCTCGGGCGAGTAGCCGTCGGTGAGCGGCGGCGAGTGTGGGAGTGTTGCGGCGGGTGGGTTTTGAGGGAATGGTGCGGTTGCTGAAAACTCCTTGAAAGAGCAGGTCATATCGGAGATTAGGATCGGCGTGTATGTATATGTTGTATAAGTGTTTTGTTTTGGTGCGGTTGAAGTAGAGCTCCCAGAGTGGCGCTAATGGCAGCCGGTCGGTAGTGAGGAACATGAATGCAAGCTTCTTTGGTGCTCCGGCGGGTGATGGGTTGGGGTTGACACGAGAGGCCAGATGGAAAAGTAACTTATCATCCATCTCTTCATCCATGAATCTGTTGTTGGGTTTTTGCAATTGGGGTGGTGGGGAAACGGTGGTGGTGATGGTGGTCAGGTCGGTGTTAATGGTGAAAACGATGGCAAGGGGAAGCGTGAGAAGAAGGGCGCAGAGAAGAGTGAGAGGAGTTGGGGACATGGGTGAAAGGTGACACAGGTAATCAAATATAATGGGGGTATCGAGTAAGAGCCGAATGCAGAATACGTTTTGATTTTGATTGAAGTTCTTATTGATGAATGAGTTTTCGGATTCCCATGATATGCTCCCTCCTTCTCAACGTTTATCATGTTAAGTTTTCTTGTTGTTTTCTGGAAGTTTAGAATTGGATTAATGATTAACTTGTGGGTTAAATTCATAACGTAATAACAAATTCGGTCCTTCATTTTGCATGATCATGTTATTAAATTGTTATTCGTATCTATTATAATACACTTTTTTTAAATGCATTATTTATTAACTTGTTACTTGATTTAATCATTTAATCAATATTTTTAACAAAAATGTTGTCTACGTTAAAAATTGGAGAAGAAAACGGTTTTTGAAAAGTGGTATCAATAAGCAAAGTATGAATATCTTAATCGTCACGACCGCTTTTCGTTAACTGTATTTTGATAACGGAGATATTTGATAAAACGATATTTAAAATATACTATCTTCCTCCTATATTTATTGTTTACTTTTGATTTTTAAAGTTTTTATTTTTCAAATTTAATATTAAAAATTTTTAATTTTAATTTATAAGACTTGATGTAAAATACATGAATTGATATGTTTTCAATATCTTTTCATATTTATAAGTTTCATCAAATAATGTATAATACAAATAAAAATATTTAAAGTCAAAATTAAAAAATAAAGACTTAAAAAGTCAAAACTAGACAATAAATATGAGACAAATTAAGTAAAAAAAACATCTATGTAAAAAATGAAACTGAAACATATTTGACCAAAAATTAATTTTTAACTATAACTTTTAAAATTTAGATTTTTTATAACTATAATCCATAATTTCATTAAAAAATAAAAAAATAATAATATGAGAATATAAAAAATCTAATAGTAAACTCATGGACTTCGAACATTATAATTATGGTTAAATTATGTTGATAAAATTAAGTTACTAACACAATTTTTTCTTAAAGCAAAGAAAATCTCTGTTTGGAAATATCGAAATGTTAAATTTGATATTCAAACTTAAATTATAAACCTTTTAAATTATTACATAAAATGAAAAATAAAGGTTAAATTTTATATTTAATAAGTTTAAATTACTAAATTAATTTTTCTTGATATGGAACAAATAATAGGATGGTTGGAGGGCTCTCAGAAAGAGGATATGTAGTATGGCGGTACCACATGAGAGATTGCACGGGACAAAAAACGGGACCACGGGTTAGCTATGTAGGCTTAGATTATTTTGGTTTTACTAATTATTTTGTGTCAGAACGCATAGATCTAGACCACCGGATGGAATATAATCAAAGGTTATGATCTGAGAGTGTATAATATTACAATAGGGTAACATGTACCATATAATCACACAAATTTCAGTATAAGGGCATTTTAGTCAATTAACCTATACTAAAAAAATGATAATTTCAGATTTTTAGGGAGAACTAATTCCTTTATTTTTTAAAATCTGAATAATTTAAATTAATTCAAATTTAGAAATCCGATTTTATTTTGGTAGAATAACAGAATGTCAACCATAAACTAGTAATATATTTTCGATTTTATTCTTGCAGAATATATTTCTAATAAAGATATTATTGATAATTAACATGATTTAAGAATTCTAGATATTATTCATATACATCCAAGTTGGGTCTATGATTTTATTCTTAATACACATCTGAAAATAAAATACAAATTCATACATATGATTACAAAATAATATTCTTATATATTTTAATATAGTTATACATATTCTAATAGAATATCATCAAAAATGAATACAATTTTTAAAAAAATAGCATTCATGAATATAATCCACTTGATCTTCGCATATATACTTGTTGTTGAACTAGATTACAAATATTTTTCTTGTATGATCAATATTGAATTCTTTCTCTATGCAATTATGAAAGAATAAGATACATTACTCGTTAGTATTACCAGTTAAACAAATATATTTGTTGTTAACAAACATTCTCAAAAGACATTCTAATAGAATGCATTTATATAAATAAATTCTAACAGAATACATTACATAATACACTTAAATCATAGTATTTTCTTCTATATGCATAAACATTTTAAAGCATGTATAAATATATTCTGTCAGAATTACTAGCAAACATGCTTTATGTAATATTTATATTCTCATAGAATGAACATGTGTTTACATTCTCATATGAAAAAAATCTCAGCTTAACCCTTTTCATCAAAGACAAATTTATAACAGTCAAGTATAAAAAACAAAGTAGTATATACTTTAATTCTAAGAGAATATTTCAACACAAGTATAAACATATTACTATAATTCTAACAAAATAGTATATTGCTTACCTTAGCATATTCTGACAGAATTTCCGAGATTATCACAAACTTTATACTTTCGGTAAACCATTTTATGATAAAAAGCAAAAAGGGTGCATCGTTGAATTTATGTTAAAATTTTAATTGTATCATGCAATTATAGCCTCTTGTAGCAACTAGAAACATCATGAAAATTAAAGAAATTACTAGCTATATAAACAACTTTTTTTGGTCTAGGCTTTTCTTTGGTGTAATTATTAATTTCCACAAAATAGAAAGTAGTAATTAGCAAAAAAACACACGACCAACTACTTGGTTTTACCGTCAATCTGGGATTGGCTTTCTTTTCATGTTTAGCGATATTAACCTTCAAGATGCAGTGACCACATTTTACTTGATTTAGTGATTTTACTAGTACCTGGATATCTTTGACACCTTCATATTTGATAAACGCGAAGTATGAATCTCCTTTGTCTTTCCTCCCCTGGATGTATGTATCGACGAGTTTTCTAGATTTCCGAAAAGCGATGTATAACATGTCGTTGGTGGTGTCATGTAGTGTTAGGTGCATTTCATGCATTCATTTTGTAGTTTTAGTTCATAAAAGTTCATTGCATTTAGGTTTAAACTCATGCACTTTGCATATTTTTCGGGATTTTTCATGATGCAATTCCATTCACACACTTTTATGATGTTTCAAGGACTTTTTGAAGGTTGGAAATCGCTGGAGGAAGATTAAAAGAACTGGAGACAGAGTTACAGAAGTTTTGGAGCTCAGAAGAAGGAGAATGTAGAATTCAGCTTTTCAGAGGTTTACACGGCCGTGTAAACTTATGCCTTCCATTTACATGGGCCGTGTAAATGTACATGCAAGGGCAGTCTACTTCGATGATCTTGAAAGATTAAGCATTCTACTTTTATTGTTTACACGGCCGTGTAAATGGCACCCTATAATTTACACGGGCCATGTAAACGTCTCGGCTGTTTTAAAGTGGTTTTGTTTTCTTATAATGGAGACAATTAGTTTTGTGGGAGGTTAGGTCGGATTTTGGGAGAAAGGAAGGCGATTTTCAGAACTTTGGCAAGTAGATTAACACTTGGAAACACTTTAATTTCCTTTTTGTAAGTCAATTTGAAGTTTAAACTTGTTTGATTTGTAGTTCAACCTAGACATGTGTAGTTGATTTCATTATCATTTCCGAATCTGAATTCTTAAGTATGTGTTGTTAGGTTGTAACTTGAATGTGACTTATGTTTAACATCTAGTAATCTTTGATTTGATCTTAATCATGTGTTTGGTTGGTTCTCTTTTTCACTTGATCAATGAATTAGGGTTCTAGTTAATCTAGTTAATCAAATTATGAAATTCGTATATGTTTTATGATTTGATGTTAGTAACACACACTTACTTGGTTGTAATTAGATCAAAATTAGTGCAATCAAAGATTAAATGTTTATATTCCCAAGCTTAAGAGGAATGTTAAACATTGTTGGTAATTAGTGCAAGAACTTAATGTCATTTAATGATTTGATGCAAGAGCTTATTTGAATTAAATCAATTAAATGAAGTTTTATTTGAAGAGCTTGTTTTGAATAAAATATTTTTGCCAATTTGGATATTAGAGTTTATTAATATCCAACTTACCAACCTAGATTGAACATGAGTTATAATCATATTAAATCTTTCAACATAATACATGTATAAGAGTCAGAATCGGAAATGTACTTCTTTTATTGCGTTTTTTTTATCAATCTTTCTTATTTATGAAGTTTAGTTCAAGCTCAAACACAATCCCCCATTTTAATATTATCTGTATTATGTATGAAAATATGGCAAGATAAGAAGTCCTGTATTCCTGTGGACCGACCCTGCTTACTCTATACTATTTTTAGTGTTAGAAATAGCAGTGATTTGAGTTTTATTAATATTATTTTATCCCATCATTTGTTGGTTTGACCACCAAACATGTAGTAAGTTTGATACATAGAAGGATGTAATTTTCTTGTTCGCCTGTTGATTTCTCCAGCACACCTCCGTCCAGTCGTCGGCCATCGGTTTCAATAATTTGAGAAATTTGTAAAGCAAAATGTGATACCTTATAAAAGACGTTAGTTAACAACGGATTAGGGTTAATGAATTGAATCGACAGATGGAGGCGAAGGAGTCGACAGATGGAGGAGGAGCCGACGATTATAAATCCTACCATAGAAAAAGGATGCGGCTATTTGACTTTGATATCCAATATTTAAAGAGATAATAAATATATTAATTATCTACCATAAATAAATATGCAAAGATTACAATAATACCCTTAAATGATTTATTTAATGATTTATTATTTTCTCAATTCTCATTGGTGTATCGATGCACACCATAGTTGCTAGAAACATTTAAACCTCTCTCTCTCTCTCTCTCTCTCTCTCTCTATATATATATATATATATATATATATATATATATATATATATATATATATTATTATTTTCTCAATTCTCATTGGTGTATCCATGCATACCATAGTTGCTAGAAACATTTAAACCTCTCTCTCTCTCTCTCTCTCTCTATATATATATATATATATATATATATATATATATATATATATATATATATATATATATATATATATATATATATATATTATTGGGGATGTGATAATCACAATCCCAAAGAATTGATCACTAACTAATGATATGCCTCATATTGTCACGAAATTCCCTATGTACATGAAGAAAGGAACCATCTTTTATTAGTATTCCAATTGATTTCGACCAACAAAAACAGATGAAGGAAAATCTCAAAAACGTCGTGAAGGGTCATTTGGTCAACTTCTTGACTTATCTACTACTAATCTTCATTTGGTCGACTTCTTGCCTGTATCAAATGACGAGCTTCGATGTAATTCCTATTAACTGACTTGGTGGTTCTACTATTTTAAGAGATATGTAGTTTCATATAGAGCACACTTTGAGACACTGCCTTACAAACGACTTCATTTGATATAACTTGTGATTGATATTATATAGTATAGACCATTTATGTCAAACATGGTAAAAATAGCTACTTATAGGGTATTCAAATAATTTACTAATTAATTATTACAAAATTATTATAATACTCTATAAATACAAAACTAACAACTTATTTTTCTTTTTTGTTTAGTATAGCATGTTGCATTAATTTCTTTGTACCATTTTCACCTACATTTATCTGTGTAAAAGCTAAATAATACCCTCATGAATGAGTATGTAACATTCCGTTTAAAATTAATAAAATAAATAATTAACTCAAAAGCCCCGAGATGTAAATATTATTATTATTTTATAGTCAAATCAATAATATTTAGCGGAATGTTGGTTTCGGGGAGCCAAATAATATATTTTAGACTTTCGGAGGTTAATTTCGGGATTTATTTTGTAATGATTTTTAGAAGACACGGGGTCTTTTGTAAGTATTGGACTTATTATGAAAGAGATTTTAGAAGGCGGTGTATAAATGGTAAATTATGGACTTAGATTGAATAGATTCTTGGGGGCAGGGACTAAAGGGTAAATTATGGGGCTTAGTTTGAAGAAGATCTAGTGAGGAGGGACTAGATGTGACAAAAGTGAATGGAAGTTTGGAAGGAGCAGGATTAAGTCGGTGCCATCTGTTCCCTCTCGTCGCACCATCTAACCCTAACCCTAAAGCATTTTCTCCGGCCGCCACCACTTGAGGAGCCTTCCCAGCCGCCGACTTTGTTGAGTTCGACCGCCGCCCTGCTCCTCCACTATGTGTCGACGAGCACCACCACAACAACCCTACTGCCGCCAGTGATGTCGTGAACAACAAAGATCTTCACGTGAGTTGCCGAAAGCCATGAAGTGAGGCTGTTGCTACTATACTCGGAGGGTTTCGCACCACCATCTTCCTTCTCCATTTCTTTCCGACGTCCCGTCGCTGCTGCCATTCCGAGCAACTACTTTTCTACGCTCCGGTTGCCCTCTGTCACTTTTTCCTCCACTGTTGCATTGAACGTGGTCGCCGCCGCTATGCGGCTGTTCCGCCGTGACCGATATTCTTCGATCGCTGCACACCACCAGGTGGGTGGCTCTGTTTCTATTCTCATATATAGGCATATATGCTACTGTTGTCGGTTGTGTACCTCGAATGTGTGAAGGTTTGGCCGGAAAGACCCACCACCACCACCGTAAGGTGGTGGCTAGCACCTCCGACCACTGCCTGCCACCACAAGAGTGGCTGTGGGTGTGTGTGTGTGTGTGTTATATTAAGTGTATATTTCTTTTGATGATGTGTTGTATGTATGTTATTTGGACGGAAAACCTAAAGAAAACTCATAACCACCACTGTGAGGTGGTGGTTGTCACCTTCTGCCGCCACCAGCCACCGTGTTAGGTGGCGGTGTGCTTTTGCTTGCGTTTAGATTACTTTTGGGATGCTTGGACTTGATTGGATTAGAATCATAACCACCACCATATGGTGGTGGCCACCGTCGTGAGCTGCCATTGACCACCACTACTCGTGGTGCTAGTGGGTGGTGCCCGACTTGTTTCACCCTAATGGACCCACTAAATCCCTAATTAACCTAAAAACCTAATTTGGATTAATTGGCACACGATTGGGGTTGGAAACCCTAATTAGGGTTTAGAAACCTAAATTTTGGAAATACGTATTTTGGATTAGTCGGGACCTGCGTTTGGACAGTTGGATTTAGAATTTTGAATTACACCCGACCACATTGAATGTATGGACTAGTGGAGTGGTGGACTTAATGGATTAAGTCCCTAATGGGATAAGTAGGAACACTTAATCCTAATCATCATTTTATGTGAAAAACCCTAATTGGGTTTGGGTTCTTGTTGGGCCATTTATTGGACTAAGTTGTTGTGGGCCAATTGGGAACATATTTATGGACTAAGGAAATTATTGGGCTTTAGGATAAGGCCTATTGGAAAGGCTTGGGCCTAATTTGGAAAATTGGGCCATAAGTAGGCCATAATTGGGCCTTGATGATTATGAGATATTGGACCATCGGAATGCCAATTGTTTGGACTAGAATAAATGGTTGGGCCTCAAGATAAGTCCAGGTAGAGGTTTGGAAAATTGGGCCATATGTTGGGCCTTGGTTGATTATTGGGCTTTTAGGCTTTTCAGCGTGTGTGTTTCGACTTTGGTTTTGGACAAGTTAGGTTAAGGGTAAAATAGTATTTTCACCCCAAGCATGGACTTATGGTTATGTATTGGAACCCAATTATTAATTGGGTGTTGTTTTGATGTTGACAGTTCGGGAATCTTTCAACCAGCAGCTACAGTTTTGTCCATGGTACTTCAGTTATGCGAGGTGAGTCTCCTCACCATACCAATGGGTCTAAGGCACCAAGGTCGACCCATTCAGTTAGTTGTAGTGTTTATTATAGATTCATTACTGATATGTCTTGTATGCATGTATATGTGGTATGCTAGTGATTATGTGGTATGTATTGACTATGTGGTATGTGGTATGCTAATTGTCTTTGTGATACTTGCATGGAAGATCATAGGGGGGCCCATGGAACCCGGATGTAAGACCATGTGGAGAGTCCATTGCTTTCCTATTAAAGACCATGGGGGAGCCCATGACACTTGGATCTAAGACCATGTGGAGAGCCCATGCCATTCCTATTAAAGACCATGGGGGGAGCCCATTGCACCTAGGTGTAAGACCATGTGGGGAGACCATGACATCCTGGAGTAAGACCCTGGGAGAGCCCACGACATCCATATATGTTTATATGCATGGCTATGTGATTGATATGGTTTATGTACTTGTTATAGCTAATATGGATTATGTGGTTATGTTGTTTGAGTGGGGTATGTTCTAGGGAATTCACTAAGCTTCGTGCTTACAGTCTTTTTTATGGTTTCTGGTATCATTGTTTTGGAAAACAAGGGCTCAGCTGGATCGCAGCGCACACACCTGTGTTTTCCGCATTATGTGATTGTGGGACGTAACTCTGATAAATGTTTTAATTAATCATGTTTTTGGGATGTTTGGATTTAGAAGATATATGTATTTGACTATAATAAAAATAAATTTTTTACCTTTGATTTTTGGTTCGTTACAAGTTGGTATCCGAGCCTTGGTTTGAGGGATTCAAACATACTTTCGGGTGTGTCTGAACTCAAGCTGAGGATATGTAAAGTTTTCAAAAAGAAAAATGTTTTCAAGGAAAAAAATTTCTAAAACAATAAAGGGTGTGGTGCATGCAATCGGCCGAGCTCAAGTAAGTTTCCCAAAATACCCATATATGTTATCTGTTATGACTTGGTTTATGAATCTAAGAATCGCATGCTAGTTAAGGCTAGGAGAGATGCCTTTATATGTTGTATGAGCTGGTAGACTTGCATGCTAGTGTTGAGTAGTCAGCGTTAGATTGGCCTGATATGTGATGCTTGTAACCTTGGGAATATTGGATGCAATTCTAGAATGAGAATGATTATTGGTATTAGTAACTACTAAGTGTATGCTTTTAACATTATATACGGTTAGGATCTTATAGCCTTAGAAGAACTTATTTGGCCTTATTTCCTGTTCCTTGTCTGGTTGTGGTCCTAGGGTTGAGTCTATTATTCGACAGTCTATTAGATCCTGTTCTGTGTATAATTTGCATGCATAAGGCAGCCGGCAGTGAGGATGGATGGATGTGGATAGCATGAGTGGTGGTATGTGGGATGAATGTTCTATGATAGTTCTTTGTTTCGGAGTGCAACTGCACGAATTTTTCTTGCTTTGTGCTTTGTGGAACTCTTGAGTGATGGGAGTCAGCTACTAAGTGAATATGAAGATATTCGGGAGGTAGATGGCTAGCATCATGAGGAGTTCTTCAGCAGCCAATGGCAGGGCGAGGTTGGGAACCTAGGAAAGCCTAGGATATGCTCCAGTGAGTTAGTGTTGAGATTGGGAACCAAGGGGGAGCCTAGGAGTTGCATTGGTGGGTATTGTGTTGGTGTTTAGCGGATATTTGGTGCACCAGTGGAGTAGGTGATTTAAAGGATTCAGGAGGATTGTTGAGGAAAGTATAGATATGTGTGGAAGGTAGTATGGGCCCGTACTACTGAAAGCACAAGATCCATACTCGAATTGGTGAGAGTCTTGGAGAATCTAAGAAGCTTATGGGAATGAGATTTCTTGGTTATGCTCTGATAGTGAGGATAACTACTTTTACAGATGAGGATGAGCACACATGAGGAAGGAGTAGGGTTAAGTCCTAGAGCCGGTGGTGAGCCAGTTAGTGGAAGGACTGCCAGGGTTTTGAGTTAGCCTTGAATCTCTTGTACAAGGTGGAAAGGATTCATTGTGCGATCTATTGCACTTTCTGGAATTGGAGACTAAGTCTTGGGGGTAGTTAGTAGCCTGTTTTAGAGCAGAGGTTGCTCCAGCTATTGCTGTTCAGCCGTTGACGATTGAGTTGGTGAGTGGGACAACGTTCGAGACCCGGAATGATATGGGTCCTAGAGCCCGAGGTCGGAAGATCGATTAGGAGTACCTTGATAAGATAGGTTTAGGTCATGTGAATTTAGTGGAGGATCTCAGAAAGAGACCCACGAGCTCGGATAAGCTTGTGAGAGGCCAGCAAGGCCGGATGCAGTGCAACACTTGAGAGAAACTGCACGATGGATTTTCGTTTCAAGGGTTTTAGTAAGTGTATCTCTAGGTTTGCTTCCCTTGTGTTTGGGTTATACCTACAAACATTGTCATATGCCATTTGCATACTATGAGTTATGGGGTGGTTAGTGAAAGGTCACTTCCCTCTTTGCTGGTTTGGAGTGTTCAATGTTATCTGGGTCTATGGTCAAGATCGGTTCAGGGACGTGATGTGGAAGGTCTACGGTCAAGATTGGTGACTCATCCATTGTTCTTGGGTTGGCTTTTGGAAGCACCAGGCGAAGTGGTCTACTGTGGAGGCTTTGGTCTGGGCATCGGTTATTTGGACTTCAAGATATAAGTTTGACATCATTTCATGGCGTCTGAGATTATTAGACTCGCTAGGATTCAGGAAGTGTTCATATGATCTTTAGGAGTTGTGTGGTTGATGCGTGCAAATAGCTACACCTAATTTTATATTTATAACCTAACTAACTTAACTAACTAAATTACACCTAGGCACTGTACCTAGTCAAATTATAGAATAGTCGGGTAAGTCGGGTGTCGATCATAGGGAACAGTTTTGACTAATTAATCTATCTACTACTAAATTAACCTAATTTTCTAGCAAAGTGGGGGGTTATATCTAATTTTGCAAGTTTAGATGAACTTAATTCTTTAACACAAATTCAATTAATAAAAAAAACACTTCTGCTAGTTCGAATCCGCTTTCCCTCAATGGTTTATAAATTAGTTATGACAATTACTGTTGGTTACCAATTAAGATAGTATTAGCAATTCAGTTCTAAATTTACTAACATTAATTAGTTCATGTAGATCTATGTATGGTCACACAATAGTTAACACAAAATCAATTATTTAATAATATTGGAGCCATGTAAGATTGATTTGAAAAACACACTTATGGTCATAATACGAGTTCTCTAGCACAACTTAATTCAATAGTTCAATTACTTATCTAAGATTGATTCGATCTTAGCTCTAATAATATAATGTTCACTAAATTACTAGGTGTTCAAATTCATGCAGAATAATGGTCATTAAATACACAAAATAAGATGTTTAAGCAACTAAATTAACAAATCAAGCATGCTAGGTAAACCAATCAAACATAAGACATAACCAACAAGCATAGACTAGTTTAATTAAATAAAACCATGAGTTCTAGCTTCATCTAGCTAACAAAAGTAGCTAGATTTAGCTAGACATGCTAACAAATAAACTAACACAAATCATATTCAAAGACATATTTAAATGTACCAAACTATTAAGCTAATTATGAACTCTTTCTTCTTCCTTGGTATGCAAACCAATTTCCAGAACTTCTCCCCTTCTGATTTGATCTCCAGGAACTCTCCAAATCAGCCAAAAGCCCCCCAAGTCGTAATGATCAAGAGTATATATAGTTTTCATAAAATTCGCGATTCACATCGTGACTTTTTAGGAACCTTTATCAGGCAAGGCTTTTTACTTCACGCGTACTTATCTTCCAAAATCTTCATGACATGTCGTGAACTTGTGGTTCACGTCGTGAATATAGCTGATTTCGTGGGTTTCTTCTTCTTTTATTCTTCAAGCCTCCAAAGCTCCAAGCTTTGTCGTTTTTAGTCCCTTTTCTTAAAGAATGCTTCTATTTAGCTGTAAAGTATAATTCAAGCCTATAAGTAGCGTTATTCAATACAAATAACCAAAATATTAATTAAAATGTACTCAAATATTGCCTAAAAACATGTATAAATATGGAAATATTAGTGGTCTTTAGGGTTTGGGCCAGTAATAGAACACTAGCACGGGTAAGCATAGGTTGTCAGCAATTTGGTTATTTAAGAGTTAGAAGGATAGGGAATCCTTCAAATCTCATGTATAGTGAATAATCAGTCGAATCTAAGTGAGGAAGGATCGTGCAAGTATTCAGGACAGGCGCAGGCATGAGATTGGGATGAGTTTCTCATCCCCATCGAGGAAAAGGGTGGCTCGAGTGGCTATTTGGTTTGAGGCTTGTGCAAGTTTGGAGTTCGGTAAAATTTCCCAGCATGTGAATTGCGTCTTTTTGGAGCTTGGTGGCTGAATTTGGGGAAGTAGGTTGGGGCTCCGGTCATGAATTGAGTTCAGTTTGGGTGTCCGGTTGAGTGCGTGCTCGACTCTATATGCGTTACGAATTGGTAGGTTAGGGGTAAGGCATTGGGTTGTGGTTGTGTTAGGGAAAAAATGTTGTAAGACTACGGGGGAGCCGTAGCATTCACTAATGGTCAGTTAGGATGAAAGTGTTGTAAGACTACAGGGGAGCCGTAGCATTCACTTATGGTGAGTAGGGTGAAAGTGTTGTAAGACTACGGGGGAGCCGTAGCATTCACTAGTAGTCAGTGGGGTAAGAGTGTTTTAAGACTACAAGGGAGCTGTAGCATTCATTAGTAATCAGATAGTATGGAGAGTGTTGTAAGACTGTGGGGGAGCCGTAACATTCACAAGCAGTCAGATAGTGCGGGAAGTGTAGAAAGACAACAAGGTAGCTGTGGCATTCACATATTCGTTTTGATGACTTAGGCTAGGGTGGGCCGGTTCGCAAGTTTGTGAGTAGGTCACAACATAATTGGAATAAGGAAATGGTAGGTCGAAGGAGACCGGGTATGATGTAAGACTACAATTATTCTTGTAGGCGGTAGCATTCACCTTTTTGCGTCGGATTCAGTGACGCTAGGTTGTCAGCCTATCATGATCGGATGAATCAAATGGATTGAAGGAGCCATGAGTGGCGGTATAGATAGGGCAGTTAATGTTAGACGATGTATCCTTCGAAGGTCGCATGGGACTGTTGCGTGTGTTTTTGGCCCAACAATCAGTTATTTGTCCGATGTTTCGAGTAGTTGACAGATAAGGTGAGATCAGAGAGGTCTCAGCTGCTTCGAAAACCAGCAAGTGGTAGCAAGAAGAGTTGAAGTGGGTTCAACGACTTGGGATGTGTGCGTGGAGTTGCTCGTATTCAGGGTATACGCTAAGTTGTTTGCAGTTGGGTTAAATAATCTCAAAGTGGTTGATTTGACCCTGCTGCGCAACTCTCGTCTGAGTCTAACCGTGCATGGATAAGTCTCCTACTCAAAGGATTATCTAAGCTTTTTTTTTCGAGTATAAGTGTACTGCAGGAAAATTTGGCATGTGACTTTGTTTTCTAGTGGGAACCTCAAGTTATTAGAACATGAGTAGCCAGTTGAGAGATAGGTGTAGTGAACTCGACAATGATTCGATGTGGGCGGTCTGTCAGGGAGATAGACTATCTCGAGACTTCAGGTTCCATATTGAGTAAATAGGATCATGTTGCAAAGAATTTGTTTCATCTTCGGGTTTTAGAACCCTACGTGGTTGGTCTTGGTTGCCTTGGAAAGGCCGGGTATGCTTGTGGCTGTAGTTGTGTTGCTCAAGTTATTTGGCATGTCAGGAGTGGTAATGAATGATTTCGAGGATGAAATCTAATTTAAGTGGGGGAGAGTTGTAATGTTCCGTTTAAAATTAATTAAATAAATGATAAACTCAAAACCCTTAAGATGTAAGTTTTATTATTATTTTATAGCCAAATCAATAATATTTAGCGGAGTGTTGGTTTCCGGGAGCCAAATGATATATTTTAGACTTTCGGGGGTTAAAGTGTAATTTTGGGATTAATTTTGTAAAGTTTTTAGCAGAAAGGGGGTCCATGGTAAATATTGGAATTATTATGAAAGGGATTTCATAAGGCATGGTATAAATGGTAAATTATGGACTTAGATTCAATAGATTTTTGGGGGTATGGACTAAAGGGTAAATTATGGGGCTTAGTTTGAAGAAAATCTGGTGAGGAGGGACTAGACATGACAAAAGTGAATGGAAGTTTGGAAGGAGCAGAATTAAATTGGGGCCATCCGTTCCCTCTCGCCGCACTATCTAACCCTAACCCTAAAGCCTTTTCTCTAGCCACCACCACTTGAGGAGCCTTGTCACCCGTCAGCTTTGTTGAATCCGACCGCCGCCCTACTCCTCCACTACCTGTCGAAGAGCACCATCACAACAACCCTACTGCCGCCAGTGATGTCGTGAATAACAAAGATCTTCACGTGTTTTGTTGTAAGCCATGAAGCGAGGTTGCTGCTGCTGTACTGGGAGGGTTTCACACCACCATCTTCTTTCTCCATTTCTTTTCGACGTCCCATCGCTGCTGCCATTCCGAGCAAGTAGTTTTCTACGCTTCAGTTATGCTCTGCCACTTTTTCCTCCATTGTTGCATTGAACGTGGCCACCGCCGCCATTCGGCTGTTCCGCCATGATTGGTATTCTTCAACCGTTGCACGCCACCAGGTGGGTAGTTCCGTTCGTATTGTCATATATAGGCATATATGCTACTGTTGCTGGTTGTGTACCTCGAAAGTGTGAAGGTTTGGCTGGAAAGACCCACCACCACCAATACCGTGACGTGTTGTATGTATGTTATTTGGACGGAAAACCCGAAAGAAACTCATAACTACCACCGTGAGGTGGTGGCTGCCACCTTCAGTCGCCACCAGCCACCGTGTTGGATGGCGGTGTGCTTTTGCTTATGTTTAGATTACTTTTGGGATGCTTGGATTTGATTGGATTATAATCATAACCACCATCACGAGGTGGTGGCCGCTGCCGTGAGCCGCCGTTGACCACCACTACCCGTGGTGGTAGTGGGTGGTGCCTGAGTTGTTTAACCCTAATGGACCCAATGAAGCCCTAATTAATCTAAAAACCTAATTTGGATTAATTAGCACACGATTAGGGTTGGAAACCCTAATTAGGGTTTAAAAAACCCTAATTTTGGAAATACCTATTTTGGATTAGTTGGGACCCGCGTTTGGACAGTTGAATTTAGAATTTTGAATTACACCCAACCACATTGTATGTATGGACTAGTGGAGTGGTGGACTTAATGGATTAAATCCTTAATGGGTTAAGTAGGAACACTTAACCCTAATCGTCATTTTATGTGAAAAACCCTAATTGGGTTTGGGTTCTTGTTGGGCCATTTATTGGAATAAGCTGATGTAGGCTAAATGGAAACGTATTTATGGACTAAGGAAATTATTGGACTTTAGGATAAGGCCCATTGGAAAGGCTTGGGCCTATTTTGGAAAATTAGGCCATAAGTAGGCCATAATTGGGCCTTGATGATTATGAGATATTGGACCTTCAGAATGCCAATTGTTTGGACTAGAATAAATGGTTGGGTCTTAAGATAAGTCCATGTAGAGGTTTGGGCCCAATTTGGAAAATTGGGCCATATGTTGGGCCTTGGTTGATTATTGGGCTTTTAGGCTTTTAGAGTGTGTGTTTGGACTTTGGTTTTGGACAAGTTAGGTTAAGGGTAAAATAGTATTTTTACCCCAAGCATGTATTTATGATTATGTATTGGAACCCAATTATTAATTGGTGTTTTTTTTTTTATGTTGACAGTTCGGGAAACTGTCAACCACCAGCTAGAGTTTTATCCGTGAGACTTCAGCAGTGCGTGGTGAGTCTCCTCACCATACCAATGGTCTAAGGCACCAAGGTTGACCTATTCAGTTAGTTGTAGTGTTTATTGTAGATTCACTACTGATATGTTTGGTATGCATGTATGTGTGGTATGCTAGTGATTATGTGGCATGTATTTACTATGGGGTATGTGGTATGCTAGTTGTCTTTGTGATACTTGCATGGAAGACCATGGGGGGAGCCCATGACACTCGGATGTAAGACCATTTGGAGATCCCATGGCTTTCCTACTAAAGACCATGGGGGGAGCCCATGGCACTTAGATGTAACACCATGTGGAGAGCCCATGCCTTTCCTACTAAAGACCATGGGCGGAGCCCATGACACTTAGGTGTAAGACCGTGTGGGGAGCCCATGGCATCCTAGAGTAAGACCCTGGGGGGGGGGGGGGGGAGCTCATGACATCTGTATATGTTTATATGCATGGATAGGTGATTGATATGGCTATGTGATTGATATGGTTTATGTGATTGATATGGTTTATGTAGTTGTTATAGCTAATATGGATTGTGTGGTTTGAGTGGGGTATTGTAACACCTTGTTTATTTAATAAATAAATAAACAAATTAATGAACGAGTAGTAGCCCAAAAATCAATAATTATATTGCAGGGTGTTGGTCTCGAGGAGCTAATTGTCACAGTTTTAGAAGTTGGGGGTTAAAAGTGTAAGTTCCGAGATTTTTAGAAGACAGGGGGTGTTTGGTATCATTTGGACCTAATATGAAAGGATTTATGGAAGAAGGGGATAAATAGTAAATTTTGGACCAAATATGAAAAGGATTTTTAGAGGGAGAGGTTGTTTTGTAAATTTCGGACTTAATTGTAAAAGGTTTCAGGAGGCAGGGTTTAAATGGTAAATTATAAGCTTTATTTGAAAGGAATTAGGTTGGAGGGCTGATAATGTAAATATGGGAAAATGGTTCATAACCAGGTATATAGCCCTCACCATGTCACAAACCCTAACCCTAATTGAACAATAGCAACCGCCAGTTACACCCTCCACCCTTCAGCCGCCACCTCCTAGTCTCGTCGGAATCAATGAAGCTACAACTGCCACTCCTTTCTTCAACTGCCAGTGCCGCACCACCAGTTTCGCTCACCTTCCAACCACCCATGGCCGCCAAATGATAGCTAATTCCGACCTATGGCGTTGCCGTCAACGGGAGCCTTCAACCATTTGGTCCCGACGTTCCTTTAGCCTCCGCGCTATACCTGATGAAGATGGAGCCGACAACTGTTAGGGTGCTATGGCCGCCTCTTAGTGTCGTTTCCCACCCTCTTTGCCTCTTCTTTCCTTTTGCATTGCCACCACTTCAACGACGGTTCCACCGCCATCTTTTGCCGTTGCTGCTACCGTGTTCGTGTTTACGAAGTGTGTGTATGTGTTTGCTCGGTTGGGAATCAAAAGAACTGCCGCCACCACCGTGAGGTGGTGGCTATTATCGAAATATGTTGTATTCGCCGTCATGATCCATCATGTGGGTGGATGGGGGTACATCTCACAAATCTGTAGGGTTGTGTGTGTTTTGTGTGGCTGGAAAACCAAGAACAGCCACCACCACCACAATGAGGTGGTGGCTGCCACCACGTACCACCGCCGGCCACCACTAGGGTGGCTATGTGTGTGTTCCTATTAGTGTGTGTTATTTGGGGTTTAGCATTATAAATTGTAACTAGAAAGTAGAATAATGAAAAGAAACTCAAAACCACCACCGTGAGGTGGTGGCCGCCGCCGCCTGCCGCCACCAACCACCGTGTTGGGTGGCGGTGTGCTTTTGCTTACGTGTAGTTGTTTTTTGGATGCTAGGACAAAAATGGACTAGAAACCCTAACCACCACCGTGAGCCGTTGTTGACCACCACTACCCGAGGTGGTAGTGGGTGGTGCCCGACTAGTGAAACCCTTACGGGCCTAGTGAAACCCTAATGGGCCTAATGAAACCCTAATTGTCCTAAAGATTTAGTTTTGGGCCTATTGGGATATGATTGGGTTGGGAACCCTATTTAGGGTTTAGAAAACCCTAATTTTGGAATCATGGGCTTGGACTTATCGAGACTCGCATTTTGGGCCATTGGAATTGGACTATGTATTAAGCTTGATTACACCATATGATTTGTCTAGTAGAGTGATGGACTTAATAGATTTAGTCCTTAATGGGTTAAGTGAGAAACACTTAACCCTAATCATCATTTTATGAGAAAACCCTAATTTCACTTGGGCTTTGAGTTGGGCTTTCTATTGGGCTTTGGTGATTGGGATATTGATGGGCCATCCAAGAACAATCATACGGACTAGAATAATTTAATGGGCTTTAGGGTAAGGCCAATGTGAATGTTTGGGTCTAATTTGGAAAATTAGGTCATAGATGAGCCATAATTGGGCCTTTATGATTATGAGATAATGGGCCATTAGAAATGCCAAATGTTTGGACTGTACTAAATGGTTGGGCCTTAGAATAAGACCATGTAAAGGTTTGGGCCTGATTTGGAAAATTGGGCCATATGTTGGGCTTTGACTCATAGTTAACTTTTAGGCCTTTGGATTTGGCCTTAGGCTTGAATCAAGCTAAGATAGGGGTAAACCAGTCTTTTACCCCAACCATGGACTTATGGGTATATGTTGCAACCTAATTATTTATTGGGTATTGTTTTGATGTTGACAGTTCGGGAATCTGTCATCCAACAGTCTGAGTTTTCGTTTGCGGGACTTCAGTAGTGCGAGGTGGGTTACATTCCAGTAGAAGTGGGTCTAACGCCACAATGCTGGCCCATTAGTAGGAGTTGTTTGTTAGATGATTGTCTTTGTGATAATTATCTGGTATGTCGTTATTTGTTATGATTGTGTGCTAGGATGCTATGTGATACATGTTAGTAGTAGTAGGGGTGAAATAGTCCCCGGATACTGGTTGAAAGATACCGCAGGGTTCGTCAGAACCCATGCATGCCTAGCAATATGTTTATGCTATGTTATTATGTGGTAGTGGTAGGGGTGAAATAGTCCCCGTTATTTGGTTGAAACAGACCGAAGGGGAGGCCAGCACCCAGATATGCTAGGTAGTTATCCGGTTGAAAGAGACCGAAAGGGAGGCCAACACCCAGATATGCTAGGCAGTTATCCGGTTGAAAGAGACCGAAGGGGAGGCCAACACCTAGATATGCTTGGCAATGTATATGTTGTATGGTATGTGGTATGATGGAGTAACTTACTAAGCTTCGTGTTTACGGTTTTCAGTTTTGGTTTCAAGTACTTCGTTTTCAAAGGAAAGGAGTCGGCTCGATCGCAGCGCATCACACTATGTTTTCCGCACATGAGATCTTTGGGATTACACTCTGATATTGTTTTATCTTAATATGTTATGATTATTTACACTTTGGTTTTGACATGGGATGTTATTATGGAGGTTATACTAATTAGTTTTATAATAACTTATTTAAAAATGAAATTTTTGGTCTTGAATTTTAGGATGTTACAGGTATGCTCTGGGGAACTCACTAAGCTTCGTGCTTACAATTTTGTTTATGGCTTCAGGTATCATTGTTTTGGAAAGGAAGGGCTCAGCTGGTTCGCAACACACACACACCCGTATTTTCCGCATTATGTGATTTTGGGACGTAACTCTGATAAATGTTTTAATTAATCATGTTTTTGGGATGTTTGGATTTAGAATATATACGTGTTTGACTATAATAAAAATAAACTTTTTACCCTTGATTTTTGGGTCATTACAGAGTAAAGCTAAAAATTTAATATAAGCCTTCACGTGGTGCTTTAAAAGGTGGTAATCCACTCTGTCAATGTAACATCTTGATTTCCAGGCATTCCATTTTGACCCTCGGTATGAGTATTGTTTGTAAAATTAGTCCCGACTGGCATTTTTGTAATTTTGAGGCTTGTATGTGTACGCTGGGCATATATCTTATATGCCTAGGTGTAAACCCTAATTTTTAGGGTTTATACCTTATTTAAGCATCATTATAGCCCCATACCCTTTCTTAACTCTAACCTTCATCCCTCTTAGCCACCATCTCGAAACCCTAATGTGTGTGAGTGTGTTTTGAAGCTTTAGAGTGTTATTTTGGTGCTCTTGGTGGTGAAGGAAGACTCTTTGTGTGGTAGTTTTTCACTCAAGCCTTTGGATCCAACAACTACTCTCCCTTGTGCATCTTCTGGAGGTATAAAGCTCCAACCTTGATGAGTATTCCTTTAGATCTTGTTCTAGCTTAAAATTTGCACTTTTTTATCCCAAATCTTGATCCTTGTGAGTATGGAATACTCCAAGACCTTTGAGTTGTCCTTTCAGATGTTTTAGGGTGTGATAAGTCATAAAAATGTGATATTGGGCATTAGTTTCCTTCCATGCATGATGTAGGTTTTCTTAATGAGTTAAAAAGTTAGGGTTTTTAGATTTGGGAACTTAATAGCCATGCTAAATAATAAAGTTGACAACTTTATGATTAAGGACATCATTTGAGGACTAGATCTGGGTTTTGGATGACAGGGCTTAAGGGATTAAGCTCTTAATAGAGAGGAGGGATGGCAGACACGTACGCTGGGCGTACCAAAAGGTACGCTGCACGTACGTGGTCAACTCCATGATCCTTTGTTAAATGTATAGTACGCCCCGCGTACGGGTTCAGTACGGCCTACGTACATGTTGAGTATGCCCAATAGACTCATTGTGTTGACCCAGTTTACTTTTGACTTTGACCTGTATTTTGACCTAGGGGTATTTTTGGTATTTTGAGTTGTAGTCTGAGTTTTGGTCACTGTTATTTGTAAAGCTGACCAATAGAGTTCGTTTTCGGAGCATCGTATTGTTTAGCTTTTTCTGTCGACTGTGACGTGAGTTTTCTCACCGTATCCATGGGTCAAATGCACCAATGTCAACCTATTATTGTGTTATGTAGGATGATAGTTGTTATGTGGTTTATATATGTTTGCTTGTTCGGGTTGAAATAATCCCCAGGGCGGGGCCCACTATCGTATGTTCAGGTTGAAATAAACCCCAAAGAAGGGCCCTCTATTTTATGATTGGGTTGAAATATACCCTAGGGCAGGGCCCTAGGGCGGGGCCCATATGTTTTGATCAGGTTGAAATACACCCCATGACATGGCTCTAAGGCTGGGCCTATATATGTGTATCAGGTTGGAACATACCCCAGGGTTAAGCCCAGTTGTATGATTGGTATGTGGTACGTACTTTGGGGAACTCACTAATCTTTGTGCTTACAATTTATGTTTATGGTTTCAGGTACTTCCGGTTCGAAAGAGAAAGGGCCTGGTGTGATGACACATCATCATCCCCTCATGATTTCCACATATTGAATAATTATACGTTGATATTTTGATATTATACTTGGTGATGGTTTTTGAAACAAGTAATGATTGAAATTGTTGGTCTTTCACAAAAAAATCTTATCACTACTTTTGGGCTGTTACAGTCAATGCGTCTACAAGCCATTCGAAAGGATTCTTAAGAAAAAGTCTTTAGATTGCCCACTGCAAATCAAAAAATCATGTGCAAATCATGATACATTTTCTTTACCTCTTTTTCGAAAATGGAATGATGTAAATATGAAAAAAAAAAAAAAAAAAAAAACTATGAAAGTATAATGATATAACTGGATGGGGTTTTAAAATGAAAAACCTTGACTTTCCAGTAATGGTTTATCCCCTTGACCTTCGATACCTTTTGTAGACGTTCAAAGAGCGATCAGTCTTATTCTTTGTTCATCACTGCTTCATGTATTTGCTTAAGTGCCCTAAGATCCTTCTCTTATGTTTTAAACTCAATTCCACTCGATCTTTTTTCCATCTCATCCTATACATCAATAATGTGTTCAAGGGGCTGGCTTTTGCACAAAGAAACCTATACATAAAAATAACAATCGGATAAAAGAAGGGCATTGTGTAGGTTTCTTAAACTGATAGATCTTCAAGCAGGTCTCGGGTTCCAACAACCGATAAATTTACCAATGGGAAAAATATAATAGCATTTGACACATAAACATACTAAAAGTAGATATTTCACTCATCAAACCTCGTGGTATATTTGTGCTTGAGAAATTCCACAACAAAATTCATACCTAGGTAGAAGTTGAACAGTCTCAACAAAGAAAACCATATTTTTAACCCTACGAGAAGGACGAATTTGTAAGTAAATCTTGAAAATACTACACCTCAACATTATTATTTTTATCAAGGAGAATAATCATCGATTTTTTAATTAAATTTATATAAACTAGATGGCATCATGATGCATAAACAATCACAACATGTTGTAGAAATTAAGCCACTATGAAGTCGGAGATTAATAATAGTTCAGGCAAAGAAGATATCGTAATCCGCAACTCATTCTACACCAAAAAGTATAAGCTTTATAAAAAATTATGCGTATGAACAAATTTATGAAAATAGAAATCCATACCTGCAACAGTGGCATTATTTCATCTTCAATTAAATAAATAGGGGCGAGATTACCAATGTTACACATTGACAAATAAGAGCAGGTAGTTGCAAGAAATCGGCACAAGACACATTCAAATCCACCGCTTTCAATTTTGACAACACTTATTTAAGATTTCAATTTATAGCTTTACAGTTACAACACTTAAATTTCTACTTTCAATCTAATTGTTAGGTTAGAATTATTTACCTTTTTATCTATTAAATGAGTTTTATAGATGAAATACAAGTGTGATTCAATTCATAAGTTTTAACTTTTTCATCCTATTTAATTACATTATAATAATCAACAATATCTTCAACTTACATATAGCATTTTTAGTAAGATCATGCCAAACAATAATAAATATCCAAACAAGAGTAAATTTAACGACGAATTTCAAAAATTCCAATTCTTTTTCCAAAGATGTTCTCAAGCAACCTAAAAAATATGTGTTCAATGTTCCACTATGTTCATTTTTTGTTTTGGTTCAGGAGTATCATTGTTGTGTGTTAGATTTCATTCTCCAATTCTTACCACCTTGAAGAAAAAACATATACAAATAAATGGAGTTCCCAAAAAAAAACCTATGGTCATCTTTGTACCTATTGTCATGTTGATTTTCAGACTTTTTGGGAAGATTTATGCCCTTCGATATTAGTTTCTTCTCTTGTGGAGGTAGGACATCATTTTTTTGCTGAAAATAATTAAATTTACATGACATTAGGCAAGATAATCTCATATAAGCTCATGATAAAATTGATACTTCCCTATAATATCCAAAACCCATATCCATTTCACACAATAAATACATAAAATTTGATCGTTTTCATTTCAGTGGTTACCACGAAAGAATCTTACCATGCCAACTGCTTACAAAATCGTATTCTCCGGCATATACAAGCATGTTAATTCTCTCCTCCAAATGGCCGACAACTAGATCTTTGCTCACTCTTTAGTGTTCCAGGTTTGGTGTTAAAAGGTTAACAACTTAATTATGTTGTTGCCTATATGATCAGAATTCGAGGATCTTGATAAAAAGAAACAACCACCATTTAGATGTAACGAAAACATGAAAATATCATCGCTATAAGATAAATATTATGGACCATAAGACATACCTCCGTGTAGAGTCAAGATTAGAGCCTTTGCATGCCCTCGAAGCTTCATTGGAATTAAACACACTTGAACAAAATAAATTATAGTTGCATTTTACATGTACATAGATTTCCTTGTCTACATGAAATGTATTCATGACCAGGTGTGCACAAAAAAATCAACCTAACCATTATAACAAACATCTTCTAATAAAGACTAGGGTGTTGTTTGTTTTTTTGAAGCCAAAATGTCTGCAGTCTACGGACCACATCTGCAAGTCTCTTAAGTAGAAGAGGTGGACAAAACGTCTGCAGTCTGCAATAAAAAGACTGTTTGTTTTTTAACGTTTGCAGACTACTAGAATAAACTGAATTTTAAATAAAATGATTTTTCAACACCAAAATTTTAATAATAATAGTCATATAACATTGAAAATAAAATTCATGCAACTACATTAGTCATACAATAAAAAAATGGTTTTACAATAACAATTTCATTTAAAACCCATCAATCTATATTGTGCATCAACTGATCAGCAATTTCATCCCGTAACTGAATCATATATTCACGGTCTACTGCAGTACCATGTGTTGGAATTCCGTTTTCATCATCATCAATGACCACATTGTTATTCCGAAACGAGACATTGGGTTCATTGTATCGTGCGAAATATTCATCACTCAGTCCTTCTCTCCTTATAAAATTATGAAGCGCGAAACATGCCATGGCAATGTCTCTTTGTGTCACAAACGAGAATGGTGTCATCCTCTTCAATATAGGGAAGCGTGCTTTCAAAACACCAAAAGCATGCTCAATGACATTCCGAAGTTTTGCATGTCCATGGTTAAATTTTTCTTTATTCACTACTACAAAAAAGCTTATAGGACCCGGTTAAATCCATTAAAGAACCCGGTTTTGAACCGGGCCTTAAAGCCAGCGAGTCCTATATGAAAAAAGAAGTAGAACCCGGTTTTAAAACCGGTTCCTATCTGACACAAAAGAGCCCTGTTGTTCATAAAACCGGGACATATAAGAGGAATATAATGCACAATATTTGATCGTATATGAAGATTAGGATGCGGTCCAAACCATACAAAACCAGGTCATATATGGCTAAAAGTGCCCGGTTTCGAATTGAAAACCGGGACATATGAGAAGAAGGCAGGCCTTTTTATACCATTATTAAGCCCGGTTCTTTTGTATGCAGCCGGGGTCTAATATGCAACATTGAATCTTGTTTATATATATATATATATATATATATATATATATATATATATCCATGTTTGTAATATGCAACAGCACCTTTTACAATTATTATTTTTTCTAAATCCAAAACTCAAAAGTAATACCATTACAACTGTTACGATTCTCCTTTTTCTGCATTCAACAAAAAACACAAACGATGTATATATGAATAAGAATTGTTGTAAGTTTACACATGCTAAATAACCAACCATAATAGACATATAAAAAAAACAATATCAAAGAAATAGCATATCTATGACAAAAAAAATCATTCTTTTGGAAGTTTTCACTATATAACACTTGCACAAAAGTTACAAAAATAACATCCATGATTCCATTGTAGATGTATTATCCCAAACATCAGGTATGGCAGTTGTATCCTCAATCCTCTATTGTCTCTGAGAAACAAACACAAAAATAATGAGTTTTTTTCCATTATCACAAGAGACTTGAATTTAAACAACTTTAAGAACACGATACTCTTTTACAACATGAAATTAAATCATAATGACATGTTAAATCAATGTCAAATGACAGGAAAGGGGCTGCCAAGGTGGTGGATGAAAAAGAAAGAAAAACATTAACAAATGATCATTAAAGTAAAAGTAGGATGTTGGAAAGATAAATAACTAACCATATATGAATTTTTAGAAGACCATGCCATTATTATAATTATTCAGAAGCTCTCTAGCCCACATAGAGACGATCAAAACCAACATCTTTTTCTTAAAGGGAGTGTTTGCATTCCATAGGTTACCAAGCTATATGACAAATCAAATTAAAACTATTAATTGACAAAACAGAGTGTTAATTACAATATGACAAACTGAAAGATATTTAAAAAGTAATTACCCTATATGGGAATCTATATTTCCATCACAAAATCAAACATCCATCTCGGTAAATAGTGCCCGCTCTGTGAAATACCGAGTTGATTGCAATAAAATTGTAATAGAAAGTGAACATTAATTGGAAAGGGAAACTACAACACAGTTAATATATTTTTGTATACCTCAAGAAAGCCTTAAAAATACATTAAGCAAAAGTGAGCGTAGTTGGGCTGGATTCTTATTGAGCTTCCAACTCGATTTTACTTTCTCACTTCTTATCTACTAATAGATGTGACAAACACAGTTAAAACATTATAGATTTGACACTGAAAAATAAAGCTCACCAAGAGAGGGCATAATTGAAGCTTACCAATAAAGGGGCAAAAGCAAAGCAAATTTGACACAAAAATTGTCTGATCCTTCAAACTTTGTGAATTAAAATACGAAACAATGAAAATTTATGTTCATATGATAATTAAAAAGCAATAAATAATAAAATTCCCATGTATTCGGAGTATTTTTGTGAAATAAATATGACAAACTTCGAACTTTAGCCTTTAATCTTCATTTTCCTTTCAATAAAGATTACCTAGTACTAGTACTCATGCTTACACAACCAACAAAATCTAACCATTAAGTTTGATAATATTTTCAAGCTTTAAGCTGCGTTCAACAGATACCAGACACGAAGCACACCTTTTTGTTTGATTGATAATATAAGGTGAGAGATAAATAGGAAGTTATGTGCCCCATTATTTGCCAAACGACTGAAAAGAGGGCCAAGGGTAGAAGCAACCTTTTCATGTGATTCCCTCCCAATCGTCCCAAATGTGGGCATAAACTTTCTATGTAAATTCTTGTTAATTTTCCAAGCTATAAGAATGAACAATTGTTGGAACATATACGTAATATACAAAAGTAATGAAAAGATTCAAACTATCAATTCTCAATTTCTCGAGTATTCCCACAAGTCTGAAGGGTTTAACACAAAATCTTCTTATGAATTGCCCTGAAATTGGAATATCGATGAACTAGGGAGAAAAAATACCAACAACCATCAAGCCAATATTGAACCCTAAAATCATAACATAACATAAATTAAACCAACACAAAGGATCGACGAGTCATTTAGATCGATTCCAAAACATGATATACATAAAGGAAAAGTTTCAATTGAAATTGTACCTCCATAGGATCGATGTGGTGAATATAGTAGCAATAAAGCTTCGAATCCTGTTTAGTTTTAGGATAATCGATTGGTTGTTTGCAAGTTTAATTGGTAGTAGAAGTAGCGACTAATAGCTTCAGAATCGCATGTTGTCAAATGGCGGGATATCGAAATTTATCGAAAATTGAAGGCGGGATATCGAAAATTTAAGGCGGGTTATAAAAATTTAATGGCTAACCCTACGTGGGAAATTCACACATTGCAAAATGCAAATGGTTGCACCCTTGCCCCTAATGTACTGCGATTGTCAAAAAAAAATTATTATAGTCGGTATTAGTTACTTGTATGACTATATTTGGTTATCTTTTTATATTCATTTAACATCTTTATTTTGTCATTATTTTATATTTCATCCTATTACATTCTTGTTTGTACTACAAACAAAACAAACTATGTTAATCTCTTGGGTTTTAGAGAATCATAATTAATATATGTGATTTGCTTTTGTATATAAAGATTTGAAGAAAAAAAAAAACATTTGGTATCGAAAAAGCAAGATGATGTCATTTTACATATAAATTTAAAAGTAAATTAGACAAATGATCCCTATGGTTTTGGGTAATTTGTACATTTGGTTCTTAAGTTTTTTTAACTCGAATATTCTCTATTGTATTTTTTGTTGCACGTTTGGTCTTTATCATATCTAATGATCTAAGAAGACTATTATACCCTTATTAAGTTTTTAAATATTTTTATTATACATGTATTTCTTTTTTATTTATTGTTTATTATTAAAGAGATAAATGAGGCCCGTCCCTTTCTCAAACCACCTTCTTCTTCCTCCATCTTTGTCTCTCTCATATCATACCCTAAAACCGGTGATACTATTATCACCTTCAGTGGCAACAACATCCTTACCACCGCCGAACTTCATTGATTTCTCTGTTCCAAAAGAGCCACACACGTCTTCGCACTCCGTTCTAGAAACGCCGCATACGACTCGCCTTCCCCTCTTTCTGTCATCTCCGACCAAAGATACTATTTAGCACCTACTAAAAGAAGTGTTTACAAAACAATTGTTTCCAAAACATTATTTAAAATCAAAGTCTCATAAGATCCAATCAGTCGTAAAACCAAGGATGTGTACGTTCAAGTCTTCGTCTTGCCAAAATCATATGAAGTACATGAAACAATAAAGCAAAAATGTAAGCACGAAGTTTAGTGAGTTCCCCTAAAGTACCACCACACAAACAGATGATATATACAATCAAGCATCTCAGGTCCAATTAACCATCGGGTTGGAATACCCCAGACCCAGTCAACCTCCGGGTCCAATCATCCTAGGGATGGAAACCCCAGGTTGGAATGACAATATACAACGGGTCCAGTTAACCATTGGGTTGGAATACCCCAGGCCCACTCAACCTCCGGGTCCAGTCATCGTCGGGATGGAATACCTCGGGTTAGAATGTCAATATACAACAGGTCCAATCATTATTGGGATGGAATACCATCGGGCCCAATCAACCATCGGGTTGGAATGCCCCCGGTCTGTTGGCTCACGCACATAGCAGTAAAGCCTCAACCAACAACCAAAATATGTCGACATATACATAACATATAAACATATAATCAACCAACAGACAAACAGACAGATCTACAAATCACTACCACATAGCAACACCCTTGAAATTAGGATACAAATCTAACAAATCACTACAGCATAACAACATATGGTAAACCAAGATATCAATCCAATAGGCTGACCTTGGTGCCTTAGACCCATAATTACAGTGATGAAAACTCACCTCTCGATCTGATCAATAGATGATGAGATTCCAACTCCGAATCTCAACTCTAACTGTCACCTATCCATCCAAGTGACCAATTCTCAAACATAATCCAAAAATACCCAAAATATCCCTAGTTCAAAGTCAAAATTCCAAAAAGTCCACCGAATCCACCCAGCTGAGTACGCTCAACATACTCAGTTGTACATCGAACGTACGAGTTGGTGGACCATGTACGGGTCTGTTGACCACGTACGCATAGCGTACGCCTTGTACGCCCAACATACACAGCTGGTTATCAACCCAACTCATTAAGAGCTTAATCCTTAAGCTCTTAAGCCCATTTTCCAGACGCAAACCCAAAATGATGCCCTTGACCATAAAGTTTCCAACTTTATGGTCTTGCATGGCCATTAAGTGCTTAATGTCCAAAACCCTATGTTCTTAACCCATTAAGATCATCTAACACATGCATGGGTTGCATACAACACTCGAGATCATATTTTTATGGTTCATAAATAACTCCATAATGGATAAAGTTTCCAACTATATCCATTAGAATGGTCCCAACAAACAAGATCTAGTCTTTAAGTCACAACGAGACCCAAAAAGTGCATATTTTCAACTTAATCCTTTAAGTCCAAGTCTCTAATCTTCATATATGAATAAAAATGATGTTTAGATGGATAAAGTTTCCAACTTTATCTATAACAAGGTCACAATATTTCAAGATTTAAACTTTATGCACTTAAAGTGACCAAAAGCTCATAACACTCAAAACTAGCTAGATCTAACAATATCATCATCAAGATTCAAACTTTATATCTATAAAAGAAAAAGCACGATGAAAAAGTATGGATCTACAAGCTCCAATTCAACCAACACTTCTTCCATGAGTTCCTTCTTCTCTAAGGTGCACTAATGTGACATCCCCATTGAAAAATAGGTGTAGCTTTGTGATTGCGTGTCGAATGCGGTCCGGTAGTATTCCACAAATTGAATGGGAATCATATGTGTCATTAAAACATGACAATCATGGGACTTCATACCAAATAGTCTTATTTCTTGCAATTTTGTCTTTTACTTTAAAAAGTATGTGGGTGATAGGTACGAGATTTAGTCCCTAGGGTTAGATCTGACAGGACTGAATTTGTGAACATGTAATCTCCAAAATAGTCTTTGACTAGCTTTATTAATTGCATAAAAAATAAGAATCAATGGTGCACCATATTTATAACTCCCCCCATGCTAAACAACCATAAACAAGATCCAATAATTTAGGAAGACAGAATTGCAAAAGTGGTCCATGTGGTTAGCAAAACTATGTGGTTTTGGTCCAAAAACGTTTGGTGATGCATTTGTGGTCCAATTCCGGATAACCCCACGGGTTCTCTCAGATTCGTCTATAACCCCACGGGTGCCGTTTGTAGGAGGCTCGAGGATGTGTTTCTCTATGGTGGTGTGTGAGGCTGAAACATATGTGTAACGCCTGTTCCAGGTATCATTTAATTTCTAAGTAAATTAGGGTTTTAGACAGGAACTCGACGAGTTGGGGAGCTCCAACTCGTCGAGTAGAGAGCATTTATGAGGACGCAAGACTTAGAACCTACTCGACGAGTCAGAAGGCCCCGACTCGACAAGTAGGCATTGTAAAGGAAAACCCTAATCTTTAGGGTTTGAACCTTATATACAGAACTTAATCTGTATCTTTTGGCATCCCTTATCACTTCAATACCCAGAGAAGGAAACTCTAGCCATTCTTTGCTATTTATTTGTGCTTGTGAGGCTAAGAGAGTAGTTTTTGGTGCATTTGTTGAAGATGTTTGAAGGTTGAGAAGCTTGGAACGGGAAGGAGCTTGTAAATCCAACATTTACATCGTTTTGGCTTCTATTTGAAGGTAACAAGTTGTTACCTTGATCATTCTAGTGTTAGATCTCCTTATTCTTGGGTTTAAGGCCATTTTTAGTATATCTGTGAATCATTTTAGGTATTGGGCATGATCTGAAGTTGTAACTTCAGATATGGACTCCCCTAAGTCCTAAGAGTTATAAAGTTTCTGAATTTATCAAGATCCATTCAATACATGATAATGAAAAAAAAGGGAGAGACCGAGACGAAATACTAATAGCGGAAGAAAGATTCATCGTCTCTGTTCATCTACTCTCCTAGTACTCGTCTTGTGTCATAAACTATGTCCTAAGTGTGAATATAAGGGATGCGGATCTTGAATCTTACATTGAGGGATACCCCATGGCGCAAGAGGGAGTATCTTGGCGCAAGAAGGAGCGCCCTTGGCGCAACACCATCCTTTTTGGCCCAAGTATTCAACAGACGGTGCAACAAGGTTCCCTTGTTGCTCCATATCACTCCCAAGTGCTCTACACCTCTTCCATGTGCTCCAAACCCCCTTATGTAAGATCCGTTCCTTTGGAACTTGCTCCATTCCTTTGTCAGACGATCCAATCCTTTCTCAGATGATCCATTCCTTCGTCACATGCTCCATGAACCCCAAGTGCTCTATTATGATCTAAGTGCTTCATGTTGGCCAAGACTTCATAACCCAACATTGATTTGTTTCATTATCCCTACCTTGTGAATATGCCTATGCCCCATCTCATGTCACCTTCCTCATTTTGATCCATTCCCTACCTTGTGAACATGCATTTGACCCAATTAGCTTTATTATGATTACTCATTATCTATTGGCTTTATCATCAGCACCCCATTATATATTCTTCAAAAACATTATTAAACATGTTAGTTTCTAAAATGACTCATGGACATTATGAAAAACTAGCTGGCTTTATTGTTCGAAACCCTTAATGAGAAACTAAAGCATTAGAAAACTATTTTTCGACGAGGGAAAGCTAATTCAATCAATAGGAAGAAGAAATTAATTGCAATTCAAGAGGGGAAGTGAAAGATTACCAAATTACACTTGATCCTTTCATCATCACCACTACCACCACCTTTGTCACCACCACCATCACATTCGCCACCACCCACCACCTATTACCTATGTCACCACCTCGTCATCAACCCTCATCGCTACCTCCATCTCCACCACCACCACGACTACCTTTACCACAACCTTTGCTACCTCCCACTACCATCACCATCACTACCACCACCGCCATTACCACATCCACCATCACTGCTAGCTCCACCTCTACCTCCTCTATATCCACCATCATCACCACCACCACTACCTCCGTCACCACCTATTACCATCGCCACTACCACCTTCGCCACAATAAGGGGAATTATGTTGTTTTATATTAATCTAATTCCATTTCTTACTAACCAAACTGAATATAAAATTAGATTTAAAGCCAATTTCCTACAAACTAAACAGAATATGAAATTAGATTCCAAATCTTGACAAATTTCAATTGCTTTATAAACATTTTGAAACCAAACCTCACCTTAAACTAAACTTGCAAACTAAAAAAAAAATTCACCAACATTTTTTCAATTTACTCTATTTTTTATACACCAGTAAATTTCAACAAAAAAAGTCATATCATATATATCAAACAAAAAAATATATTCAATCATTTCAATACAAAATATCAAAACCTAATAACTTAAAATAAAATAACAAAATAATTATTATCACTGATCTCATATTTGAGAAATAATTTAATAATTAAAGTCTTAAAATTATTTTATTCAATATGGAAAATAAATAATTAAATATTATTTTTATTTCCCTCCAAAATCAATTTATCATTCCCGCTAATGGATTTTGGTTTCCCAAATGAACTTTGCCTTCCCTCCAAATTTCAATCTCTAACTAGTTTGATACTAAGAAGGGGATAAATTGAAGACGGGTAAACATTATTAATTCTTCATCTATGTCTAAAAGGTTCTGTAGCCCCAATATCGAAAGAGCAAGGATCGATGATACTGGTTGGACGTATATAAAGTATTTCGTGTTTTTCTATTTGATTATATGCAAAAGGAATTCAAATGTAAAAATTGTGAATCATTTCTATTGCTGAAGAAAATAGCTTGGTTCTACTTTTGTGTAACGATTCTTATATTTTTGGTCCCCTTTACAATTTGGGTACTTATTTTTGCCATCGTTATTCTATGTGTTTGCAACTATGTGTTTTCTATGATCCCACTTCAAACTTTACCTAGATTTTGTTTAAAAATAAATAATCATAATTGATTCAACTGCATTTAAATCTGTAGATTTTTAATTTGGCGTGGGGGATTATAAATGATAAAATTATGAATTTCTGAACTGTGTTGTTTTGAATTTCTAACTTGATTATTATATGTCTATCATGATATTGGCAGCTTCATGAACACTTGACACAAGAAGCATTGAGCTTGTTGGAGTTCTTAGACAAATAAAATATGAGGATTGTTAAGCCTTGTGTGTAGGTTACACACATATACTGTGTGGCTTGAATGACATAAAATGTTCTCTATCTCCAATATGACGCTCAAGACTTATTATATTGTCCCTTAAATCTAATTGACTATTTGTTTGTTCATTGTTTACTTTAAGTTTAATGAATTTTAAACGCAAGCCTAATTCGTTTTCTATTTTTGTTTAAATGAATTTTAAAAGTTAATCATATTTTACTTCAATGGAAATAAAATACATATTTTCATTTATTAATAGACAATCAATACAATCTTGAAATGCCGATTAATTAAATGCACTTGAACGAAAGAATTAAGGCTCAATTGAGCTTGAGCTTCAAGTTATTATATCAATATTTGAGTTTGGGTTTTTTACTTTGTACACCAATTTGGCTCGAGTACACTCATAGACACAAAACCCGGTTGTTGAAAAACGGGTCCTATAACCACTTTTATAATTTGTGTTTGACAATCATAGAACTCGGCTGTATATTAGAAACTGGGTCTTATTATCGTAAGTATAAAAGTCCCGGTTGTAGCAGCAGAAACCGGGTTATCTAATAAGGATATAAATCCCGGGTGTTTATTTGAAACCGAGTCATATAAATATGCCCTTTATAAAACCCGGTTTTTACAAAATAAGGCCCGCTTTTTTTTTTTTTTTTTTTCAGAAACCGGGTTCCATATGGCGGGTCTTATTTGCTATTTTGTAGTAGTGATTGGTTAATGCACGTCTTTGACGAAAATCTCCAAGCCAATACCTCACATTACGATAAGGGGCCATAAATCCTTGAGTGTGTGCATATGCAGTATCACAAAGATAATATTTGTCTGTAAAAAATGCAAAACACTAATCAATTTTCAAACTAAGATAAAAATATTAAAAAAAAACTTACTTAGTGGTGGAAGCGGGAATGATGCTTGTGGATCGACTATTGCTTCTGATAATATTCTAGAGTTATGCGCTACCCCTTCCCACCTGTCCACAACAAATGTAAAAATCATATTGAAGTCATAAATTGCCAATATGTTTTGGTAGCAATCTCCCTTTCCCCTACTTCTATATAAGTCTTGCTTCTTAGCAGGGACAACAACATGTATCAAAGTGCCATCAAGTGCACCAACCGCCCCTTTGAAAACGCGTCGTAGCCTCCTATTATGTCCTGGAATGTTTGGATCCGGATTACAAGAAGTAGGTACAATGACATCTTGTGCGGAAAGCATCATTTTTTCCAACAACAAATTAACATCATTATGTCATATTTCAGAAACCAAAATAACAATTTTCTGCACATTCTAAGACAATTTCAGCAAAAAAAAAGAGTATTTTCAGCAAACAATCAACAACAAATATTCATCATTATGTCATATTTCCAAAACCAAATAACAATTTTCAGCATATCCTAACGACAATTTCAGCAAAAAAAAAGTATTTTCGGCAAACAATCAACAACAAATATTCATCATTATGTCATATATCCAAAACCAAATAACAATTTTCAACACTTTCTAACAACTATTTCAACAAAAAAAAAGAGTATGTTCAACACATTCTAACAACAATTTCAAGCAATAAAGAGTATTGTGAGCAAGAATCACCACATTTTAATCATTATTTCATATTTCAACACATGCTTTTATATTGTAATCAAGAAAAAGCTTGATTTCTACCAGTGTTATAGATTTCCAGCAACAATCAACAAGAAATTTAAGCAAGAAAGGTAATTTTCAACACTATTTTCGGATTTGTAACATATAACACCAAATTTAATCAAGAACAAACTTTTTCAGCAAAATCAAACAACATATTTAACTTGATTAGAGACTTTTCCAGCAAAAGTAATCACCAATTTCATGTTTGAAGTGAAAAACAAAGAAAAAAACTGACCAGTGAACGAACAGGAAGCGCAGGAAGCGAAGAGGGCAGTTGAACTCCGGTAGACGTCGTTGAGGCCGAGGGTGGCGACAGATGACGTCAGCAGCGACTGATCGGGGAGGAGTAGCAGGTCGCTGTTGGAGTGACGCAGGGAATCGAAGGAGAAGTGTGGTGGCGTGATGGAGAATGCAGCTGGAGTAGAGAACGAGCGTTTTTTTAGGTCAAAAGCATGTAGACTTGAGAAGTGGGTAATCCATGTCTGCGTGGTGAAGACCTCGCGCAGATGTTTTTATACTTGAAGACTTCGAAAAAACAAACGCTCCGCAAGGATATAAGTCTGTGCGTTGTCTGCGGGGCGCAAAGTGGCGGTGATAAAAACGAACAACCCCTAGATGTTTGTCCGCGCAAAGTGGCGGTGATAAATAATTTTTTTGGCGAATAGTTTCTTACGAGGAAATAATTATTATATTTTATTATTAGTTATTAGGTAACAAAAAATTACCACTTTTAAATAAAATATTTATGTTTATACCTTATATTTATATTGTCAGTTTATACTATTGAAGTAAATTAATTAATACTGGATCAAAATCCTCCCTTAAAACTCCTTTACTTGGTGAAGGCTTTTTCACTTCAGCAATTATACCAGGAACCCTGTTCGTTGATATGAAGCCTTTAGAGCTCCTATAAAGTCTCTGGTAGGATGAACAATTTCAAGAGCTTTCTTCAGTGAATATATTGTATGTTTTTCTTTCATCTAAAAATGGAAAACAAACTTTATTAACATGGAGAATTTAACATTACCTAACCACAATCGTCTTAAGATATGCATGTATCTATTCAGCATGTTGTATATCATTTTGTTTAATAAACAAACTAAAGCCCCATTTAAATATAAATTAAAAAAAATAATAATTCATTAACGAATAGTCCACCGATTAAACTTGAATTCATAATATTAACTTCAGGAATATCAATAGAACCAAATGACACCAGGAATAACATAAATTAGTAGGAATCCCACTTCATAATATGATACAACACAGGGGCACTATGGTAATTTTTCCTGTGGGGTACAGTATAAATGAGTACAAAGTTATCAAACTATTGGCGGTGACAATTTCTGTAATCTTAGTATGCTACATTGTCAAATTTAACAAAAATGACCATTCTGCCCTTGCTTACAGAAACAACAATTACAAACACACAGACCATAGTTAACTCATAAACAGAAAGCTATTTACAAATTGAATTTAGGTAGAGAATAACAACCAACCTTGATTAAAGTCATCATTATATCAGTATATTACAATAAGCAAATTGATTTTTTTAGAGTTATCGTGAAAAATAAAATATTTTTTTCAAGTTCTAATCATCAAACATGAATGGAACATACTTTAAACACAATCCAAAGATGAACAAACATAAGTTAAGAAACCACAACAAAATTTATGATAAGAACTTTAACTTGCAAAGATTCCAAATGTCTTCTGAATGACTTCACATGTAATTTGGATGACAATTCAATGAGAGGTCCATCCTCATCCGGATTGACTAAAAAGGCTTCAAATGTATATTTTAAATTGTAATAACAATTGACACAAAGAGATATCGACACAGAGAGATAGAAAAGAATACATCAATGTTGTATACGACAAAGTAGAATCGTATATGTTTGATTAATATAAGCAGTAATATTTTGTATTGTATTATATATATATATATATATATATATATATATATATTCAATTGTAAGTAACACATCTAACCTTGTTTAGCAGCTGCTATAGGCGAGGAAGATTATGGAGAAGAAACTATATGAAAAAAGGCGAAGTAATCCCGATTCAGAGAGGGAAAATGGATTAAATAGATTAACCTATACACATCTTTGGAATTGATTACCGTATATAAGAAAACTTTCTAAGATATCGAAAATATCATATTTATGGAATAAATTATGAAAGAATTTGAATTTTGAATGTAATAGATTAAATATGGTGTGTGATTTTCTATACGAACCAAATTTATAGATGACAGTTTTGAAGGAATTTATTGTAATTGATTTTAATAAGATTTTGCATAAATTATTTAGTGACCTGTCAATGAAAATCTACTGGAACAAATAAGAATAAAACATGTGGAAAATACATTTTTATAAAAAATGCTTAGAAAGTGCCATGTGTCCAATGTAAGGAAAAGAGGACGTGTGTCAATAAGTTCTTTATTTATTAGGGAGGATAAGATAAACAATCATATATATATATATATATATATATATATATATATATATATATATATATATATATACTAGGCGAATGCCCGCGCGTTGCGCAGAAGCATCTATATAGCTGAAATCTTTACAAATATATGTTTTTTTAAATATAAAAATAATGTTGTTAAATTTGATGTAATAATTTGTATACTATGTTAATATAGTGTATTGACTATTTTGAATTATATGTTAATATATATACATCTATTAAAACTGTATAATCTCAATATTTTAAATGACCTCTACCCGCGGGTGACTCATGAATAAAATTAAATATAATAAATAGTTTAATGTTATTTATAGTTGTTGTTATTATTAATTATTTTTTTAAAATTTATTTGCATAACGTTTTAATTTCTATCATTGTAATTATTTAAAACGTCAAACATTTTTTTATTTTAAAGGTAACAATATAATCATTTATATAGAGTTATTTTCAACTATTTTTATTGTAAGTTATTTTAATATACTTATTTGAAAGCTTTTAACGATTATAAAAATATCTTTAGATAATATTTTAATTAAATTGATATTACAATTTAGTTTTTTCATTTAACACTACAATTTATCACTTTTAACTATTTACAAAATATTCTTTAGATTTTTTAAGTGGAACTGGAATTTATATTAAAGTTGACCCTGTTATGTTATATTTAAATTAACAATTTAAGTATTTTGTCCATACTGTTCAAAAATTATAACTTTAAACTGATAATGGTTTACATACAACAACATATTAAATCTAATAGATTATGTATAATATGTAAAAGTTAAAGACATAATTTTATAAGTAGAAGTAAAAAATAGTATTTTAATATTTAAATTTAGTTTATTTATGATTACACTTTAGGTTTGATACTCATTTAACCTTATTAACCAACTTATAATCATCATTAGTAAGACACTACAATTTATCACTTTTAACTATTTACAAAATATTCTTTAGGTTGTTTAAGTTAAACTAAAATTTATACTTAAGTTGATCCTGTAAGGTTATAGTTAAATGAGTAATTTAAGTATTTTATACAAATTGTTCAAAAGTTGTAGCTTCAAAATGGTAATGGTCTACATACAACAACATATTAGACCTAATAAATTAAGTATAATATGTTAAAAGTTAAAAACATAACTTTATGAGTAAAAGAAAATATATTCTTTTAGTATTGAAATTTAGTTTTTATATTTATTTAACCATATTAACCAACTTATAATCATTATTAGAAAGAAATTGAAAAGTCATGGAAGTTTCAAATGAATGTGGTGAAAGGAAAAAAAGAATAGGAGTTTCAAATGAATGTGGTGCAAGGAAAAATGCTATCTTTATAAGTGTATATATATATATATATATATATATATATATATATATATATATATATATATATATATATATATAAGATTTACACCACGTCGAAACTAACATAGGAAAATGATCGAACACAAGTTGAGAAGCAAATGCTAACATGATGAATGAAATCAAAATCACGTATATTAACGAAAACAAATCTAACCTAGATTGTGATTTATTAACCTTTCTTGTTTGATTAAGAGAAAAATACCCCTTAGCTATACTTAGTCTCCGTAATCTTTAATCAGCCCAAAATCAAGAAAATAAATGAAGTAAACCTTATGTATAGAAGTCAAAAATAACATCTTCAAATATAGACTTGAAGACAAACGGGAAGTATCCTGCGACGTCAGCTGCCTTGGAATCGATATCATGAAAGATTAAAACAAGATGAAATTTAATACCCAAACTTTTTTAAATATCAAATAATGACCTTAACATTTGCTTGATAATCAATTCTACTTCTTGAATAACTACAACTAGCACCGCCACACACTAGCAGTACCGGAAGAAAGCAAGAACGAAAAAAAACTAAGTTAAGGAATTAAAGTATTGGGAAGTCCCCTTTAGGGTCGGTTGAAAATTACCATATGTTTTTGGATATTCATGTTACTTGTCCCAGACCAACATCAAAGACGTTAAAAGGTTAAAGACGATGTTAGAGAAACATCATCCAATTACTTTAATAAAAAGGAAACATTGATAAAAAAAATTCACACGTGATTAGAAGTACCCCCTAATGGCAATTCATGAATCAAACATAAGAGTATTTCACATCAGCGGCAAGCAGTAAGATAAAGGTAGCACTTGGTATGGGTCGGCATTGTTGAAGTCAAACCCGATATGGCCATCTAAAAATTGAATATGGTTTGTCTCGAACGATTTTCTTTTTCTTGAAATTACACCAGTAAAATTGTTCGCCGATTTAAGACAAAGCCAGTTTCGTTTTTTGTGCACAACTATGCAAAAAAACTCCTTTTCAAAAGGTTTGTTGTATTTTGCTTGGTAAATGGCTCAAGCATTTGCAATGTAGTTGTAACACCCTATCCCAAATCGTTCCCAATTGGGGTGTGGGTGACGTAATTTGGATGATCTGGGTGTTTAGTTTGTGTTTTTGAGCCAAGGGGTATTTTGGTAAAGTGTTAGCTCGGCTTTGATGGATATTGGATTTTTACTCGGGAAGTTTTAAGCCATAAGATGATTAAAGCATAGCGCTTCTCATTACCTCTTCGTGGATATAAGGGTTGTTGGGCTATTTAATGTGTTGTGTCAAGTTTACTATGTATGTATTTAGCCTTTATTAAACGGATTGGGCATGTTCATCCGCATTTATGTATGTATTGTATCTTACATTGTCTTTACAGAAAATTTATAGTTGAACTCTTCTAAGGCATTGATTATTAATCATTCAGCACAACTTCAATCATTGTTCTTGCCATTTGATTCACTTTACTGTTATCGAATATATCGATCTATTATTTATTGTTTCATCAATTGGTATCAGAGCAGGATATTGTGTAACTCATACGCAATTCTTCTGTCGAGTGTTATTAGGTTTTTATGGTTTTAGTGGATCTGTTCCTGTCGTCTTCATCGTTTTCATCGATTGTAGATATTGGATTTCGGTCCTTATTTTTCCCTAGACTTGATTATTGTTTTACACATCTGATTCTAAATAGGTTTTTGTGAATCAACATCATGCAACCAGAAGATCCTCATACTTTTTCCTTCAATCTGTCCAACAACATTGGATCTACTACCAGAATCCCAATCCTTTTTCCGCGAGATTATGAGGTATGGGCATTGCACTTCAAAGACTAAGTTCTTAGCCTTGAAGATCGTGGCACCTTGATATGGGAAGCCATGACCCAACAGATGTTTAATCACACTGCTACGATGAGGATCACTTAAACTCAAGCCGAATACAATGCTCTTCTTGTTTACGTTAAAGATGTTCCTCAAGATGAAAAAGACAAGCTGATATGTAACGACAAGGTGATGAGAATAATCATGTTCGGTCTTCCTGCAGGCACGTTTTGTCTGGTAAGTGCCTGTGATAGAACGAAGGAAATATGGGATAGGTTGAAAGAGCTTTACTTAAGTGATGCAGATCTAGAACACTCAGTTCAAACATTACTTCTTTATGAGTTTGGTGCTTTTGCTCAGAAGTCTGATGAGAAGCTTGATCAAACCTTCAATTGTTTTAACCATCTTTTGAGCAGCATTCTTAAGCACAAAATTAGACATGAAACAATAGAGCAAAAGGTCACGTTTATGAATGGTTTGAGGTCCGAACGGAAAGCAGTGATGTCAACAGTAAAAGCTTATGAACAGTTTAAGAGCTACACTTTGGCGAAGCTGGTGGTAATTCTTAAATACAACGAAGATGAAGTAACATATTGTTTCTGGAATGGGATCATTAGCCATGGTTGCAAAGGTAAAAATGTAGCAGAAGAAGATTCGGAGTTCGATCTCTCAGATTGTGAGCTTACGAATGAGGAATACACTCTGATGGTGTCAATTCCCAAAAAGTTTGCTAAGAAGAATTTTGGACGCCTCAAAAATAGGAATTGGCAAGGGAACTACAGTTCTGATAAAGCAAATGATGAGAGCCTCAAGAACTCTCAAAAGGATGAGGTGAAGAAAGAGAATAAGCTGATGGGAGATTCCGGCTATGAATGTAACTATTGTCATGGCAAGAATCATTTGGCCAAGGAGTGTATGTTGAGAAGAATGAGTGAGAAGAAGGATGAAGAAGACGATGAATCTTACTATCTTCGAAAGATAGAAAAGCTTAGAAAGAAAAAGAGTGCTGATAGTGCTAAGCCTGCTTTGATTGTGCAAAAGAGGATGGTGATGAGTTTGGATGTGTTGAAGCCTGTTCAACTGATTCAGAAGATGAGGAAGTTCAGAAGCCCACACATGGTGGATATTTTGTAGTGAAGTCTGGAGTCCCTGAGAACGAGGGAATATGCTTGATGGTTTGTAGTGATGTCTCGGAGCAGAGAGGATACGCCACTCATAGCGGCCAGGCCTCTGCCAACTGTTTTGCTGCAACACCTGTTTCTGAACAGGTCAGTGAATGCGAGAAAGACATCAGTAAGGTACAATCCATACTGAAATCTCTTAATATTCATGTCTCACGTTACAAATCTAAATTAGATGATTTAAGTTAAACTTTCTCTAATTTTAGCGATAGTTTAAAGAGAACTCGTCTAAGCAATTCTAACCTAAGTGATCAAATTAGCAGGATAACAAATAAGAGTTAAGAGAGGAGTATATGGATAGAGAAGTTGGAGTTAGAGCTTAGTAGATCAAAAGATGATGTTACTTATTTTAAAAGAGACAATTTAGCGCTTTTAAAACAAAGAAATATTTTCTGTTTGATTGCGAAGCGGTTACATTTTAACATTATTCAACTGCATCTTGATTGTGCAATAGGTAAAAATATACACAAAATGATTCTACCCTTTCTTGAACTGAAAGAGGATGAAATCAATGTAGAATGCTATAAGCGCAAAGCCATTTTGTCATCAGATGATGTATCAGAATCTTACAAAATTGGACTTGAGAAAATTGAAGCATATATTCAGTCCAAAGAACATAAAAGCATGTTAAAGAAAATGTTGGATGAAAATGATAAAGAACATATTAAATCTGATACTATGGAAAAATTTGACTTTTTCTGCACAAAATTGAGTTCGAAAAACACTTTCTATGTTGAAAATATTTCTGAATTTGACGAAAGTGACATGAGTCAGATTTCTGTAGAGGATGAGATTGAACAAAAACAACACATCAGAACTAACGTCCATTGTGAATGACGATAATGCTAATGGATATGATGAATTTTTCTGGTCTGGTCCAATAGACAATTCGGACGAAACAAAAGGTCTTTCTGAAATGACCTCTTGGAAAACAAAAGGAAAATACGTTTCGGAACCTATGAATTGTGTTGACTTTCGTTGTGACCATGCAGGTCCTAGTGGCACTAAGAATATCTCTAGTGAAACATCCTCCGAGTAAACAACCACGACCGTTAGAAAACAAAAACCTAGAGCTAACATTCATAAGTTAGCTGAGGAACATATTGCTAAGAAAAGGCAACTAAATGCTAGATATCAGAAAAATTTAAAAGAAAGAAAGCGATTCTAGAAATCTAAAAATTTCAATTCCATTAACCAAGAAAGATCTGCAAATCAAAATGCGAAATCCTCTTCAAATCCGAAACCTAAATCATTTTCAAAGCCACAGCCTTTAACTCCATAGGTTTAAAAACCAAAAGTTTTTCTGAAACCATCATTTTCAAAACAAACGAAACCTTTGGAAAAGACAAAACCCATTTTTTTCTCTAAAAACAAATGTTTCAAACTCTGTCAATACATCAAAAGATGTTAAGGGCAAAGGAAAAGTTGTTTCGGAACCTGAAATTTCCTTCAGGGAATCCGAAGCAAATTTGAAAAAGGAGAAAAAGAAGTTTATGAAAAAGGTAGCCAGGCCACACATAGAATCTAAACAAAAACAAATTTCTTTGAACGAAGAGAATCCCAAAGATAAGAGGATTGTTGCTTTCAAAATCACAAAAGGAGAGAATTCCACATTGATAAAAAGATCTTATTTGGTTAATGAAGCTATAAGTTTATCTATTCTTAAGAAAACTTCACGAGGACCCAAGCCGCTTTGGGTTCCTAAACCTCTCTGAATTTTGTAGGTGATCAGTGACGAACAATACAATTTCGAATGATATATTGACAGTGGCTGTTCGCATCACATGAATGGAATGAGAGAAGAGCTGAGGGAATTCCAATTGTTGAAGGACGGAGGCAAAGTGAAGTTTGGAAATAATGCCACAGGGGAAATCAAAGGATATGAAATGATCATGAATGGTGAATTCTCCATTCAGAAGGTAGCATATGTGGAAGGCCTGCAACATAACCTGATAAGCGTCTCTCAACTGGTTGTAGGTACAGGGCTGAAAGTATCATTCGATGACGAGGGATCAAAAATCATAAAGAAGAAAACAAAGGTAGTGCTTCTAAAATACAAAAAAATAGAGAGATGTTTCCTTTGAATATAAAGCCAATCACCAGAAGGCCTTCAATTTGCCTACTTATGAAAGGATCTTCGGATGAAAGTTGGCTATGACACCGAAGGCTATCACATCTCGACTTCAAGGACATCAACAAACTTGTACTTGGCAATATTTTTCGAGGACTCCCTCTTCTAAAGTTTTAGAAGGAACATCTGTGTGTTGTTTGTGAGCTGGGAAAGCAAAGTCGGAAGAGTCACTCGACTATCATCAAACCAAAGTGATCGAGACACTTAAACTACTACGTATAGATCTTTGTGGTCCATCTACCATCATAATTATTTGTGGTAACAAATACATTCTAGTTATTGTTGATGACATTTCTAGATTTACTTGGGTTTATTTTTGTAAACAGAAATCAGATGTAATTTCTAAGCCAAAGGACTTCATCATGTAGATCGAACTTCAATTGTGAAAGCTCGTTTGGAACGTTCAGTGTGATAATGGTTATGAATTCAAAAACCAAGTGTTTGAAGAATTCTTGACTGAAAAGGGAGTTGCTCACAACTTCTCTACTCTTTACACTCCTCAACAGAATGGTGAGGTTGAAAGACGAAATCGATCTCTTTGCGAAGTTGCAAGGACTATGCTATCATTTGCGAACCTTCCATTATATTTCTGGGCTGATGCGATCGGAACTGATTGTTTCACTCAGAATCGTTCTCTAATTAATAAGAGATTTCTTATCACTTCTTATGAGATTCTGAATAAACAAAAACCTAACGTTTAGTTCTTTCATGTTTTTGGTTCCAGGTGCTTCATATTTAATTCAAAAGAACAATGGAACAAATTCGATGTAAACACTGACGAAGGAATCTTTCTGGGGTACTATCTTACTTCTACGACATATAGGGTTCTGAACAAGAAATCCAAAAGGATTGAAGAAACCTATTATGTCACATTTGACGATAACTATCTTAAGAAGTATCAAAAGACTAATTGTCAAGCTGAGGAAATCTTCCTTTCATCAAATCTGATGACGAATCGTCTTTCAAATCTTCATGAGGAATTCATGAATTTGTTTGATGAGCCCAAAAAGGCTATTTCTTCTGAGTCAAATTCCCTAGATAATAAGGAAGATAAATTGAAGTAAATCATCGACAATGCTGCCTAAGATCTTGGAAATGAACCACCTACTCTGAACGGTTCTGATATTCCGAAGGACTCTGAAATTCCACCTTCACCATAAGCTACTAATTCACATGTTCAGGGGGAGGGTTTTACTTCATCCTCCACATCTGATTCACCTGTTCAGGGGGAGAATTCAAATCTGGAAGTCCCCAATGAAATTCCCATCCAAAAAGAAAATCTTATTCCAAACATAGAGCCACATGCACTATTCTAGGGGGAGAATGAGAATGCAAATAATGACTCAGACGCTCAGTCGGATTTTGAAGACGTAAAGGCAGAATTGGATCCATCTTATGATCTGAATTACCCTCCTTTCAAAAAATTGACCACAGACCATCCTAAGTCTCAAGTTATTGGAGAAGCTACTTCTGGAGTTCTCACTAGAGCTAAAAAAATTGAATCAGACTACATTATTTTCCGAAATGGAATTTTGCATGTTTAATTCTTTCATCTCCAAAATTTAGCCAAAAATAGTATAGATTGCTCTTGATCATTTTGATTGGGTGTAAGCAATGCATGAAGAACTCAATGAGTTTTAGCACAATAAAGAAGGCAATGTGATCATAATCAAAGCACGATTAGTTGTGAAAGGGTATTGCCAGGCGGAAGGTATAGACTATGAAGAAACATTCACACCAGTTGCATAGCTAGAGTCGGTTCATATTTTTATTGCTTATGTAGCTGATAAAATTTTTGAAGTCTATCAGATGGACGTAAAATGTGCGTTTCTGAATGGTGAATTAGAAGAAACAATCTATGTGGAACAGCCACCCGGTTTTATAAACGAGAAATATCCAAATCATTGCTACATTTTGGATAAGGCTGTGTATGGATTAAAACAAGAACCACGTGCATGGTATGAAACCTTTACTCGTTTCTTAAAGCAATCTAAGTTTAACCAAGGCTCGATTGACCTAGCCTTCTTTCGTAAGAAAGATGGTGACCACCTAATGATCGTCCAAATGTATGTTGATGATATCATTTTCGGATCTACTAATCCTAGATTAACTATTGAATTCTAAAATTTGATGGAAACTAAATTAGAGATGAGATCAATGGGTCCCATTAACTTTTTCCTTGGTTTAAATATTAGACATAGTTCAGAGGGCATTTTCATCAACCAGGAAGCTTACACGAAGTCCTTGCTTGCAAAATTCAGAATGGTGGGATATTCAAAGGTTAAGGTTCCTTTGGCATTCGGAACAAAGCTTACACCATCATTGGACAAACCAGAAGCTGATATGACTCTTTATCGACAAATGATCAGGTCTTTAATGTACCTAACTGCTAGTCGTCCATATATCATGTTTTCTGTTTGCTATTGTGCCAGGTTTCATGCGAATCCACGAGAACCACATATGACTGCTGTAAAGAATATCTTCTGATACCTAAAACGAACATCCTCTCTCGGAATATGGTACCCTTCCAACCCAAGATTCTTTGTGCAAGCGTTGTTTGATGCTGATCTTGGCGGATGCGGTCTGGATCGAAAAAGTACAACCGGAGGATGTCAGTTTCTAGATAGAAAACTTGTTAGTTGGCAATCTAAGAAGTAAAAATGCATCTCCTTATCTACCACTGAAGCTGAGTATATTGCAGCTGCCCCATGTACTTCTCAAGTGATATGGATTCAAAGTGAGCTTAGAGATTACGAGATTAATATGAAAATGATCCCCTTATACTGTGATTCTGAAAGTGCTATTCGCATTTTCCACAACCCATTACAACACTCCAAGACAAAACATATATCATTGAGGTATCATTTCATAAAGGATCACGTGGAGGATGGCAATGTTGAAATTCACTTTATACGAACATCTGATCAACTAGCTGATATCTTTATGAAAGCCTTACCTGAACAAACCTTTATTTGAATTCTACAAGGCTTAGGTATGATAGAAGCAAATTTTGTTCAGAAATTAGTATAGTAAAGTAAAGCGGTGTTCTTTCTACGAACCGCTCCAAGCCCTCGAAATGCTTCAGAATTTATACCTCATGTTCCGAATGGTTGCGAGCCCTCGGAATGACTCGGAGTCAACTGTTCATCTGATGGTTCGGAAGTTGTATCCTTTATATATTACTGTTCATTTCTATTTTTGAGTTCATGTTTTTTTTATCTTTTTCATAAAATTCCAAAATCACAAAAATATTCTTTATTTCTATTTTATCTTTTTTCAAAAAAATTCAAAATCACAAAAATATTTTCTTTTTTTTCTGTTATTTTTTTTTCTGAAAAACCTAAAATTACGAAAATATTTATTTATTTTATGTGTCATTTTCAACATGTATTTTAGATGCAGGTACATGTTCATCATGCTCTCAATTTTGAACGATGGGGAAAGTTTTTAATTCTGAATCTTTTCACTAGTTAAGTGTCCCTATAAGCATGCTGCTACATGTTGTCTAAAGCCTCTGAGACTCTATGTTTCAAGCCTTACTGAATCGATAACACCAATCGTTTCTTCCCAAATAGGCTATAAATTCACATAAGTCATTGAACTACCTTACTCTTCTCAAATAAGTTAAGAGTTTACTGCTTGGTCATTCTTATATAGCAGCGGTACATTTATCCTCGGAACCAACACTTATATTTCTCCATCATTTTCGATTTCACAAAAGTAACCCTCGAGACTCTTAGAAATTACCACTGAGGTTTATGGTTACACATCATCTATGTTCATGATCTTACATTTGTTATTACAACGAATTGAGTGAAACCCAAAATCCGACATGAATTTCTAAATTGACGGTGAACAATCAATAAGTTCTAGATATTTTCACCACTGAATAACAAGTAAAACCTTTATGGTTCGTACTCTTCATGTTTGAAATCTCATTTTTTATTTTTTGAGTGATCTTTACGAAAAGTTCTCAACCTAAGACTTTTCTTCCCAAAAGATCTAGTTTTTATTTTTCTTGAGGTTTCTACACTATCCAGCCACTTATATACATCTAAATCATACTTATTATGATGGCTACACTGGTCAAACGAGTACTTCTTCTAGACTCTAAGACTCATGTTGAGATTCGGACTTTGGTTGAAGCTTAAGCCACCCTTTAAAGCCTAAATGAGAAGATTCCTTTCACTATTTCTTGACAAACAGATGATCGTAATTCAACGGGATACCACACAGACAATTCCGAGTCTCTCTTGATTCAGAAGGAAGAGATCGTTGCCTGGGATCCATCTACTTTTATGTCTACTTTGTTATCACATATTCCCTCATATATATTTTGATTTATTTCTTTATCTTTGGCACACTCTTGCACGATAATCTTTATGATTTTTCAACAGTCTGGTCTCACAATTCCGAATGGTTACTTTTTGCTCCGAACACAGGTTATGGTGATTGGTAATTCATTCAGAACGCCCATAAAAGAAAAGGCGGTTTAATGAAGATAAGATTTCAAAAAGGCACGTTCTTTTCAACAATCCTAACATCATGTACATTAGTTACGCCACCTGATGTAATGCAGCTGTCACAATTTTAAAGGCACACTTTTCGGGATATTGAAACGTCCACAGGTAATTTCTCTCTCAACTCATACTGTATAAAAGGTAATCGACGGTTGATTTCCTTTACCACTTTCAAAGATTTCAAAATCTCTCTAGTGAAAAACCTTCTTCTCTCTCTGCACTGTTCATCATCTTCTCCAACTATTTCCATGACGGCTTCATCTGAAACTCCTTCTGTTGTTGAAAAAACCACTTCATCGGTCATGCTGAACATCCAACCAAACCAAAACCTCACTCTGGATCTCGATTCCTCCAATTATACTGACGCTATCAAACCAATCATCGAGTGCCTATGTTACTGTCCGTTGGATCAAGCCCTAACAATGGCTGAGAATTTACCATTGGTCCATCTGTATAAGATGTTCTCCACTGCAAGCTACCAATCGAGTCACGTTATGATTACCTTTGAGGTTGACTCCAACAAAACCTCCATCTCCAAGTCTCGATTCTGAAGCATGCTAGGGTTTTCTTCATCAGAGGGTCTTGTCGATCCAGAATCGATTTCTTCATAAGCGATACTTGAGATGTTCTATCAAATGGGGTATCTTGGGAATATCTCTCTTCTGTCGAAGTTCAAAAAGACCAATCTTCATCCTATGTGGAATAGGCTTTTCACTTTGTTATTTAAGAGCTTCTCAGAATGTGTGACTGGTTCAGACAGCGCCAACAAGCTCTTTTGCCCTATCATCTATGGGTTGTACTCTGGCATAAACCATTATTATAGTTCTATCCTCTGGGCTCAACTGGTTCAAAGCACCCTCTCGACTTCAAGGCACTTAGAGATTTACTGCGCTCGCTTTTGGTCCTTCATCGTTAAGCATGCAATTGTTCGCCTTCAGATTCAGGTACCAGATAACTTTGTGATTGCTGCGATTCCAATCTTCGATACTTCCAACTTTATCGTGTCCGATCCTACCAAGTTTTACTTTTTTGGATCTATTCCAGAAGCTATTCTCCTCATTGTTCCAACAGACAATGTGCTTATCAATGAGTATCGGGAAAACCTACCTAAGGTCCTCATCCTATGCCTGAAGATTTGCAAAGGCATTTGAGGAGGGTAATAAGCCCAAAAAGGGAGGAAAGCAAAAAGGGAGAGCTGGACCTTCTGAACGAGCTCAAACTCAAAAAAAGAAGATTAAGAAGGTTGCTCGCAAACCAAGATCTTCTTCTCCTGTCGCTCAAGAGGATTTGGATTCTCATACTATTTCAGAGATTCAGGGGACCGAACAAGTTTAAAAGGAAACTAAAGATACTACGACAATTTCACAACCTTTGGTCTCGGAACCAATTCCAACTCAGTCCACTACAAAGGTATCTTCTCCGATTTCAACTTCCGTTCCATTGACAGATGACTTCTTTCATGTTCCCTCTCCTCCACCTTCTCCAACCCTTACCTCTACACCAATAACTATTGCTCCTTTCCCGAATGTATCTGTTGGGGTTTCGCAACCACAGATCACTGTTGCACAAACCACTCCACTTTACACCAATTCCACTACAACAACAACCACGCCACCACAAGTTTACCTCTAGTGACTGTCAACGTATATGATACGTGGGTAGGTACTTTTGGTGTTACTGTTAGCCCTAACACCTCTCCAATTTTCCCATCAAGGGAAAATGATCCAGATCTTTTTTTTTGGTGATGCTCAGGATGATTTTCAGGATTTCCATTACAGCCCAGTCACTGTTCATCAGTCTACCGATGACAATGAAGCACCAATGACGAAACAGAAGTTTAAGGCCCTCAATGAAAAAGTGGATACTCTGCTCGAGTCGTCCAAATCTACGACCAATACTAAGTATTCTTTTCAGACATAGAAAGCCCTAATCTATACACTCACCAAGGAGTGTGCTAAAATCCTTGTCGAGTCCTCTAAGGTCGTTGAAAATTTTGAGAAAACAGTTCCGGATACGACCAAAAAAGTCGAAAAACTAATTTCTGATGTTACAAAGTTCATAGAAGAATTTCAGACGTCTTCGGATCGCAATACTGAAAATGCAAACAAAGCTATTTTGCAAGTCTCGGAACCACCCTTCAAATTGAAAAGAGAGCTCTATGTAAGCTTCGTTCAGAGCTCAGGGTGGATAATGTCGAGATGAGTGCTTCCATAGTGTCCACAACTGAGAAGCTATAGGAGGATCTTGCCACTGAAAATGCCATCATAGAAAACTGGCTCAGAAAACTAAAAAATTTAAGGTTCTCTCTTTCAAGTTTAGCTCTGCAACCATGTGTATGGATTCCCTCGAATTTGAGAAGGCTGTGTTCCGAAGCTGCATTTTTGATATCAATGATTATCTGCAAATATTGTTGGAAACTCATGATTCGATTCTCACCATTTCAATCACACAACAACTTTTCAAAAAGCTCAAACCCGTGTTCAAATTGCTTAATGTTGAAACAATAAAATAAAGATCGATTGATTCAAAACAGTTTATATGAAACAAACAATAAGAACAGAGACTGAATGTGACTAAAAAGGTGTCAAATGCTTAATTATCAATATCTTAGAAGAGTTCGATGGAACTTCTTTGTAAAGATACGTAGGGCTTACAAAAACCTTAACCCTAAAATGATACATGCATGCTATATTTATAGTCTAACCCTAGCTGCATAAATGCGGATGGACATGCCCAATCCGATAACAATAAAGACTAAATACATTGCATAATCTATACTGACACAACACCATAAATATCCCAATAATCCCCCCATCTATGTCAATAAGGAATGAAGCTTCTTCATTGCTAAATACGCTTCTGACCCTTGAAATGTTTCGGCATTCGACCAAGTAAGGTTTTGTGAATCAAAATATACCATTTAATCATATCAGCGAAGCACTTATTATCAGCAGCATCGTTTCCTTTGTTCTTCTCGGTGATATCCAAGACATAGTTCAGACAGGATGTGGAATAAAGATGCTTGTCTGGTAAACAGATTAAACATCTCTGAATGTCTGTACCATCTCTTGAACTTTGTTGGAATGCCACACTCCAATTATCTTTCTAAATCTTTTCCAGCGTCATCTTGCTAATGTCATTCGGAGCTTCCTTAGGAAGCACTGTGGGCTTCTTTCGAAGCACGGTTGCAATCTACACATCGATCTTACCAACTTCTTGGATGTAGCAGATCAGCATCCTTTTTAGATGTACCACGATGAGTTTGAATTTCTTTTTATCCTTTAATAAGAGATGTAACAAGGAAATCTAGTCGTATGGGTTAAGGCATGGCAAGTTTGCGAGTGTAAACTCAAAAACTAAACTTTTTGCTCCACGGGCGACTATGAATTTGGTATTGATAAAGGTTTCCATTTCAATCGGCCCAATGACTTTCACAGCTGTAATTTTCTTCGAACTCTAGGTTTGGTATTGAGGCTTTCCGTGCTTAAGATAAAAAGAGATAAGCATCTGCTGAACATCATGGTCTAAATTAGGTGCACTTGCAATCTTGTCAAAGCTTCTAAATAGGAAAGCTTTCGAAGATATTGGTAGATCAAGTTGTGAATCCAAAGTGTTTTTTAGATCAAATGAAGTAGCTGGATCCAACCAGTAAGTACTTGGATAGTCTATAGCTTCGTTTATAAGCCGCTCCATGGTCCAGGGAGGGAAAAGAGTCTTTTGAGTTTCCAATGTTACCTATGCATCACAAAGCTCTTTTTCACGAGCATCAACTTCTCTCGCAACTCACAGGTTTTCATCAAGATCTTTATCACGAGACTTGTGTGAGAACTTTTTCACCTTCATCCTCTTCTTCTTCTTCCTCATCATCGATCAACTTCCCTTTCCCTTTCGATCTTGAAGCTTCATTACCCTTTGGATCGTTCGGATTCATTTTCTGTTCTTGTTCGGCAGAACCATCACTAGCTGGTTTTCAGACTTCTCCCCCTTGTTTCGGAAGTGAGATAGACTCCGAAACACTTTCTATATGATTAAGCATTGAGAAGACGGGTTTAAGCTTATCAGCCAAATGTTGGCGAATGGAGATCGTGAGTAAAGAATCATGAGTCTCGATGAGATGTAGTAAGTGTTGGTTAACATCTTCAACATAACGTTTTATCACAGCCTTTTCAGAATTGAGCTCCCCATTCTGCTGTTGTGCATGCAATAGTTTGATAGAAAGAACTTTGATCTTCTCGGTTTTCATTGCAAGTTTATACACAAGTGAATTTTCAATAGTAAGGTCCTCTTGAAGCTTATCAAGCCGGGAAGTAATAGAAGTTTGAAGCTTAGTATTATCAGCCTGAATTCAAGTGTGGACCTTCGAAAGAGCAACTTTCTCAATTTGAAGAGTCGATCTAAGACTCGTAATGACCTTATTTGCAGCTTTAGTATTTTTGTCTGAGGATCTATGACAATCCACCATAAAATCAACAACATTATTCACTAGTTTTTTAAACTTTTTTGGTCGTGTCAGGAACGGTCTTCTTGGAATTTTCCACAACTTTAGTAGAGGCATCAAGACTTTTGGAATGTTCCTTGGTAAGAGTCTCGATTAATAGCTTATTAGACTCAAAGGAGTAGTAATTTCCAGATGATGTTTTGGAAGACTAAAGCAAATTGTCCAACTTCTCATTGAGGGCTTTGAATTGCCCCTTCGTCATTGGTGCATCTTCGTCATCATTGGATGGTTGAACATTGAATGGGCTGTACTTAAAATCTTGGAAATCATCATGATCATCTCCAAAGATGGTATCCGAATCATCATTGCCTAGTGGTGAGATTGGAGTAGATGTAGGACCGATCGTAACACCAGAAGCACCTGCCCCCGTATCAGAGACGTAGACAGTTACTGGCAGTGTACTCGTGGTTGTGGTGGTTATAGTAGTGGATTTGGTGTAAAGAGGAGTGGTTTGAGAAACTGAAACCTGAGGTTGTGAGACTCTGACAGAAACATTCGGACATGGAGCAATGATGATTGGTGTGGAGATAGGTGTAGAATTAACAGTAGGACAAGGTAGAGGAGTAAAACCACGAAAAAGATCTTCTATTAATGGAATAGAGGTGGGCATCGAAAAAGTTACCTGAGGATTGGATTGAGTAGCTGTATCTTCACTTTCTTTCTGGACTTGCTCCGTTCGATGAATGTCTGAAATTGTATTAGACTTTAAATCCTCCTCGGCAACAGGAGTAGGAGACCTTGGCTTGTGAGTTAGTTTCTTTACTTTCTTCTTCATAGTTTGAGTTGGTTTGGAAGGACTAGCTTTTGTCTTTATCTTACCTCCCTTCTCAGGCTTGTTTACTTCCTCCAAAGCCTTTTGCATCTCAGGTGTCAAAGGGCGAGGACCTGATGCATGTTTCGTTTGATACTTGGTGATGAGCTCGTTGTTTGTTGGAACATAGTTGAGCATTGCCTCTAGAAGAGATCCAATAAATGTGAACTTCGTAGGATCAGACACAATGAAGTTCAGAGTGTAAAAGATCGGAATAGCTGCCATTATACATCCCTCAATCACTGGAATGTTAAGTTTAGAGATAGCACTGTGAACAATGACGGACCAGAACCGAGCACACAAAATCTCTGAATGCCGTGTAATAGAGAGAGTACTCTGAACAAGTTGTACCCAAAGGATGGAACCATAGTCCATGTTGATTCCATGGTAAAGTCCATAGATTATAGTGCAAAAAAGCTTACTTGCACTGTCCGAGCCCGTGAACCGCTCTGAAAAAGTTTTCAAGAGAATGGTAAATAGGGCATTCCACATCGGAGGTAGGTTGGGTTTCTTGAACTTGGATAAAATTGAGAGATTTCCCACATAACCCATCTAGTAGAACATCTCCAGAATTGCAAAAGAGGAGATTGACTCCAGATCAACATGATCCCTAGCGTGAGAAAACCCTAGCAATCGACTGAAACAAGACTTGGAGATTGATGTTTTGTGGTAAGCAATCTCAAAGGTAATCACAGACTCACCTTCCTGATAACTTGCAGTTGAGTATGTCCTAGATAGATGAACCAAGGGAACACCTTTTGTCACTATGAGGGCTTGATACAACGGAGAGTGACGAAGACACTTGGACATAGGTTGGAGGAAATCAACATACTTGAAGGAATCAGGATCAAGACTGAGATTTTGGTTGTGTTTAATATTCAGAAGCGCCGACGAGGCAGTCTTTTCTGTAGCAGATGGAGTTTCTGATGAGGCAGCCATGGAAATCCTTGGAGAAGATGATGAACAGTGTCAAGAGAAAGAGAGTTTTTGCGCCGAAGAGTTTTTGAAATCTTTGGTTGTGGTAAAAGAAATCAATCGACAATTTTCCTTTTATACGTCAGGCTTGGAGAGAGAAATACAGCTAGAAAAGATTCCTTTTCCCTTAAAAAGCGCCTAAAAAGTCGTGGTAGCTTTGTGTGTGTCACGTGGCATAACTGATGTCCATGATGTCAGGTTTTTCTAAAATTCCCACGCCTGATTTGAAAGCTTATCCCTTGTAAACCGCTGTTTCAGTTTTGGACATTTGTAACTGCTTGCTAATACCTATTCTCCGAATCTAAAAGTAACCATTCGAAATAAGTGGAACCAGACTGTTTGAAAATTATGAGGATTTTCATGCAAGAGTGTGCCAAAGATAAAGAAATAAATCATATATATTTGGGATTCTATGATGTTAATTTAAAATTAACACAAAAGCAAATGGATCTCGGGCAACGATCTCTTCCTTTGGAGTCAAGAGAGACTCGGAAGTGCTTGCATGGTTTTCCATTGAATTACGATCATCTATTTGTTGAGAAATAATGAAAGGATTCTTTTCATTAGGCTTTAAAGGGTGGCTTAGCTTCAACCAAACTACGAAACTCAACATAAGTCCGAAAGTGTGGAAGAAGTACTTGTCTGACCAATGTAGCGATAATAACAAGTATGTTTTGGATTTATTTGAGTCACTAGATAATATAGAAATCTCAAGGAAAAATAAAAACTGGATCTATTGGGAAGAAATGTCTTAGATCGAGAACATTTCATTAAGATCTAGCAAAAAAAATATTAATGAGATTTCAAGGTACAAAACCATGAGGGTTGATATTCGTTAATTCCTTGGTGAATAATCCTGAACTTGCTAAATGTTCACCTTCAATTAATATATAGGATTTGGATTTTGGATTTCACTCAAATTGTGGTGATAACAATTCGAAGATCATAAACACAGAAGTTGTGTAACCATAAACCTCAGTGATAAATTCTGAGAGTCTAAAGGGTTACGAGTGTGAAAGCGAATGTGATATGGAGAAATGTTAAAGGTGGTTCCGAAGATAAAAAATGTACCTTTGTTATATTGCAAATGACTAAGCTGTCAACTCTTAGCTCGATATGAGAAGAGAAAGGTAGCTCAACGACTTATGTGAATATTAGCCTGATAGGGAAGCAACAGTCGGAGTGAAAGTTCATGGGTTTTGAGCATTACAATATTCCTATGTGCACATGCAACCCTATTTTCTTTGGATCTAGGCTTTTCTCAAGTTATACATGCAAATTAATTTTCCAAAGCAAGAACCCTGGATGTACTATATAAAATCAAAATCTGTACATGTTAGGGTTGAGAAGAATACCTTTCTTATTAGCTAGTAGTAACAAGTAATCCTTCTTCAATTCCTTGACCTTTAAAAGCCTAGTGCCCTAAGCGTTGAACCTCTAATGGAGTCACAAACACCACAAGCAAAGAATGAGGTAGAAAGAGTAAGAAATCGTCTAGGGTTCCTCTTAGGAGTCAAGTGATCGATTTCTAGAGGCTAAGGGGTCTTTATATACTTGTGGCTGCTAGGGTTTTAGGTGGAAACCCTAATCTGATTGCTTAAGCCTTAAGCAGTCCATAGAAACCTTCCAAAAGACCCCCTTGGATGAAATCTTCTAAGGGTTTCCAATAGATTTTGTCCAACCCTTCCAAGGTGATCCAACAACCCGTTTTGCAACTATCAATGATTTGCAAAACCAGTCCCCTTACTTTTAATCAGTTCCTTTAATCCTGGAATTAATTCCAAATAATTTTTTTATTAATACTAATTAAATAATATGATTTCTCAATTAATATATTATTCTTATAATATATTAATAAACCATTAATTAACCTCTTTCTCCAAAACTCATCTTGTCCGGTTGCTACGGTGAAGGCAACCCCAAAGGACCATGCTACAATAAAATCAAGTACATGCCAATTATAGTTATTGGCTTAGGTACCTAATCCAAAGATCTCCCACTTGGGTAAGTCAAATAACTATAACTGAAAGTATGACTCCAAAATCCGATTAGCAATCGTAGCTATCAAAAGCCGCTATCGAACTCTGACCTAGTCAATGACGCGTCCTTTTGATAAGGGATCATATAATCCTCTGTTCCACAAGATATCGTGTGGACAAAGACATGGAATAGAGTCATACTCAATGTCTAACAATTTGTTTCCCAATTTCTGAGTTGTTTGACATAGAACTTAATTGAACACATCAATTCTGTCTTGACCGAGCCCGACATATAAGTCAACACAAAATCATCGAGGGGCCCAAGATATCGCTTTTATCGTCTTACGATAAATGGAACAGATAAACTATGACTTATATGCTTGTACTATTTACTCATCAAATCGTACACAACAACACATTTTATAACATCAAGTTACTGTTACGTTTATGGATTATCAATGCACAACCAACTCTTAAACAACTCATATATCTCAGTTTATAAATTATACGATATTATCGTCTCACAATCACTCGTGATAAATTCTATGAAGTGATTCATATGAGCGTGGGTTTAATCCAATACTCAAATCTTATTTCAGAAGTACTCATGAACGTTGCAACAAACCTTTTCTATGTCTAATCACTTAGACAATCTATAAACCAAGTCAAGACAGTCTAACCTCATAACTTACTTCCAAAGTAGGATCAATTATGGATAATTTTGAACGATCCAATTATTCAGGAAGTAAAACATGCAAAAATAAAATAATAACAAGATAGTAAACAATACTTATATATATATATATATATATATATATATATATATATATATATATATATATATAATCACCAAAATGCCAATTACGTTTATCTATTACAAGTTTAGAAACATCTATCTAATCACTAAAACTAATATCGTCCTTAAGACCAATGCTCCGCGCATGCTGAACGTGCTTGATATTACTTAAACCCTTTGTGAGGGGATCTGCAGGATTTTCTTCTGACGATACCCTCTTGACCACGAGGAGTCCTTCTTCTACCTGATTTCTGATGAAGTGGTATCTTCTGTCAATATGTCTGGATCTGCCGTGATCCATTAATTCCTTAGTTAAGGCAGCCGCTCCTTTGTTATCACAGAAAATCTCCATAGGCTCCTTTATGGCTAGTATAACTCCAAGGTCTCCAATGAAGTTCTTCAACCATAGCGCCTCCTTTGACGCTTCACTCGCTGCTATGTACTCTGATTCGTACATTGAATCAACCATAGTCTCCTGCTTGGAACTTTTCCATGTAACTGCTCCTAAATTTAGGGTAAACACCTAGCCCGAGTGAGAGCGGAAGTTATCTCTGTCGGTTTGAAAGCTAGCGTCACTATACCCTGTCACTCTCAAGTCATCACTCCCACCAAGTATAAGGACCCACTCCTTAGTCCTTCGCAGGTACTTAAAATGTTCTTAACTGCTATCCAGTGAGCTGTAACTGGGTTCTCTTGATATCGGCTAACCATGCTCAACGCAAAAGCCACATAAGGGTTAGTACATGTCATAGCGTACATGATCAAGCCAACGGTGGAAGCATATGGCACTCGGCTCATTTCTACTATCTCGACATCGGTACTCGGACTTTGAGTCTTACTCAGCTTGGTATTGTTCTGGATTGGCAGCTCACCTTTCTTGGAATTTTGCATGCTAAAATGTTTCAGCACCTTGTCCAAGTAAGTAATTTGACTAAGTCCAATTAGTCTTCTTCTCCTATTTCTCAAAATCCTTATCCCTAGAATATAACCAACCTCTCCTAGATCTTTCAAAGAAAAACACTTTCCAAGCTAGGACTTAACTTTCTGCAAGGTTGGAACATCATTTCCTATGAGTAGTATGTCATCCACATACAATACTAGGAAGCTAACTATACTCCCACTAGCTTTGACATATACACAGGACTCTTCCTCGCTTCTCGAAAATCCAAACTCTTTAACTTTCTCATCGGAACAAAGATTCTATCTGTGAGATGCTTGCTTTAGTCCATAGATGGATTTCTCAAGCTTGCACACTCTATTAGGTTACTTCGTGTCTACAAAAACCTCTGCCTGATACATGTAAACATCTTCAACCAACTTCCCATTAAGGAAAACAGTTTTGAAATCCATCTGCCATATTTCATAATCATGAAACGCAGCTATGGCCAACATAAAACTTATAGACTTGATCTTGGCCACTAGTGAGAAGGTCTCATCATATTCAACCCCTGGGGTTTGAGGAATGCCCTTCGAAATCAGTCGTGCTTTGAATGTGTGTACTTTCCCATCCATGTCGGTCTTCATCTTGAAGATCTACTTGCACCCGACCGTCTTACGACCTGGTACATTTTCAACCAAGTTCTAAACTTGATTGTCATACATGGACTGAATCTCGCTGTCCATTGCCTGCTTCCACTTTGCAGACTCCGGGCCTGCCATGGCTTCCTTGTACTTGTTAGGTTCATCTAAATGTATCATTGTACTATCACTGATAAACATATCACCTTCAACAGTTATATTGAAACCATACAATACAGGTGGAACACTAACTTTACTGGAACGTCTCGGAGGTAAGGACTCTTCAACTTGTTCAACATGAATCTCTTCCTCTGGTTGAGTGTTAGTGTTAGAAGTTCCTTTATCGCTTGAATCTTGAAGCTCTTCAAGATCAATTTGCCTCCCACTGTCCTCTTGGAATATGAGTTCTCTTTCACTGAAAACCCCCCTCCTTGCTATGAAGACAACATTATCACTAGGTATGTAGAAAAGATATCCAAAAGATTTATGTGGGTAGCCAATGAAAATACATCGCTCACTACAAGGTTCAAGCTTGTCGTAAGTCTCTCGTCTTATGAAAGCCTTGCAACCCCAAACCTTGATATGTGCCAATGAGGGAACCTTCCCTGTCCACATCTCATGAAGTGTTTTGGCAACCTTATTAGTTGGGACCGGATTAAGGATATGGGTGGCTGTCTCTAAGGCATAACCCTAGAATGAGATTGGTAGCAAAGTTCGACTCATCATGGAACAAACCATGTCCAACAAGGTTTGTGTAGCACCTGGTTCTTGGTACGCATTTCTTTCTAAGTATTTTGCATTTTTGTCCATGGACTCGGTGAGTTGAAGGACCAACTCACCGAGTAGAAGCGGGACGAAATGTAGGACTTAAGTGATGGACTCGACGAGTCGGGTCCCAGACTCAACGAGAAGGCCATGGCTGGACAAAAACCCTAATATGAGTGTTTGAACCCTATTTAATCATCTCTTTCAGCCCCCACTCGTCCCTAATGCTCCCACAAACCCTCCATAGCGAACCCTGAGTGTTTTGGTGCAAGATCTAAGGCTTTTGAGTGGTTTTTGTGGGTTTTGACCTCAAGGAAGAAGGAAGAGCATAGAAGGATCAAGAGGAGACTTAAGGATTCGAGTTTGGTTCATCATTTGTTGTCTTTGAAAGGTATAAAGTTTGTACCTTGCTTGCTTGTCTGTTAGATCCCTTTTTGGGGAAGATTTAGGGCTTTTTAAGCCATATGAGGTAGCCAACCATGATTGAAACATGGTTGTGGGTCAAGACTTCGAATCTAAGTCTTGGGAGGAGTCACAAGGCAGATTTGGGTTGCTTTTGCACCCAAGGAAAGTCCCATGCAACATAAGAGCCATTTTAGAGCCTTTTAGGCTCAAAATTCCCATGGATGCATGTAAAGTTCGAAACTTTACGTGCTAGATCGAGCTTAGGGGCTTGGATCTATCTTTTGGTCAAAAGTTGTACATCAGAAATTGAGGAAATAAAGCTTGGACGTATCGACTTGGCGAGTCCGTTCTTGGGATTCGACGAGTCCAAGGCTTTGAGTCCCATACATGTTTAGGGTCAGAAGGACTTAGTTGGGTGTTAGAAGGGTTCTAGTAGGGCCGAAAGAGTGACCCAACGCATTGGACTTAGTTTTAGACCTGGAGTTCATGGGAATCGATGAGTGCTAGAACAGACTCAGAGAGTCCAAGACAATCTTCTTATGGATGAAGATGAACTCGATGAGTTGTTCATACAACTCAGCGAGTCGGGGTCAGGACTTGCTCATCAGTTGAAGGTGAACTCGACGAGTGTTAATCCGACTCGGTGATTCGGATGAACGTTCATTGATGTTCATAAAGTAGGGAACTCGTCGAGTCATTGCCAAACTCGACGAATCGAGTCGTGAATAAGGACGAGTAAAGGAAGAGGACTCAATGAGTTGTCGGCCCAACTCGGCGAGTCGGGTCCACTGGAAGTTGAATTTGACTTGGACTTGGTTGGGGGTAAAATAGTCATTTTACCCCAATAGTAGATATTAGTTTCTGACTGAGTGTTTTGTGGGGATTATAGCCGGAGGACTTCCGGAGCAGCAGCAGGCAGAGGGTTCCCGCACATATTATCAGCAGCTACTTGTTCGAGGTGAATTACCTTCCAGTAGTGGTGGGTCTACGGCATAATGCTGGCCCACCAGTATGAGTCGTATGTTAGATGATTGTCTTTGTGATATTCATCTAGTTTTGCTACCACCTGATATGTTATATGCTGGCATGATATGTTAAATGTGATAGTAGTAGAGTTCAATTGTTAGGACCGAAGGGTAGGTTAGACACCCCATATATGTCTGACAGTATGAGATGATATGTTTATATGCTGGCATGATATGTTATATGTGATAGTGGTAGTAGGAGGGGAATAGTCCCCAAGTCCGGTTGTTAGGACCGAAGGGTAGTTCAGACACCCCAGAGATGTATGATAGTACGTTTATGTTATGATATATGTGATGGTAGCGGTAGGGGGTGGAATAGTCCCCGAGGGTCGGTTGTTAGGACTGACGGGTAGGTCAGCACCCCAGAATGGCTTGACACGGGTAGGTCAGCACCCTAGAATGGCTTGACACAGGTAGGACGGTACCTCAGAATGGCCGTATGGGTCGGTCGGCACCCCAGAATGGCCGTACCGGGTTGGTTGGGCACCCCAGAATTGCCTGGAAGTATGTATGCTATGTGATTGTATGGTATGTGGTACGATGGGGGAACTCACTAAGCTTCGTGCTTACAGTTTACAGTTTTGGTTTCAGGTACCTCTTCAGCAAAGGGGAAGGAGCTGGCGCGGTAGTGGCACATCACACACACATGTTGGTTTTTCGCATTAGAGTTTCTTGGGATTGTACTCTGACATTATTCTTATTTTTGTGAATGGTTTTCAGACATGAGTTGTGGTTATAGGAAAATTTATGATTAGATGGTGTTTTCTTATAAATGTTTTTTACAAGTCAATTAATTAAAAATGAAATTTTTGGACTTGAAAATTGGGCTGTTACAAGTTGGTATCAGAGCCCTGGTTTGAGGGATTCGGACACACCCTTGGGTGTGTCTGGACTCAAATCGAGGAATTAAAAGATTTTTACAAGAAAAATGGTTTCCTAAAAGCTAAGATAAAAGAGTTTTGGGAAAGAGAAAAGTGTGTGATGTGCGCGACCGGTCGAGCTGAAGTAAGTATTCCCCAAAGTACCCATACAAGTTTATACTATGTTTATCAGTTTCAGTAGAACAACATACTAGAATAGGACTAAGGATCTAGGAATGATGCCTTATGTGCCTGCTTGATGTGCTCTGATGCCAACTGTGACATCCCCATTTTTCACGGCCAGAAAAGACCAATTTTGTTTATGCTTTGTAAAAATCAGAGTACTTCTTTTCTTAAAAATGTTGCGGAATTTGTTCCCACAAAAACACGATAAATAAGTTATCAAAACATTTTCAAAGAAACGTATTTTATTCATTTTAAAACGTTTGGTATGTCATCGTCAATACTGAAACATAAGCGTAAACGGAACTTGCATTTATTTACACTAGTGATCTACATCTCTTTAATCTCTCAGTGTAATATGACTTCATATCAACACCTGTGATATAAATAAACTGAGTGGGTCAGGTTGGGAAACCTGGTGAGTACATAGGGTTTTCAACCCAGAATAATATAATTATTATGTTTAAACATTCAAACAATCAACCCAATTACCCATCCCCATTATCTTCTTTACTCTTAAGGATCTATCCTAAGAGTCATCTATCCTGCATTCGTTTATTCCGAAGTCCCTTGCTTCCAGGGTTATAGGACTGGCACTAAATCCATAGCTGCCAATGCTCGTTCGTAAAGCACTAATTCTACAGCTGCTATAGTTTATTCATCAGGTACTAAATCCATAGCTACCAGTGTTTATCTAATAGGTACTAAGTCCATAGCTACCAATTCCTATCGGGTACTAAGTCCATAGCTACCAGTGTTTGTCCAATAGGCACTAAGTCCATAGCTACCGATGTTATTTGTTAGGCACTAAGTCTATAGCTGCCAATGTTTACTCACATCATCTCTTATCTCTCATCATTCATCTACCCATGTCATACCCAACATACTTGTATATATAAAATACGTATCCAGTTCAAATCATTTAAAACATGTATAAAAACGTTCATCCAGCATAGACAACAAGTATTCAGATAATATGCACACATAGCAAGTAGTTTATATAAAATACTTCATATCTATGTGTAGGATGAAAGGGACCATGCACTCACCTGGTAAGGTGGTGAGTCGGCACTCGGACAACACCTTGTTTCTCTTAAAACAATTATCCCTTGATGAAACCTAGTATCATTACCACTAGAGTTTAGTCTAACGTTTGACGAGACTAATTAATAGTCTAGCTATTATTACTATTATATAAGCGTTAAAGAATACTTATATAAACCATAATAATAGCCCAAATGCTCCTTATAAGGTCCTAATAACATTACTATATTGAAACATAAGCTATGCTATAGATATGGTAGGCATAGCTCACTTACAACGAGTTTTATTGAAAATCGGGCTTCGCTGGAGCAGTGTTCTTGAGCTGAAAGCTCTTCTTTTCAGAGCCGTCGGGCGCTCCGGGGCTTCTGCCTCGTGCTACGGGGTTCCCTAGATTTTTTGGGGGGTTTTAGGGCTTAGAGAGATGTTCTAGAGAGAGAAAGAAGTTGGGGAAATGTGTGAGAAAAAGAGGCAGCCTGGAGTCTCTATTTATAGGCCTCCAAGGGCGTCACCATGTCGTGGTGCCTCTCATCACGTCGTGGTGTTGCGTAGGCTCCAAGTTTTCACCTGGTGCTGACACGTGGCATCGCACATAGGGTGGAAATCAGCTGATTTTCAAAAATTCATAAGTTTCGCATACGAGCTCCATTTTTGATGTTCTTTAAATCCACGCGTAGGTAAAAATAGGATCTACAACTTTCATTTTGACTCTGTCGGCTAATTCTCGACCGATCTTAAATTTAACAGTAGGAGGAGTTTACAATGTTAAATGACCGCAAAGAGTTCGTAATTCCTTCATACGGACTCTGTTTTCGTCTATACTTTTACCGTTGAGTTCCTAGTAATGAGATATTCAACTCTCATTTAGGTTGCGTAAGCCAAAAACCACTCGAACTAAAATTCGAGTTTCGGGTCGTGCACTGCTAAGCCGCATCTTAGAAAAATCATAACTTCCTCATATGAAGTAAGATTTGGGTGTTCTTTTTATGGATGTTCTCGGTTTAACGTATACTACAACTTTGGTTTAGATCACTAAGGCAAAAAAGTCCTCCATAATAAATTCACTATTTACGTCTCCTGGTGCCATGCCGGTTATGCCGTAAAACTTCGACGGACCATAACTTCTTTGTTATAGCTCGGATTTCGGTGCTCTTTATATGTACGGAACCCTTGAGACATATTCTACAACTTGGTTAAGATTATTTATTCCAAATAATCTTTTGTCAAAAAGTCGTTTTCGACCCCTATTATCTCTAAATTGACTAGCCCGGATCTACGAGCGTTACAGTTATCTCCCCCTTAGGATGATTATGTCCTGGAATCATCAACGAAACAAGGTTGTATAATGATCCCATACGTTATCTCTTCATCCTAGGTAATAATTGTATCTTCTATGTTGCTTCAAACGAGTATCTAACTCTCGGACTCCTTGACTGCAAGCGGTGCTCGAACTTGCACCTGCTTGTTAGACTTCAAACTATGACATTCGAGTCACAATCTTGATCCTTGATAGAGACTCCTTCTTCTTCTTAGAAAACTTAAGAGAAGCTCCTCTATTACTACAATGCACCGATGTGTCATATTCTAATGACCTCTCATCGTGTGCTTAAACTCAAATCTCTTAGAGTTAAATTCCAGAACAGACTATACTATCCTTCATGTTCTAATGTGACATAATCACATCTTAAAACTTAGCATCTCTAGCTACAAGCCTCTTTAGCAACAGTCGCGATACTTCTATTGATCGCTTTGATTTCAATCTTTTAGCTTAAGTCAGATGCTACATCGGACATGGTTCTCTGAACCATGTGACATACTCATCGTCGTTGGACTCAATGTGATATGACCACTAGGGTCAGAATAACGACAATCTTCTTAGTCATTACCGAAACGATGGTAACGACATGTTTGAATAAAACGGAATCAATTATTGGCTTCTTGGTAACCTTGTGACTTTCCCTGATCCAAGCGTGAGTCCTGTGCTTCCGGTAGTATATGAATCTACTACCTTTCACACCTACTCATACTCGTCCCAAGTATTGTCTCACAGTTTTCCAAGTCACCATACAAGAAAATCACATAACAGTCTAACACATCAGATAGAAAAACGAAGGCTTCATTATTTCTTGAAACTATTACATAGGTGTTCAAGTTCACCCTAGACTATGCCTCTAATAGGATACATCATATTGTTCTATCTGTTAGGCTACCTCATAACTCGATCTTCGGGTATGAATTCCTCATCCTTGGTTCCTTGCGTTGTTTTCCGCTTCGTAGAGGATCACGTGGAATGCCCTTGGACGTGGTGGTGTGTTTGGCTTTGCTGCTTCGTTTTTCTTTGGGCAATTTCTGGACAGGTGCCCCTTGCCTCCACATCCGTAGCATACCTTATCATTATGTGTACAATCCTGGGAATAGTGACCAGTCCTTCCACACTTGTAACAAGTCACTTTTTTGTTGCACTTCCCATAATGCTTCTTCTTGCATTTATCACACCATCTCGCTTCACATCCTTCTCCTCCTCCAAGCTTTGAGAATTTGCTCTCCTTGTTGGACCTTGAAGATCCTTCCAACTTCCGCTTTTCTCCTGCCTTATCTTTTTCTAGACCTTTTTCTCTTATCTGGGTCTCTACGTTCTTAGCTGCTCTAACGGCTGTTTTCAAAGAAGTTGCCATTTTGACCATTGGGCTAAAGTCTGTGGGCAGTCCGTTAGCAAACCTATCAATCTTGGAGAGTTCAGTAGGAACCAAGTAGGGAAATAGCTTCATCCTCTTGGTGAATGCGGTGGCATACTCATCAACACTCATCTTCACTTTCCTCAGGTTCTGAAACTCGTTGTTTTGGTCTATCAGATCTATCTCTGAGCAGTACTGCATTTTCAACTGTTCCAAGAACTCTTCCCATGACATCCTTAAGGCTTCTCCTCGTGGCATCATATCTGTCAATAGCTTCCACCAGCTTAAGACTCCAATTTTTAGTTGTCTTACAGCGAATACGGTCTTCTGTTTCTCGCTACAGCCGCAACTCTCAAACACCATCTCCATCTCGGAGCTCCAATCCAAATCTCAACAGGCTTTGGGCTTCCTGAGAGACCTGGTGGTTTTGCACCCAAGAAATTCTTGTACATTCACCCATCCTTGTTGTTTCTCCTTTCCGGGCCATCCCTTCGTTCACCTTGAGTCCCCACTTGACTCACTTGGCGGCTGTAGATCCCTTCCTCCGATTGCTCGGGAATCAGCTCGGGTTGCTCAATGGGCATAATAGGTTCGTCCCTATTCGACATCCGCCTCATTTCTTCCATTTTTTCAGCTAACATAGTCCGAATCATGGCTTGTACTACAGCCATGGTGATTGGCTTAGGTACATCTTCTACTATGACATGTATTTGCTGAATCATCGGGGGTTGATTCCTATTCCCATTTGCATTTCCAGCTCCAGTGTGGGTTCTTGCCATTTTGATCTATACACCGAATAAGGTGAAACTAGATCTTAATTTATTATTGACGTTTTAAATCGTCCTTATCACTCCGAAAGGTTTATATGCTAGTTCTAATATCGTAGTTAAATGCTTAGAATCCTAAACACATAAGGTTTCCAGATCCGGTCGGCAATAGACCATAGATCCGAACAAATAACAGCATATCAGGCACAAGCATTTCGCACATAAAAGCATTTTAGGCACAATTCCTAAAATAAGCTAGTTCTCACACCTCACAATCATCGCTTAGCATTGTAAGTTTAAGTCTAGAAATAAATCCATATTCCTAGTTCGCTTAAACTAATGCTCTGATACCAAATGTGACATCCCCATTTTTCACGGCCAGAAAAAACTGATTTTGTTTATGCTTTGTAAAAATCAGAGTACTTCTTTTCATAAAAATGGTGCGGAATTTGTTCCCAGAAAAACACGATAAATACGTTATCAAAACATTTTCGAAGAAACGTATTGTAACATCCCGGATCTCCAGGTATTTTATTGTTTTAATATTTTGAGTTTTGAGAAGGGACTCGGCGAGTTGGAGCTCAGACTCGCCGAGTAGGGTCGCGATTCTGGACGCGGGATTCGTTCGGACTCGGCGAGTCCAGGATATGGACTCGGCGAGTCCACGCTGTTTAATGAAACCCTAATTTCTCGGGTTTGGGACCTATTTAAATGGCCTTATGGCCGTCATTTGCATCCATCAGTCCATAGAGAGAAACCCTAAAAGTGCTTTAGCGATTTGAGAGTGAAAGGAGGAATTTCTTGGCATTTGTGAGTTGTTTAGCAAAGAAGAAGGAGGCTCTAGCCAAGAGGAGGCAAAGGAGACGACTAATTGGTGGATTTGAAGCTTGACCCTTCAATCTAAAGGTATGATTTCGACTCATCTCCTGTTTTGTGAAGTATAATCGATTTTAGGGTTTCTTGTGGCCTTGTTGAGTTGATTTGATGACCAAATAGTCCCATGCTAGTGATGAGACTTCGGATCTGGATCCATAGAGGTCCAGAGAGCCTCATTCTTCAAGCTTTATAGAGAACAATGGAGGCCATGACCTTGTGTAGTGAGATTTGTTGAAGATTCTTCATAATTGGTCATATAGAGGTTGTTAATGCATCAAGACTAGGACTTTACGTGATGAATCAGTCTAGGAGGGCCAGATCTATGAATTGTTGGAGTAGATCTGACCTTAGAAGCGAGTTTGGGTGATTGCATGGAATGGACTCGCCGAGTCCGATGAGCAGACTCGGCGAGTAGCTTGAAGATTGCCTTGGACCGGCCAGTGAGTGGTCCAGACGAGTCAGGAGTTGACCCAGTGAGTCAGGGCGAGTTAGAGAGGATTGTCATGTGGTCTGAGTCGAGCTGGGACTCGTCGAGTCGTTCTTGAGACTCGGCGAGTTGAGTCGGGGTGGTCCCGCGATTCTTCCAGGTGGAACTCGTCGAGTCAGGGGGAGTACTCGACGTGTAAAAAAGGGAATCCTAGAGAGTTAGTGAGAACGTCTAGACTCGCCGAGTTGCCGTGTGCACTCGCCGAGTCCGGTCAAAGTTGACCGTTGACCGTTGACCTGTGTTGACTTCTTAGGGGTAGTCAACCTTAGAGATAAAAAGTGTTAACTAGAGTCTTGTGATGTTATAGGAGGATTAGAGCTCGGAGGATCGAGCACGAGGGATTTCCAGGGATCGTGAGATACCGAGACACGCGAGGTGAGTCTTCTCACTATACCTTACCTTGAGTCGGTAATCAGAGTTATGTGTTAGTGCATGTATGTTACGTGTATGTTATGTGTTGTACTGCATTATTTCTATGTGATTTATGCTGTGCATGTTTATAGAGTTGGAACCGGAAGGTTCACAGAGTTAGAACCTGAGGGTTCACAGAGTTTGGGTGCACGGACCCATAGAGTTATGGCCTCGAGTGGCTAATATGTGTTTTATGTGTGGTATTTTGGGGAACTCACTAAGCGTTGTGCTTACAGTGTTGGTGTTGTTGTTTCAGGTACTAGCGATGACCGTGGGAAGGCGCCGGCTTGATCTGTACACATGTAGAGGAATTCGATATAATTATGTGATCTTGGGATTTGTATGATACATATTGGAATTTGAAACTTGATGTTTTATGAAATTAAAAGAGAAATGTTTTTATAAATTGAGAAAAATAAATTCTAAAATTTTCGGTGTTACACGTATTTTATTCATTTTAAAACGTTTGAGATGTCATCGTCAATATAGAAACATAAGCGTAAACGGAACTTGCATTTATTTACACTAGTGATCTACATCTCTTTGATCTTTCAGTGTAATGCGACTTCATATCAATACCTGTGATATAAATAAACTGAGTGGGTCAGGTTGGGAAACCTGGGGACTACATAGGGTTTTCAACCCACAATAATACAATTATTATGTTTAAACAATCAAACAAGCAACCCAATTACCCATCCCCATTATCTTCTTTACACTTAAGGATCTATCCTAAGAGTCATCTATCCTGCATTCGTTTATTCCGAAGTCCCTTGCTTCCAGGGTTATAGGACTGACACTAAATCCATAGCTGCCAATGCTCGTTCGTAAAGCACTAATTCCACAGCTGCTATAGTTTATTCATCAGGTACTAAATCCATAGCTACCAGTGTTTATCTAATAGGTACTAAGTCCATAGCTACCAATTCCTATTAGGTACTAAGTCCATAGCTACCAGTGTTTGTCCAATAGGCACTAAGTCCATAGCTACCGATGTTATTTGTTAGGCACTAAGTCTATAGCTGCCAATGTTTACTCACATCATCTCTTATCTCTCATCATTCATCTACCCATGTCATACCCAACATACTTGTATATATAAAATACGTATCCAGTTCAAATCATTTAAAACATGTATAAAAACGTTCATCCAGCATAGACATCAAGTATTCAGATAATATGCACACATAGCACGTAGTTTATATAAAATACTTCATATCTATGTGTAAGATGAAAAAGACGATGCACTCACCTAGTAAGGTGGTGAGTCGGCACTCGGACAGCACTTCGTTTCTCTTTAAACAATTATCCCTTGACGAAACCTAGTATCATTACCACTAGAGTTTTGTCTAACGTTTGATGAGACTAATTAATAGTCTAGCTATTATTACTATTATATAAGCGTTAAACAATACTTATATAAACCATAATAATAGCCCAAATACTCCTTATAAGGTCCTAATAACATTACTATATTGAAACATAAGCTATGCTAAAGATATGGTAGGCATAGCTCAGTTACAGCGGGTGTTATTCAAAATCGGGCTTCGCTGGAGCAGTGTTCATGAGCCGAAAGCTCTTCTTTTTTAGAGCCGTCGGGCGCTCCAGAGGCTTTTGGGGGGGGGGGGGGTTAGGGCTTAGAGAGATGTTCTAGAGAGAGAAAGAAGTGGGGGAAAGGTGTGAGAAAAAGAGGCAGCCTCGAGCCTCTATTTATAGGCCTCCAAGGGCGTCACCACGTCGTGGTGCCTCTCACCACGTCGTGGTGTTGCGTAGGCTCCAAGTTTTCACTTGGTGCTGACACGTGACATCGCATACAGGGTGGAAATCAGCTGATTTTAAAAAATTCATAACTTTTGCATAGGAGCTCCGTTTTTGACGTTCTTTACATCCACACGAAGGTAAAAATAGGATCTACAACTTTCATTTTGACTCCGTCGGCTAATTCTCGACCGATCTTAAATTTAACATTAGGAGGAGTTTACACTGTTAAATGACCGCGAAGAATTCGTAATTCCTTCATACCGACTCCGTTTTCGTCTGTATTTTTACCCTTGAGTTCCTATTAATGAGATCTTCAACTCTAATTTAGGTCGCGTAAGCCAAAAACCGCTCGAACTAAAATTCGAGTTTCGGGTCGTGCACTGCTAAGCCGGATCTTAGAAAAATCATAACATCCTCATACAGAGTCAGATTTGGGCGTTCTGTTTATGGATGTTCTCGATTTAACGTATACTAAAACTTTGGTTTAGATCACTAAGGCTAAAAATTCCTCCATCGTAAATTCACTATCTATGTCTCCCGGTGCCGTGTCGGTTTTGCCGTAAAACTTCGATGAGCCATAACTTCTTTGTTATAACTCGGATTTCAGCGCTCTTTATATGTACGGAACCCTTGAGACATATTCTACAGCTTGGTTAAGATTATTTATTCTAAATAATCTTTTGTCAAAAAGTCGTTTTCGACCCCTATTATCTCTAAATTGACTAGCCCGGATCTACGAGCGTTACAATTATCTCCCCCTTAGGATGATTACGTCCCGGAATCATCAACGAAACAACGTTGTATAATGATTCCATACGTTATCTCTTCATCCTAGGTAATAATTGTATCTTCTATGTTGCTTCAAACGAGTATCTAACTCTCGGACTCCTTAACTGCAAGCGGTGCTCGAACTTGCACCTGCTTGTTAGACTCCAAACTATGACATTCGAGTCACAATCTCGATCCTTGATGGAGACTCCTTCTTCTTCTTAGCAAACTTAAGATAAGCTCCTCTATTACTACAATGTAACGATGTGTCATATTCTAATGACCTCTCATCGTGTGCTTAAACTCAAATCTCTTAGAGTTAAATTCCAAAACAGACTATACTATCCTTCATGTTCTAATGTGACATAATCACATCTTAAAACTTAGCATCTCTAGCTACAAGCCTCTTTAGCAACAATCGCGATAATTCTATTGATCGCTTTGATTTCAATCTTTTAGCGTAAGTCAGATGCTACATCAGACTTGGTTCTCTGAACCATGTGACATACTCATCGTAGTCGGACTCAATGTGATATGACCACTAGGGTCGGAATAACGACAATCTTCTTAGTCATTACCGAAACGATGGTAATGACATGTTTGAATAAAACGGAATCAATTATTGGCTTCTTGGTAACCTTGTGACTTTCCCTGATCCAAGCGTGAGTCCTGTGCTTCCGGTAGTATATGAATCTACTACCTTTCACACCTACTCATACTCGTCCCAAGTATTGTCTCACAGTTTTCCAAGTCACCATACAAGAAAATCACATAACAGTCTAACACATCAGATAGAAAAACGAAGGCTTCATTATTTCTTGAAACTATTACATAGGTGTTCAAGTTCACCCTAGACTATGCCTCTAATAGGATACATCATATTGTTCTATCTGTTAGGCTACCTCATAACTCGATCTTCGGGTATGAATTCCTCATCCTTGGTTCCTTGCGTTGTTTTCCGCTTCGTAGAGGATCACGTGGAATGCCCTTGGACGTGGTGGTGTGTTTGGCTTTGCCGCTTCGTTTTTCTTTGGGCGATTTCTGGACAGGTGCCCCTTGCCTCCACATCCGTAGCATACCTTATCATTATGTGTACAATCCTGGGAATAGTGACCAGTCCTTCCACACTTGTAACAAGTCACTTTTTTGTTGCACTTCCCATAATGCTTCTTCTTGCATTTATCACACCATCTCGCTTCACATCCTTCTCCTCCTCCAAGCTTTGAGAATTTGCTCTCCTTGTTGGACCTTGAAGATCCTTCCAACTTCCGCTTTTCTCCTGCCTTATCTTTTTCTATACCTTTTTCTCTTATCTGGGTCTCTACGTTCTTAGCTGCTCTAACGGCTGTTTTCAAAGAAGTTGCCATTTTGACCATTGGGCTAAAGTCTGTGGGCAGTCCGTTAGCAAACCTATCAATCTTGGAGTAGGAACCAAGTAGGGAAATAGCTTCATCCTCTTGGTGAATGCGGTGGCATACTCATCAACACTCATCTTCACTTTCCTCAGGTTCTGAAACTCGTTGTTTTGGTCTATCAGATCTATCTCTGAGCAGTACTGCATTTTCAACTGTTCCAAGAACTCTTCCCATGACATCCTTAAGGCTTCTCCTCGTGGCATCATATCTGTCAATAGCTTCCACCAGCTTAAGACTCCAATTTTTAGTTGTCTTACAGCGAATACGGTCTTCTGTTTCTCGCTACAGCCGCAACTCTCAAACACCATCTCCATCTCGGAGCTCCAATCCAAATCTCAACAGGCTTTGGGCTTCCTGAGAGACCTGGTGGTTTTGCACCCAAGAAATTCTTGTACATTCACCCATCCTTGTTGTTTCTCCTTTCCGGGCCATCCCTTCGTTCACCTTGAGTCCCCACTTGACTCACTTGGCGGCTGTAGATCCCTTCCTCCGATTGCTCGGGAATCAGCTCGGGTTGCTCAATGGGCATAATAGGTTCGTCCCTATTCGACATCCGCCTCATTTCTTCCATTTTTCAGCTAACATAGTCCGAATCATGGCTTGTACTACAGCCATGGTGATTGGCTTAGGTACATCTTCTACTATGACATGTATTTGCTGAATCATCGGGGGTTGATTCCTATTCCCATTTGCATTTCCAGCTCCAGTGTGGGTTCTTGCCATTTTGATCTATACACCGAATAAGGTGAAACTAGATCTTAATTTATTATTGACGTTTTAAATCGTCCTTATCACTCCGAAAGGTTTATATGCTAGTTCTAATATCGTAGTTAAATGCTTAGAATCCTAAACACATAAGGTTTCCAGATCCGGTCGGCAATAGACCATAGATCCGAACAAATAACAGCATATCAGGCACAAGCATTTCGCACATAAAAGCATTTTAGGCACAATTCCTAAAATAAGCTAGTTCTCACACCTCACAATCATCGCTTAGCATTGTAAGTTTAAGTCTAGAAATAAATCCATATTCCTAGTTCGCTTAAACTAATGCTCTGATACCAAATGTGACATCCCCATTTTTCACGGCCAGAAAAAACTGATTTTGTTTATGCTTTGTAAAAATCAGAGTACTTCTTTTCATAAAAATGGTGCGGAATTTGTTCCCAGAAAAACACGATACATACGTTATCAAAACATTTTCGAAGAAACGTATTTTATTCATTTTAAAACGTTTGAGATGTCATCGTCAATATAGAAACATAAGCATAAACGGAACTTGCATTTATTTACACTAGTGATCTACATCTCTTTGATCTTTCAGTGTAATGCGACTTCATATCAATACCTGTGATATAAATAAACTGAGTGGGTCAGGTTGGGAAACCTGGGGACTACATAGGGTTTTCAACCCACAATAATACAATTATTATGTTTAAACAATCAAACAAGCAACCGAATTACCCATCCCCATTATCTTCTTTACACTTAAGGATCTATCCTAAGAGTCATCTATCCTGCATTCGTTTATTCCGAAGTCCCTTGCTTCCAGGGTTATAGGACTGACACTAAATCCATAGCTGCCAATGCTCGTTCGTAAAGCACTAATTCCACAGCTGCTATAGTTTATTCATCAGGTACTAAATCCATAGCTACCAGTGTTTATCTAATAGGTACTAAGTCCATAGCTACCAATTCCTATTAGGTACTAAGTCCATAGCTATCCAATAGGCACTAAGTCCATAGCTACCGATGTTATTTGTTAGGCACTAAGTCTATAGCTGCCAATGTTTACTCACATCATCTCTTATCTCTCATCATTCATCTACCCATGTCATACCCAACATACTTGTATATATAAAATACGTATCCAGTTCAAATCATTTAAAACATGTATAAAAACGTTCATCCAACATAGACATCAAGTATTCAGATAATATGCACACATAGCACGTAGTTTATATAAAATACTTCATATCTATGTGTAAGATGAAAAAGACGATGCACTCACCTGGTAAGGTGGTGAGTCGGCACTCGGACAGCACTTCGTTTCTCTTTAAACAATTATCCCTTGACGAAACCTAGTATCATTACCACTAGAGTTTTGTCTAACGTTTGATGAGACTAATTAATAGTCTAGCTATTATTAATATTATATAAGCGTTAAACAATACTTATATAAACCATAATAATAGCCCAAATACTCCTTATAAGGTCCTAATAACATTACTATATTGAAACATAAGCTATGCTAAAGATATGGTAGGCATAGCTCAGTTACAGCGGGTGTTATTCAAAATCGGGCTTCGCTGGAGCAGTGTTCATGAGCCGAAAGCTCTTCTTTTTTAGAGCCGTCGGGCGCTCCAGAGGCTTTTTGGGGGGGGGGGGGGGTTTAGGGCTTAGAGAGATGTTCTAGAGAGAGAAAGAAGTGGGGGAAAGGTGTGAGAAAAAGAGGCAGCCTCGAGCCTCTATTTATAGGCCTCCAAGGGCGTCACCACGTCGTGGTGCCTCTCACCACGTCGTGGTGTTGCGTAGGCTCCAAGTTTTCACTTGGTGCTGACACGTGACATCGCATACAGGGTGGAAATCAGCTGATTTTAAAAAATTCATAACTTTTGCATAGGAGCTCCGTTTTTGACGTTCTTTACATCCACACGAAGGTAAAAATAGGATCTACAACTTTCATTTTGACTCCGTCGGCTAATTCTCGACCGATCTTAAATTTAACATTAGGAGGAGTTTACACTGTTAAATGACCGCGAAGAATTCGTAATTCCTTCATACCGACTCCGTTTTCGTCTGTATTTTTACCCTTGAGTTCCTATTAATGAGATCTTCAACTCTAATTTAGGTCGCGTAAGCCAAAAACCGCTCAAACTAAAATTCGAGTTTCGGGTCGTGCACTGCTAAGCCGGATCTTAGAAAAATCATAACATCCTCATACAGAGTCAGATTTGGGCGTTCTGTTTATGGATGTTCTCGATTTAACGTATACTAAAACTTTGGTTTAGATCACTAAGGCTAAAAATTCCTCCATCGTAAATTCACTATCTATGTCTCCCGGTGCCGTGTCGGTTTTGCCGTAAAACTTCGATGAGCCATAACTTCTTTGTTATAACTCGGATTTCAGCGCTCTTTATATGTACGGAACCCTTGAGACATATTCTACAGCTTGGTTAAGATTATTTATTCTAAATAATCTTTTGTCAAAAAGTCGTTTTCGACCCCTATTATCTCTAAATTGACTAGCCCGGATCTACGAGCGTTACAATTATCTCCCCCTTAGGATGATTACGTCCCGGAATCATCAACGAAACAACGTTGTATAATGATTCCATACGTTATCTCTTCATCCTAGGTAATAATTGTATCTTCTATGTTGCTTCAAACGAGTATCTAACTCTCGGACTCCTTAACTGCAAGCGGTGCTCGAACTTGCACCTGCTTGTTAGACTCCAAACTATGACATTCGAGTCACAATCTCGATCCTTGATGGAGACTCCTTCTTCTTCTTAGCAAACTTAAGATAAGCTCCTCTATTACTACAATGTAACGATGTGTCATATTCTAATGACCTCTCATCGTGTGCTTAAACTCAAATCTCTTAGAGTTAAATTCCAAAACAGACTATACTATCCTTCATGTTCTAATGTGACATAATCACATCTTAAAACTTAGCATCTCTAGCTACAAGCCTCTTTAGCAACAATCGCGATAATTCTATTGATCGCTTTGATTTCAATCTTTTAGCGTAAGTCAGATGCTACATCAGACTTGGTTCTCTGAACCATGTGACATACTCATCGTAGTCGGACTCAATGTGATATGACCACTAGGGTCGGAATAACGACAATCTTCTTAGTCATTACCGAAACGATGGTAATGACATGTTTGAATAAAACGGAATCAATTATTGGCTTCTTGGTAACCTTGTGACTTTCCCTGATCCAAGCGTGAGTCCTGTGCTTCCGGTAGTATATGAATCTACTACCTTTCACACCTACTCATACTCGTCCCAAGTATTGTCTCACAGTTTTCCAAGTCACCATACAAGAAAATCACATAACAGTCTAACACATCAGATAGAAAAACGAAGGCTTCATTATTTCTTGAAACTATTACATAGGTGTTCAAGTTCACCCTAGACTATGCCTCTAATAGGATACATCATATTGTTCTATCTGTTAGGCTACCTCATAACTCGATCTTCGGGTATGAATTCCTCATCCTTGGTTCCTTGCGTTGTTTTCCGCTTCGTAGAGGATCACGTGGAATGCCCTTGGACGTGGTGGTGTGTTTGGCTTTGCCGCTTCGTTTTTCTTTGGGCGATTTCTGGACAGGTGCCCCTTGCCTCCACATCCGTAGCATACCTTATCATTATGTGTACAATCCTGGGAATAGTGACCAGTCCTTCCACACTTGTAACAAGTCACTTTTTTGTTGCACTTCCCATAATGCTTCTTCTTGCATTTATCACACCATCTCGCTTTACATCCTTCTCCTCCTCCAAGCTTTGAGAATTTGCTCTCCTTGTTGGACCTTGAAGATCCTTCCAACTTCCGCTTTTCTCCTGCCTTATCTTTTTCTAGACCTTTTTCTCTTATCTGGGTCTCTACGTTCTTAGCTGCTCTAACGGCTGTTTTCAAAGAAGTTGCCATTTTGACCATTGGGCTAAAGTCTATGGGCAGTCCGTTAGCAAACCTATCAATCTTGGAGAGTTCAGTAGGAACCAAGTAGGGAAATAGCTTCATCCTCTTGGTGAATGCGGTGGCATACTCATCAACACTCATCTTCACTTTCCTCAGGTTCTGAAACTCGTTGTTTTGGTCTATCAGATCTATCTCTGAGCAGTACTGCATTTTCAACTGTTCTAAGAACTCTTCCCATGACATCCTTAAGGCTTCTCCTCGTGGCATCATATCTGTCAATAGCTTCCACCAGCTTAAGACTCCAATTTTTAGTTGTCTTACACCGAATACGGTCTTCTGTTTCTCGCTACAGCCGCAACTCTCAAACACCATCTCCATCTCGGAGCTCCAATCCAAATCTCAACAGGCTTTGGGCTTCCTGAGAGACCTGGTGGTTTTGCACCCAAGAAATTCTTGTACATTCACCCATCCTTGTTGTTTCTCCTTTCCGGGCCATCCCTTCGTTCACCTTGAGTCCCCACTTGACTCACTTGGCGGCTGTAGATCCCTTCCTCCGATTGCTCGGGAATCAGCTCGGGTTGCTCAATGGGCATAATAGGTTCGTCCCTATTCGACATCCGCCTCATTTCTTCCATTTTTCAGCTAACATAGTCCGAATCATGGCTTGTACTATAGCCATGGTGATTGGCTTAGGTACATCTTCTACTATGACATGTATTTGCTGAATCATCGGGGGTTGATTCCTATTCCCATTTGCATTTCCAGCTCCAGTGTGGGTTCTTGCCATTTTGATCTATACACCGAATAAGGTGAAACTAGATCTTAATTTATTATTGACGTTTTAAATCGTCCTTATCACTCCGAAAGGTTTATATGCTAGTTCTAATATCGTAGTTAAATGCTTAGAATCCTAAACACATAAGGTTTCCAGATCCGGTCGGCAATAGACCATAGATCCGAACAAATAACAGCATATCAGGCACAAGCATTTCGCACATAAAAGCATTTTAGGCACAATTCCTAAAATAAGCTAGTTCTCACACCTCACAATCATCGCTTAGCATTGTAAGTTTAAGTCTAGAAATAAATCCATATTCCTAGTTCGCTTAAACTAATGCTCTGATACCAAATGTGACATCCCCATTTTTCACGGCCAGAAAAAACTGATTTTGTTTATGCTTTGTAAAAATCAGAGTACTTCTTTTCATAAAAATGGTGCGGAATTTGTTCCCAGAAAAACACGATAAATACGTTATCAAAACATTTTCGAAGAAACATATTTTATTCATTTTAAAACGTTTGAGATGTCATCGTCAATATAGAAACATAAGCGTAAACGGAACTTGCATTTATTTACACTAGTGATCTACATCTCTTTGATCTTTCAGTGTAATGCGACTTCATATCAATACCTGTGATATAAATAAACTGAGTGGGTCAGGTTGGGAAACCTGGGGACTACATAGGGTTTTCAACCCACAATAATACAATTATTATGTTTAAACAATCAAACAAGCAACCCAATTACCCATCCCCATTATCTTCTTTACACTTAAGGATCTATCCTAAGAGTCATCTATCCTGCATTCGTTTATTCCGAAGTCCCTTGCTTCCAGGGTTATAGGACTGACACTAAATCCATAGCTGCCAATGCTCGTTCGTAAAGCACTAATTCCACAGCTGCTATAGTTTATTCATCAGGTACTAAATCCATAGCTACCAGTGTTTATCTAATAGGTACTAAGTCCATAGCTACCAATTCCTATTAGGTACTAAGTCCATAGCTACCAGTGTTTGTCCAATAGGCACTAAGTCCATAGCTACCGATGTTATTTGTTAGGCACTAAGTCTATAGCTGCCAATGTTTACTCACATCATCTCTTATCTCTCATCATTCATCTACCCATGTCATACCCAACATACTTGTATATATAAAATACGTATCCAGTTCAAATCATTTAAAACATGTATAAAAACGTTCATCCAGCATAGACATCAAGTATTCAGATAATATGCACACATAGCACGTAGTTTATATAAAATACTTCATATCTATGTGTAAGATGAAAAAGACGATGCACTCACCTAGTAAGGTGGTGAGTCGGCACTCGGACAGCACTTCGTTTCTCTTTAAACAATTATCCCTTGACGAAACCTAGTATCATTACCACTAGAGTTTTGTCTAACGTTTGATGAGACTAATTAATAGTCTAGCTATTATTACTATTATATAAGCGTTAAACAATACTTATATAAACCATAATAATAGCCCAAATACTCCTTATAAGGTCCTAATAACATTACTATATTGAAACATAAGCTATGCTAAAGATATGGTAGGCATAGCTCAGTTACAGCGGGTGTTATTCAAAATCGGGCTTCGCTGGAGCAGTGTTCATGAGCCGAAAGCTCTTCTTTTTTAGAGCCGTCGGGCGCTCCAGAGGCTTTTGGGGGGGGGGGGGGTTAGGGCTTAGAGAGATGTTCTAGAGAGAGAAAGAAGTGGGGGAAAGGTGTGAGAAAAAGAGGCAGCCTCGAGCCTCTATTTATAGGCCTCCAAGGGCGTCACCACGTCGTGGTGCCTCTCACCACGTCGTGGTGTTGCGTAGGCTCCAAGTTTTCACTTGGTGCTGACACGTGACATCGCATACAGGGTGGAAATCAGCTGATTTTAAAAAATTCATAACTTTTGCATAGGAGCTCCGTTTTTGACGTTCTTTACATCCACACGAAGGTAAAAATAGGATCTACAACTTTCATTTTGACTCCGTCGGCTAATTCTCGACCGATCTTAAATTTAACATTAGGAGGAGTTTACACTGTTAAATGACCGCGAAGAATTCGTAATTCCTTCATACCGACTCCGTTTTCGTCTGTATTTTTACCCTTGAGTTCCTATTAATGAGATCTTCAACTCTAATTTAGGTCGCGTAAGCCAAAAACCGCTCAAACTAAAATTCGAGTTTCGGGTCGTGCACTGCTAAGCCGGATCTTAGAAAAATCATAACATCCTCATACAGAGTCAGATTTGGGCGTTCTGTTTATGGATGTTCTCGATTTAACGTATACTAAAACTTTGGTTTAGATCACTAAGGCTAAAAATTCCTCCATCGTAAATTCACTATCTATGTCTCTCGGTGCCGTGTCGGTTTTGCCGTAAAACTTCGATGAGCCATAACTTCTTTGTTATAACTCGGATTTCAGCGCTCTTTATATGTACGGAACCCTTGAGACATATTCTACAGCTTGGTTAAGATTATTTATTCTAAATAATCTTTTGTCAAAAAGTCATTTTCGACCCCTATTATCTCTAAATTAACTAGCCCGGATCTACGAGCGTTACAATTATCTCCCCCTTAGGATGATTACGTCCCGGAATCATCAACGAAACAAGGTTGTATAATGATTCCATACGTTATCTCTTCATCCTAGGTAATAATTGTATCTTCTATGTTGCTTCAAATGAGTATCTAACTCTCGGACTCCTTAACTGCAAGCGGTGCTCGAACTTGCACCTGCTTGTTAGACTCCAAACTATGACATTCGAGTCACAATCTCGATCCTTGATGGAGACTCCTTCTTCTTCTTAGCAAACTTAAGATAAGCTCCTCTATTACTACAATGTAACGATGTGTCATATTCTAATGACCTCTCATCGTGTGCTTAAACTCAAATCTCTTAGAGTTAAATTCCAAAACAGACTATACTATCCTTCATGTTCTAATGTGACATAATCACATCTTAAAACTTAGCATCTCTAGCTACAAGCCTCTTTAGCAACAATCGCGATAATTCTATTGATCGCTTTGATTTCAATCTTTTAGCGTAAGTCAGATGCTACATCAGACTTGGTTCTCTGAACCATGTGACATACTCATCGTAGTCGGACTCAATGTGATATGACCACTAGGGTCGGAATAACGACAATCTTCTTAGTCATTACCGAAACGATGGTAATGACATGCTTGAATAAAATGGAATCAATTATTGGCTTCTTGGTAACCTTGTGAGTTTCCCTGATCCAAGCGTGAGTCCTGTGCTTCTGGTAGTATATGCATCTACTACCTTTCACACTTACTCATACTCGTCCCAAGTATTGTCTCACAGTTTTCCAAGTCACCATACAAGAAAATCACATAACAGTTTAACACATCAGATAGCAAAACGAAGGCTTCATTATTTCTTGAAACTATTACATAGGTGTTCAAGTTCACCCTAGACTATGCCTCTAGTAGGCTACATCATATTGTTCTATCTACGGGCGTTACATATGAGCTCAACATTGTATGCGGGTGCAGTTTCTCGTTAGGAGAATAGAGTTGCTTGAGTAGTTTCCTGTGTCCGAATGTTGCTTGCTTCGTGCTTGTAGGGCTCTGAATGATGGGAGTAAGCCATCAGGTGAGTACGTCGCGTCACATGTGATTAGGATTGAATAATCTAAGCGTGCTGGATTTGGCCCTATTGCGCAACTCTCGTTTGAGTCTAACCGTTGTAGGGACGAGTCTTTTACTCGAAGGATTATCTGAGCCTCGTTACATGTGATGGTATTCAGGTGATGGTTAATTGGCATCACAAGGAAGCCTTTAGCAGCTGAGGACCGGTTTGGGTGGAGTCAGAGGTTCCTTAGGGTAAGCCTAGGATGAGAGTAGCATAGATCAGCAACGGTAAAAGGGACTTGGTGGAGTCAAGGCAGACCTTGAGGAAAGTACAGATAGATGTGGAAGGTAGTATAGGCCCGTACTACTGACAGCAGCGGATCTGTACTTGAATTAAGGAAGGATGAGGCAAGACCAAGGAACTTGTGATGGGATCGGAGAGGGATCGGGTTCGGGTTCAGGCTCCGAACCAGTGGATGAGAGGCTACGCGAGTTCATCGTGTCTGAGATCATTAGAGGCATCCTTGATGCGACCCATGTCATCTTTGGGTCGATCAAGGAAGGGATTGTTGAGCTGATGGAGGATTGCCTTAGGGTGTTCAGGAGTGACATGGCGACCAGCCTGTCAGGATCCCGCACATTGTCCTTTAAGGACTTCAGGGACAGTGGTGCGCCAGATTTCCATGGGGTGAAGGACCCCATTGGTGCCAGACGATGGATTGCGGACATTGAGTCCGCACAGCTGACCAGCTTCTGCCCCGAGGGGTCAAAGGTGATATATGCAACAGGTTGTTTGAGAGACAGAGCTAGAGACTGGTGAGAGTCTGTTGGTGACTCATTGGGATCCTCGGCTGGTGAGGCTATGACCTGGTCAGACTTTGTGACTAGATTCAGGGCGGAGTTTGCGCCAGCTGTAGAGCTTCAGCAGCTGGCTAGAGAGTTTTTGGACATGAGACAGACTACGGAGACTGTGGCTGAGATCACCGCCAAGTTCCAGGAGAGGGCATTGCTGGTGCCCCAGTATGCGGGAGATGAGGATATGAGGAGGACCGGCTATCATGACATGCTGCGAGCCGACATTCGGGAGCATGTTACTTCTTCAGCTTGCCCTACCCTAGATTCGATGATTGCCAGGGCAAGGGAGAGGGAGATCGATCTGGAGCATGTCCGAAAGAGGAAGGTAGAGGAGGGGCAGGCGACTGGGGCTTCGGGGAAGAAGCCCAAAGGATTAGATGGTAAGCCGAAAGGCCAGTCAGGACCAGGCCATTGCAAGAAATGCGACAGGCCACATGAGGGGGCGTGTAGATTAGGATCGTTGGGCTGCTACAAGTGCAGCAAGACGGGGCATTTCAGAAGGGATTGTGCTACCCCTGCACCGGTTATTCAGACATCAGAGTTGCTGTGTTTCCACTGCAACCAGAGGGGCCACAAGAAGGCCAACTGCCCCTAGTTGACAGCAGCAGCGCCGGTGAAGGCGCCAGCCCCAGCGACCCTGCGGATTACTGATGGCCTGCAGGCCAAGACTGAGGCTCCAATGGTGAGGAGCCGGTCCTTCCAGTTGACTACCGAGGAGGCACGTGCTGCACCCGATGTGGTGACGGGTATGATTTCTTGTTTATGCTTTTATGATATGTTGCTATGATTTTGATATGTTATGTATGTGCTCTGTTTAGGATCGTTCCATGTGAACGGTATCCCAGTTCAGGTATTGTTTGATTCGGGTGCTACACGATCATTTGTCTTTCTTGCGCTTAGCAAGAAGTTTCCTGAGTCTTCGGGCATGTTTGATTCCCCTCTAGAGGTCGAGATTGCGGACGACCAGTCTGTGCGAGTGTCAGAGGTCTACCGGGATTGTGTTTTGCGGCTGTTCGAGGAACGTTACTTGGTGGAATTGGTTCCCATACCTTTGAGAGGGAACAAGGTTATTATTGGTATGGATTGGTTGAGCCTCAATGGGGCAGTGATCGACTGTGCGCAACAGTCAGTACAGATCAGGACCCCTAGTGGGGGAGAGCTGGTGGTTCAGGGCGAAAGGGTACAACGAGGACCAGCCTTATGTTCGGCAGCGAGGGTGAGGCGTTACCTTTAGCAGGGTTGCACCGGATGTGTCGCTTATGTCATGGACACCCGGGAGGCGGGAAAGGCGACAGTGAGCGAGGTGCTCATGGTATGAGAGTTTGCAGACGTATTCCCCGAGCAGTTGCCTGGGATACATCCGGAGCGACAGGTGGAGTTCAGGATCGACCTAGTCCCTGGTGCGGCTCAGATAGCTAAGGCACCGTATAGGTTGATTCCTCCCGAGATGCAGGAGTTGTCTACGTAGCTACAGGAGCTTCTAGACAAAGGATTTATCAGGCCGAGTAGTTCACCTTGGGGAGCCCTGATCCTGTTTGTTAAGAAGAAGGACGTGTCGCATCGGATGTGTATAGATTATCGAGACCTGAACAAGGTAATGGTGAAGAACCGTTACCCACTCCCGAGGATTGATGCCCTCTTTGACCAGCTACAGGGAGCATCTTGGTTCTCCAAGATTGATCTGCGTTTAAGATATCATCAGATGAGGTCAGAGAGGAGGATGTACAGAAGACTGCGTTCCGGATGCGCTATGGCAACTACGAGTTCGTGGTGATGCCCTTCGGGCTCACCAATGTTCCTGTCGCGTTCATGGACCGCATGTGTAGACCGATGCTAGACCGGTCGTCTTTGATAGTGTTTATTGATGATATCTTGGTTTACTCCATGACGCAGGAGGAGCACGAGGAGCATATGCGAGAGGTTCTGGAGACTTTAAGGAGGGAGAACTTGTATGCTAAGTTCTCCAAGTGCGAGTTATGGTTGCGCGAGGTGCAGTTTCTCAGGCATCTTGTCAACCAAAACGGGATATCAGTGGACCCGGCCAAAGTGGAGGCCGTGATGAGATGGGAGGTTCCGAGGTATCCATTCGAGATTTGGAGTTTCCAAGGATTAGCCGGCTACTATCGGAGATTCATCCATGATTTCTCCAAGATAGCCGTACCCCTGACCTGGCTAACAAGGAAAGTCGTGGTCTTTCGTTAGGGGCCTGAGCAGCAGGCCGCATTCGAGACATTGAGACAAAGATTGTGTGAGGCACCGATCTTAGCCCCGCCGGAGGGCATGGAGGATTTTGTTGTATACTGCGATGCGTCCATCTCGAGTTTGGGCGTGGTATTGATGTAGAGGGGACACGTCATCGCTTATCCTTCGAGGCAGCTGAAGCCTCACGAGGCGAATTACCCGACACATGATTTGGAACTGGGGGCTGTTGTGTTCGCCCTCAAGATTTGGCGTCATTACCGCTATGGGGTCCATTGTACCATCTACACGGACCACAAGAGTTTGAGGTACCTTATGGATCAGCCGAATCTAAACATGAGCCAGCATCGGTGGTTGGACGTGGTGAAGGATTACGATTGCGAGATCCTTTACCACCCGGGGAAGGCCAATGTGGTGGCCGACGCGCTTAGCCGCAAGGCAGCGCCAATCAGGGATATTTGTTTGAGGATGACAGTGGTGACTCCGCTATTGGAGCGGATTCGAGAGGCCCAGCAGGAAGCCATGAAGGAGGAACATCAGAAGAGCGAGCGGATTGTGGGGCAGGTTTCCTCTTCGATTATGATAGCCGAGGGCTGTTGACACTACACTATAGGATGTGGGTGCCATACCACGGGGGTGTACGCCAGGTCCTGATGGAGGAGGCGCACAAATCTCGATTCTCCATTCATCTCGGGGCGACGAAGATGTATAGGGATCTTTGATTGGATTCTTGGTGGCCTTGCATGAAGCGAGATATAGCATGGTACGTGGAGTGGTGCTTGACCTGCAGGAAGGTCAAGGCCGAGCACCAGAGGTCACACGGAAAAATGCAGCCGTTGGATATTCCGCTGTGGAAATAGGAAGACATTACGATGGATTTTATTACAAGGCTTCCCACGACCGCATAGGGAGTGGATTCGATTTGGTTCATCGTTGATCGATTGACCAAGAGCGCCCATTTTATCCCGATTCAAGAGAGTATTTCGGCTGAAAGGTTAGCAGATATCTATATCAGGGAGGTTGTGGCATGGCACGGGGTGCCAGTATCGGTGATTCCAGACAGAGATGTGCGGTTCACTTCCAGGTTTTGGAAGAAATTTCATGACGAGTTGGGTACTCGTCTGCATTTTAGCACCGCCTTTCACCCTCAAACGGATGGTCAAAGCGTGCGGACCATCCAGACTCTAGAGGATATGCTACGAGCATGCGTGTAAAACCTCAGAGGTAGTTGGGATACCTACCTTCCATTAGCAGAGTTCTCCTATAACAATAGTTATCATGCAAGCATTGACCATCCTAATTTCGAGATGCTGTATGGGAGGAGGTGCAGGACCCCGATTTGCTGGGGCGAGGTTGGTCAAAGGGTAATGGGGAGCACTGAGGTAGTGCTCAAGATGACAAAGAAGATTCAGCAGGTCCCGAGCAGGCTTCAGACTGCTCATAGTCGGAAGAAAAGCAATGTCGATAAGCACTGATCAGACCTGGAGTTCCAGGTCGGGGTTATGGTTCTCCTGAAGGTGTCGCCATGGAAAGGCGTTATCCGATTCAGGAAACGGGGAAAGTTGGGCCCCAGGTACATTAGACCATTCAGGGTTATAGCCCGGGTGGGCAAGGCGGCGTATAGGTTGGATCTGCCAGTCGAACTCTATCAGATACACAACACTTTCCATGTTTCTCAGCTGCAAAAGTGCCTGGTGGATGACTCAGCAGTAGTGCCCTTGGAGGAAATTCAGGTTGATGACAGCATGAATTACATTGAGCGGCCTGTGGCAATCCTCGACCGGAAGTCAAGGATTTGAGGAACAAGAGGGTGGAGCTCGTGAAGGTGCAATGGAAGCATCGGAAGGGCTCGGAATGCACTTGGGTGCTGGTGGATGAGATGATAGAGCATTACCCAGAGCTGTTTCAGGAGCGAGCAGCAGACTTCGAGGAAGAAGTCTAAAATAAGTGGGGGAGATTTGTACCACCTGGTTCTTGGTACGCATTTATTTCTAAGTATTTTGCATTTTGGCCTTGGACTCGGCGAGTTGAAGGACCAACTCCCCGAGTAGAAGCGGGACAGAACGCTGGATTTATGTGATCGACTCGACAAGACGGGTCCCAGACTCGACGAGTAGGCCCTGGCTGGACAAAAACCCTAATATGAGGGTTTGCACCCTATTTAATCATCTCTTTCAGCCCTCAGTCATCCCTAATGCTCCCAGAGACCCTCAGTAGTGAACCCTGAGTGTTTTGGTGTAAGATCTAAGGCTTTTGAGTGATTTTTGTGGGTTTTGACCTCAAGGAAGAAGGAAGAGCATAGAAGGATCAAGAGGAGACTGAAGGATTTGAGTTTGGTTCATCATTTGCAGTCTTTGAAAGGTATAAAGTCTGTACCTTGCTTGCTTGTTTGTTAGATGCCTTTTTGGGGAAGATTTAGGGCTTTTTAAGCCATATGAGGTAGCCAACCATGATTGCAAACATGGTTGTGGGTCAAGACTTCGAATCTAAGTCTTAGGAGGAGTCATATTGCGGATTTGGGTTACTTTTGCACCCAAGGAAGGTCCCATGCAACATAAGAGCCATTTTAGAGCCTTTTAGGCTCAAAAGTCCCATGCATGCACATAAAGTTCAAAATTTTACGTGCTAGATCGAGCTTAGGGGCTTGGATCTATCTTTTGGTCAAAATTTGTACATCAGAAATCGAGGAAATAGAGCTTGGACGTTATTGACTCGGCGAGTCCATTCTTAGGACTCGATGTGTCCAAGGCTTTGAGTCCCATACCTGTTGAGGTTCAGAAGGACTTAGTTGGGTGTTAGAAGGGTTGTAGCAGGACTGAAAGAGTGACCCAATGCATTGGACTTAGTTTTAGACTTGGAGTTCATGGGAATCAGATAGCATCCCTTGTGGTGGATCTGAAGGGTCCACACACATCTGTGTGTATGAGATCCAACAATCCTTCACCTATTTCACAAGTACCAGTGAAAGGTGATTTAGTCATCTTTCCAAGTAAACATGATTCGCAGGTGCCATCTGACTTTAGGTCAAATGACTCCAAGACTCCATCCTTTTGGAGTTGGGCTATGCACTTCTTGTTGACATGTCCAAGATGACAATGCCACAAGCATGCCTTGTATAAACCATTATACGAATCAATATGCAAAAGATTATTTCCTATGTTCTCTACAACCATCACAGTTTCATATACATCATTACAAGGCAATGATTAAAAAAAGTACCATTATAGAAAGCATTAATAGAACCAAATTCATTATTAATTGAAAATCTAAAATCTTGTCTGTACAAACCATGAAAAGAAATAATATTCCACGTCATCTCTGACAAGTAGCAAAAATCATTCAAGTCTTATCCTAACCCACTATTAAGCACTAGAGAGTAAATCCCGATCTTGCTGACAGGCGATGATTTCCTATTCCCCATTATCAGGTTCATCTTCCTATGCTCCATGTAACGCCCGTAGATCCGGGCTAGTCAATTTAGAGGCAATAGGGGTCGAAAACGACTTTTCGACAAAAGATTATTAAGAATAAATAATCTCAACCAAGTTTTAGTATATGTTACAAGGTTTCCATACATATAGAGAGCATCGAAATCCGAGTTATAACGAAGAAGTTATGACCCGTCGAAGTTTCGCGACGGAACCGACACGCTACCGGGAGGCGTAAATAGTGAATTTACGATAGAGCGAGATTTAGCCTTAGCGATCTAAATGAAAGTCGTAGTATATGTTAAACCAATAGTGTGCATAAAAAGAACATCCAAATCTGACTTCGTATGAGGAAGTTATGATTTTTCTAAGATTTAGCATAGCAGTGCACAACCCGAAATCTGAATTTTAGATCGGTCGATTTTTAGCCAAAATAATCTAAATGATAAGTGAATATATCATTAATAGGAGCTAAACGATAAAAAGACAATCGAAAATGGAGCTCATATGCGAAAGATATGGACGAAGCTTAGTCCCTACTCTTCGAGCGTTGCGAATTCGATACAGTTTTGTAAATCTGAGATAGAGTGAGAATTAGCTGACAGGATCTAAATGAAAGTTGTAGTACTCGTAAATACCAACGAGTGGATATAAAGAAAGTCGATAATAGAGCTCGTATGCGAAAGTTATGGATGAAGCTTAGTCTCTACTTTTCGAGCGCGACGAATTCGATACAGTTTTGTAAATCCGAGATAGAATGAGAATTAGCCAACGAGGTCTAAATGAAAGTTGAAGATATAATTAATAAGAACTCAACGGTAAAAAGACAGACAAAAATGGAGCTCGTATGCGAAAGTTATGGACGAAGCTTAGTCTCTACTTTTCGAGAGCGGCGAATTCGATACAGTTTTGTAAATCCGAGATAGAATGAGAATTAGCCAACGAGGTCTAAATGAAAGTTGAAGAAATAATCAATAGGAACTCAACGGTAAAAAGACAGACAAAAACGGAGTTCGTATGCAAAAGTTACGGACGAAGCTTGGAGACTACTTACTATACAATTCCTATAAATAACAGATGAACTCTTCATAATTTCCTCACACCTTCAAACCTTTCTTTCTCTCTCTAACTTCTCTTTAGCCTCCCTAAACCACTCCCAAGTCTAGGGAACCTCCCTATCACGAGAAGAAATCCCCGGAGCGCCTGACGGCTCCGAGAAGAAAAGCTTTCGGCTCGGAAACGCTGCTTTAGCAAAGCCCGATTTTTAATAAAAACCCGCTGTAAGTGAGCTACGCCTATACTATATTTAATATAGATTTTATTTAATTATAGTAACATTATTATGACCTTAAAATAATTATTTGGGCTATTATTATGAGTTATATTGAGTGTTATTTAACGCTTATATAGTAGTAATAATAGTTAGACTATTAATTAGTCTCAGCGAATAATAGACTAAACTCTATTGGTAATAATACTAGGTTTCGTCGAAGGAAATTATTTTTTTTAAGAAGCGAAGTGCTGTCTGAGTTCGGAATCACCACATTTTCAAGTGAGTGCATGGTCCATTTCATCTTACACATAGATATGAAGTATTTTATATAAATTACGTGCTATGTGTGCATATTAACTGAGTACTTGCTGTCTATGCTGGATGAACGATTTTATACACGTTTTAAATGATTTAAATTGTATATGTATTATATATCTACGAAAATGTTGGGGTAAGACATGGGTAGATGTAATAGATGAAATATGAGTTAGATGATGAGTTGAGAGGTGAAATAGACCGTGAGGTGAGGGTGAGAGACTGAGAGGTGGACGATGTGAGAAGCCTTTTTCCCAAATGATGGCCCTGTCATTCAGCAGAGTATGGATGATAACCACAGACTATTCTAGACAGTCTAGTGGAACACTAGCAGGCTCGCAACCTGTAGGTGTTGTGAACGATGTGTTCACCGGTGTACTCTAAAAACCAATTGATATGTATTGCGAGTGGACTCTCGAAAACAATTCTATCAATAAAACCCTGGCAGATGCGCCTAAAGGACTCTACCAGCAGAAGCGCCTAATAGAGAACCTCAAAACCCCGGCAGATGCGCCTAAAAGGACTATTCCGGCAGATGCACCCCATAGACAATGTCACAATTTTGGCAGCTGCGCCTAAGTGACAGAACTAGCAGTTGTGCCTGACAGATGTGTCATTTACAATGATGGAATTCATACCTATTCCTTAGGATACTTCTTAGGAATGAATGGACAAGAAATAGCTGATTCTTAGGGTAGATCCTTAAGAATAAAGAAGATAATGGGGATGGGTAATTGGGTTAACTGTTTGATGATTAAACATAATAATTATATTATTGTGGGTTGAAAACCCTATGTAGTCACCAGGTTTCCCAACCTGACCCACTCAGTTTATTTATATCATAGGTGTCGATATGAAGTGACATTACACTGAAAGATTAAAGAGATGTAGATCACTAGTGTAAATAAATGTAAGTTCCATTTATGCTTATGTTCCTGTATTGACAATGACATCCCAAGCGTTTTAAAATGAATAAAATACGTTTCTTCGAAAATGTTTTGATAACGTATTTATCGTATTTTTCTAGGAACAAATTCTGCAACATTTTTATGAAAAAAAGTACTCTGATTTTTATAAAGCATAAACAAAAATCGGTCTTTTCTGGCCGTGAAAATGAGGATGTCACACTCCACATCCCTACTTCTTCATAGCCCCTGCAAATCAGAACAAATGTGAAAACCACATCCTGTATCAAGGACCCAAGAACTAGCATGTGATGAGTTATTAGATAGAATAATTGTAAGTCCCTAAACTGCCTGTGTATCAATCAGATCCGTTTGATGGTGTGGAATCCCACTCAAACGGATGATGTCAGATAAAATAGAAGAGAAGGAGAAGGAGAATAATATGAATCTATGTATGAATTGATTAGAATGAAGATCCGGATACAAAAGATTCACACACACAAAACTTCTCTTTGGGCGTAAACTCTCTTCTGTTCATCAATCTTTACTCCTCACCCTAACACCTATATTTATACTTGGAGAACATGGGCCGGATAACATGGGCTGTAAATGGGTTTACGGCCGTAAACACAGCCGTAAACACCATACGGCCGTAAACACCAAGTTGTTTACGGTCCAAGACACAAAAATACATTTTTCTAGAAAAGTAAAGTATAAACTATATTTTTGACCCAACAATCTCCCCCTTGGTTTATAACTTTTTTTTTCTTAAATGACCCAACAAGCTCCCCCTAAAAAGTAGTTGAGTCTTCTTGTCAATCTTCAATGGGATCTTGGCTTTAGCTTTAACCTTCGGTTTCTTCACAGCATCAGGATGAACATATGAATCTTCAATGAATGACTTCATCTTGAGCACTTGAGATTTTCTTCAAGATTTGACATTGAACGCAAATTGGGTGAGGATGCTTGATGTACTGATTATTGAAAGATAGCGCTTTCAGCTTGAGAATCTTCAGAGAGAACATCAAAGAGAACAAATCTTCTAGATCACTTCAACAGGTTTAAGATAGCAGCAGTCTGATTGAGGAGGCTTCAATGTAATCCGTCACATAATCTTCAATTTCAGCTTCACCTTGCTTCTGGGGTTGAAAGATTGAATTTGAAAGAATAATCTTCATTTCTTGCTCCTTCGAATGCGAATTCTTCGATGCTCACAGACGAGGCTTTGGCTCAGAAATCTTCAACACAAACTCCATGAGTCTTATCTATACCTGAAATCACTTTTCAAGACAAAACAAAACTAAAGGAAAACTTAGCACACAAATTAAAACAGAAACAAAAATATTTTTGGATTTTTGATTTTTCTGAACAAGAAATAAATCAGAAATAACACTATTTTTGGATTTTTAATTTTATGATTTTTCTTTGATTTTTGAATTTTTCTGATTTTTTTTTAATTTTTAATTCTCCCCTAATATTTAAATTAGAAGAAACTATGACAAATTTAACAAAAATAAAAACGATATCTAACTTTAAGAGTGATTTGGGATCAAAGTTTTTAGACAACCTTTATTGTGACAACCCGATATTTCGAGACAATGTAATGTAAAACCGATGAAATCTAGATCAAAATATAACTTTCCTAAAATCTTATTTGGGTTTATTAAAGTAGTGGGAATCGTATCAAGGTTTTCGTACATATAAAGAACCCTAAAATCTGACTTCGGATGAAGAAGTTATGAATTTTTGAAGAAATTCTTTAAACACGTCATTTTAATAAATAAATAATAAAAATAATTTCGGAATTTGCCAACGGAATCTAAACGAAAGTTGTAGATCTTGGTCTCACCTTCGCGTGGATATAAAGAACGTCAAAAACGGAGTTCGTATGAGGGAGATATGAATTTTAGAAGTTTATTTAAAATAAATATAAATTTAATTATAAACTCCCGGTATTATCCGAAGGGGAGTCATCGGATAGGACCGAAGTACGCCCTACGTACCTTCGTACGCCCCGCGTACCCAGATCAAGGGCCTCGGATCGTCCACGTCGCCCTATACGAAGCTACCGACCCGCCCGTCCGACCCGCCGCCCATCCGACCCGTCGTCCCATCCGAAGTGCGTAAGCGATGACGTATCGTACGCGCTGCGTACCCTCGTACGCCCAGCGTACCGAGGCGGTTCAACGCCCCTATAAAAGGGATGCGAGGCTTTCCGGAAATTTTGCTCACTTCTCTCTTTTCTCTCACGATCTTGCCTCGATTTCCGTGCCCGTTCAAACCCGAAGCTCTGGTCTTTTTGCTCAAGTCCCGAGGGTCGATTTTACTCCCGAGATTCCCGAGAATCCCGAGAAAAAAATCCATTTCCCGAGACGAAACTCTGCCCGGTTTTCCATCTCGCTTTCTTCAATTAATCAAGTGAGTTCATACCCCTTAATTTACCTTTTAAATGTTCTATAAATTCTTTTATATGCTTTCAAGGGGGGGGATACAAGTTAAATACTTATAGTTATTGCTTCAATCACATGTGATTGCATTAATCACATGTGATTAATAACTAGGGAAACCAGTGATTTTATCACTATTCAAACTGTCTATCAAACTATTTTACTTCAAAATGTTTTCCAAACCCATTTACTTTTCAAATTTATACTACAACTGTGATTTGAACAAATGTTCCTTATACTTAAACTGTGTTAATCAAATCTATGCCTTCAAATTGTTTTATAGATTGACATCAAGTCGATCTTTCTTTAAAAATAATACTTATGTTTCAAATGTCTTATAAATACTTATTTACGCTTTTATATTATAAATTTCATGCCCATATATGTATAGATGTATAAATAATGTTTAAAGGGCTTAGGAAGGCCATCCACCCTATTTCCTTTTTCTCGATTTGGATGTGGTCTGGTGGGATTTCGGGTGACCATCCGAAGGTCGTTTGCATATTAATTATATATCAAATATACATATATAGACATAAAAGTACTTCCATATTCATACGTACTAGACGCACCATTAGTAAGTTACTATCGGGGTAACACAGAATCATACTATTACAACTACTAGATCAATGAGTCAGTGCATTCATGAGTCTATACTAGGAAGGGAATATATGCAACTATACTATGAGAACATATATACTAGGACGAGAAACATTTCATCACATATGCAAGAATACGATAACAAATGTGATCCACTGTATCGGAGCATGCCTTAAATGTCATGGCCCGAGTTGTAGCCAGAATTCTCTTGGAGGGAGAGCGTTGAGTTTGCATATAGATCTATACTGGAATGACTATCCTACACCTTGCTGCTAGCTACAGCCGGACCTGCAGGTCTGCGGGTGCCAAACGTCATTCCGTTATTACGACCGTTCTTTATGTCGTTGTTATCAGTCGATAGTATGGTGCAATTATCACATTATACCTTAATATAAATCCGATTTAAGGTAATTAGTACAGCAGTAGTCACTATAAAACTAAGCTACAATACTACAATGATTTACCCATTACATATTTTTAGTGATAACCTCACTTGAATTTTAATGTACAAACTATATTTTGTTAAAAGATAGTTGCACTTGGGAAATTACACACTTTTACAACAAGTGAACATACAAAACAGTTAAAGCCTTGGTAGAAGGCTACTATTTTAGAAAATATAGGTTTTTCTGAGAGATTCAAACTTTTACAAACACTTACATACATGAACTTATACTTGAGACATGTTCAAATGTTTTTGATAAACAAACACCGACATTAAAATACTTATGAACTCACCAGCTTAATGCTGATAAACTCTTTCAAAATAACTTGTATTCTCAGGTCATCAGTAGACAGGTACCGATGCCAGCTTTTGAGATGATGGAGCGCACTCAAGACTCATCATATTATTATTTTGATTTACGTTATATTTTTGGTGTCTAAAACTGTACAGAACACGCTTGTATTAAAAATATATATTTAATGCAATGGATGATGTTGTTTGCTTATTTACATTTACTGTGTTGTGATTACCTTACATGACGTCCTCCGCCCCAGAACGTTTCCGCCGTTCTTGGTTTTGGGGTGCGACAGATTGGTATCAGAGCATTGTTTATAGTGAATCAAGTATATCAACCCATAAAGGATATACTAAACTATAAACCCATTTGGGATTAAACTCTGACCAAGAGTCTATACTTTAAATATTAAAATATTTAATTAAGTATACTAGTCTGCATTCATACTAAAACCAGTGTCACAACGACAAGAACAAAAGTATTACGATTGTTAAATATCACAAGTGAGCTCGGGGATGTATGGTCAGTCCTGGGAATGGCATAGCCTGATCAACTATGCCGGTCTTAGGAGTAATTAGCACATGCCCTAGAATGGTTGTGATAGGTTAACAAGTCTAAAAACTTACCAACCATACTACAAGAAGATCAGTAGAACTTAAGCTAAAAATACTATAGGTGTATTTTGTACTACTAGTTACACGTATACTACATTCTTAGACCTCCCTTCTCGAGTAGATCAAATGGCTAGATTCCATCACGGCGACCCGTACTTTCCAAATAAAGGCAATGCCGGGTGGATCAATGAAGAGCCCGATGATGCGCATCCAATCCCTTTGGATGATCACCTCGCAGAAGGCTTTTCTGATGGATCCTACTCCGAGCCTGAAGTCAACAACCTACCGCTCGTAGGTCAAGCCCGAACAACAATCCTCGACCAGCGTTTTCCAGGTCCTACTCCCTTGTGGGTAAACAACTTGAATCGCTGGAGTGATGAACAGGGTCAACCCTTACCATACCTTGGGGACCGAAGCTTTCATAACGTCAGCGATGGTGGCTCTGCTGACCGAGCTCTGCCTGTCATTATCCACAGAATAGCTCGTAAAGTCGAGCAAGGTCGAGCAGCCATCGACCGGGTCATAGAGTTTGATGCCAACTCAGGCGTCAACACAGTCCGCATCCGCCGTCTTATAGAAGACATGGAACGGACCCGGAGAACAAATAAAACCCTGCAGTAGCAGTTGGCTGCCTCACGAGCTGAAATCTTGGAACTTCGAGCTCGTCAGAGGACTCAGGATCGACACCTTCAAGAGGTGTTTCGTCAAGTGTCAGACTGCAGTACTCGCCCGGGATTTTCCCATCGCCGTTGGTTGATGTCTACTGAAAGATGCCTCCTCGCAAATCTCCTAGGAATAATCCTGCACCACCACCTCCTCCGCCTCCGGTCATCGATACTGTAGCCCTGAATGCTATCGTAGCTGCAGCAGTGGCAACTGCCATGGCTCAGTATCACTCTTCTGATGCCAGCAGAGGTGGAACCCCTGTGGAATCAACCCCGGTTGAAACCCCTGTGCGCTCGAGAGAGTGCTCATACAAAGATTTCACAAATTGCAAACCGAAGCCTTTTTACGGCACCGGCGGAGTCATTGCCCTCTCGCAATGGCTCGAGAAGACTGAATCAGTCTTCGAAATCTGTTCATGTCCTGCGGCGAGTAAAGTCAAGTACGCCGCATGCACCTTTGAAGGAAAGGCCCTGACATGGTGGAACGGCCATGTTAAGGCATTAACTCTCGTTGTAGCCAACGACATAGGATGGGAAACAATGAAAGACCTCATGACTGAGGAATACTGCCCGAGGGGCGAGAACAGAAACTAGAGCAGGAACTCTGGAACCTGACGATGAAGGGCACCAATGTGGTCACTTATACTGCCTGATTCAGCGAGCTGGTGGCCCTCTGCCCCAATATGGTTCCCACCGAGGGGAAGAAGATCGAGAGGTACATATGGGGGCTAGTGCCTCCGTATCAGGGGAATGTTCTAGCGTCAAACCCCGCTACCTTTGACAGTGCCAAACGATTGGCACAACCACTCATTGACCATGGAGTCAAAACCCCTGCAACCACAACCACCCTAGTCATCCCAGAACCCTCCAAACCCGTTGATACTAAGTGGAAATTCTGGGATGAAAAGAAGAAGCAACAGGCTGCTAAAAAGCAGCAAATTATGGCAATACATGCCGCAATAACCCCTACTGCTGCTACTACTTCTCCGGTGAGTCGGTATGCTAGAAGTTCACCCAAATGCAACAAATGCAACTACCACCACAACAGGAAAGGACACACCGTCCGATTCTGCAAGTTCCCGGCACAACCTATCAACCAAGTCCCTGGCTCTGGCGCGAGCCCAACCTGCTATGGATGTGGCGAAGCAGGCCACTTTAAGAGGGATTACCCCAAAGCGAGGAATGCTGGAGGAGCAGGGAGGGTACTAGCTATAGGCCACGGGGAAGCAGTTGCTGACCCGACAGTGGTGACTGGTACGTTCCTCCTCGATAACTCCTATGCATGCATTCTGTTCGATAGTGGAGCAGAGCGAAGCTTCGTAAACCATAAATTTGCTCGCATGCTTAATCAAACACCGCACGCACTCAAAGAACTATTCACAGTAGAAATGGCTAATGGAAAAACTGAAAGTACGAGTAACATATACTTAGGTTGTACCCTAACTCTAGATAACCATTCATTTCCAATCGACCTCATGCCAGTCTCAATAAAAAGTTTCGACGTTATCATTGGCATGGATTGGTTAAGCCTTCATCGTGCCGACATCATGTGCTTCGAGAAAGCAGTCCGTCTAAACCTTCCGTCTAACGAAACTCTTATAGTCTACGGCGACAAACCCGGTGCAAGTCTTCGCATCATATCAAGTATTCAAGCACAGAAATATCTGCGTAAGGAATACCATGCATTCCTTGCTCACGTCGTCGACACGAGCCTCGAAACGAAAGAACTAAAGAACATCCCAGTAGTGAGCGACTTTCCTGACATTTTCCCAGAAGAGCTACCTGGATTACCTCCGCAACGACAGGTCGAGTTCAGAATCGACTTAGTCCCAGGAGCTACCCCAGTAGCCAAGTCGCCCTAACGCTTAGCACCAGCTGAGATGCAGGAACTCTCTGGTCAACTTAACGAACTGCTCAGCAAGGGCTTTATAAGACCGAGTTTCTCACCTTGGGGAGCACCGGTCTTGTTCGTTAAGAAGAAAGACGGATCATTCCGTATGTGTATTGACTACAGAGAACTTAACAAACTGACGGTCAAGAATCGTTACCCTCTGCCTCACATAGATGATCTATTCGACCAACTGCAAGGGGCAAACTATTTTTCTAAGATTGATCTGAGATCCGGATGTCACCAGTTGCGAGTGCTAGAGGAGGATGTGCCGAAGACAGCCTTCCGAACTCGTTACGGACATTACGAGTTCGTGGTGATGCCATTCGGATTGACCAATGTGCCCGCAGTCTTCATGGATCTGATGAATAGAGTATGCCGACCTTACTTGGATCAGTTCGTCATCGTTTTCATTGACGACATCCTGATCTACTCCCGAAGTAAGAAAGAGCATGGCGATCACCTGCGACAAGTTCTAGAGACTTTACGAAAAGAGAAGCTTTATGCGAAGTTCTCAAAATGTGAATTTTGGATCTGGAGAGTTGAATCTTAGGACACGTAGTAAGCGAAGAGGGAATCCACATGGACCCATCCAAAATTAAAGCCATTGAGAACTGGTCAGCACCGAAGACGCCTACAGAAATTCGTCAATTTCTAGGTCTCGCTGGCTACTACCGCAGATTCATTCATAACTTCTCTCGAATAGCGAAACCCCTTACAACCCTAACCCAGAAAGGCATGGCCTTTGACTGGGAAGAGAAACAAGAAAGAGCGTTCCAAACGCTCAAACGAGCCTTGTGCACCGCGCCAATACTATCCCTTCTCGAAGGAATAGAAGACTTCGTAGTCTATTGCGATGCATCGAATCAAGGGCTCGGATGTGTCCTGATGCAGCGAGGTAGGGTCATCGCCTATTCCTCGAGACAGTTGAAGACACACGAGGTTAACTACACGACCCACGATCTTGAACTAGGAGCAGTAGTGTTTGCTCTGAAGATCTGGAGACACTACTTGTATGGAACAAAGAGCACTATCTTTACCGATCACAAGAGTTTACAACACATTTTCGATCAAAAGGAGCTCAACATGAGACAACGACGATGGGTCGAGCTACTCAGTGATTACGAATGGGATATTCGTTATCATCCAGGTAAAGCCAACGTAGTAGCAGACGCCCTAAGTCGGAAGGAATATTCTGGTCGCAAATTCAAGTTATTATCGATAACCATCCATTCACACCTGACTAAGAAAATTCAGGCGGCTCAACTTGAGGCCATGAAACCTGAAAATGTGTCAAGTGAATCCCTTAGAGGAATGGAAAAGAATTTAGAAGCCAAGGGTGACGGAGCTTTATATTTCATGAACCGGATCTAGACACCGAAACACGGTGGTTTCCGAGGCTTGGTCATGACCGAGGCGCATAACACTCGGTATTCCGTCCACCCAGGTTTAGATAAGATGTATCTGGATCTTAAGAAGCTATACTGGTGGCCTAATATGAAAGCAGAGATTGCTACCTTCGTAAGTAAATGCCTTACTTGCGCAAAGGTTAAGGTCGAGTACTAGAAGCCCTCTGGTTTATTGCAACAACCAGAGATCCCGGAATGGAAGTGGGAGCGGATCACTATGGATTTCATAACCAAGTTGACCAAGACAACGGGTGGACTTGACACCATATGGGTCATCGTTGATAGATTGACCAATTCTGCACACTTCCTGCCTATCCAAGAAACCGACAAGATGGAGAAACTTACGAGAACATACATTAGGGAAATCGTACGGCTACATGGTGTACCTATGTCCATTATCTCCGATAGAGATAGTAGGTTCACCTCAAGATTTTGGCAATCACTACAACATTCCCTAGGAACGAGGCTGGACATGAGCATAGCCTACCATCCTCAGACCGACAGACAGAGTGAGAGGACCATCCAAACACTGGAAGATATGTTGCGAGCCTGCGTGATTGAATTTGGGAAGGCATGGGATGCTCATTTACCCCTTGTCGAGTTTTCTTATAATAATAGTTATCACACGAGCATCAAGGCTGCTCCATTTGAAGCTCTCTACGGCCGAAAGTGCAGATCCCCTCTGTGCTGGGCTGAGGTGGGTGATACCCAATTAGCCGGGGGGCAAGCTTCCGACAGTAATCTCACCGGTCCGGAGATCATTCGGGAAACGACAGAGAAAATCGTTCAGATCCGCAAACGATTGAAAGCCTCTAGAGACCGACAGAAGAGCTACGCTGATAAACGAAGAAAACCTTTGGAATTTCAGGTGGGAGACCGAGTCCTTCTCAAAGTCTCACCCTGGAAGGGTTTGATATGCTTCGGCAAGCGTGGGAAACTAAATCCAAGGTATATAGGGCCTTTCGAGATTCTGGCAAGAGTCGGCCCCGTAGCTTACAAACTCGACCTACCAGACGCACTTCGTAACGTACATTCTACATTCCACGTATCTAACTTGAAAAAGTGTCTATCCGACGAGACTCTTGTAATCCCACTCGATGAGATCGAGATCAACGAGAGCCTCAACTTCGTGGAAGAACCTGTAGAGATCATGAACCGTGAGGTCAAGCAGACAAAACAAAGCCGTATCCCTATCGTGAAGGTTCGCTAGAATGCTAAGCGAGGACCGGAATTCACTTAGGAACGTGAGGATCAGATGAAACTGAAATACCCTCACCTTTTTGCTTAGTTATTTGTAATTTCTTACTTTCTTAACTTCTAATTTCGGGATGAAATTCCTTCTAACGGGGGGATGATGTGACAACCCGATATTTCGAGACAATGTAATGTAAAACCGATAAAATCTAGATCAAAATATAACTTTCCTAAAATCTTATTTGGGTTAATTAAAGTAGTGGGAATCGTATCAAGGTTTTCGTACATATAAAGAACCCTAAAATCTGACTTCGGATGAAGAAGTTATGAATTTTTGAAGAAATTCTTTAAAAACGTCATTTTAATAAATAAATAATAAAAATAATTTTGGAATTTGCCAACGGAATCTAAACGAAAGTTGTAGATCTTGGTCTCACCTTCGTGTGGATATAAAGAACGTCAAAAACGGAGTTCGTATGAGGGAGATATGAATTTTAGAAGTTTATTTAAAATAAATATAAATTTAATTATAAACTCCCGGTATTATCCGAAGGGGAGTCATCGGATAGGACCGAAGTACGCCCTGCGTACCTTCGTACGCCCCGCGTACTCAGATCAAGGGCCTCGGATCGTCCACGTCGCCCTATACGAAGCTACCGACCCGCCCGTCCGACCCGTCGTCCCATCCGAAGTGCGTAAGCGATGACGTATCGTACGCACTGCGTACCCTCGTACGCCCAGCGTACCGAGGCGGTTCAGCACCCCTATAAAAGGGATGCGAGGCTTTCCGGAAATTTTGCTCACTTCTCTCTTTTCTCTCACGATCTTGCCTCGATTTCCGTGCCCGTTCAAACCCGAAGCTCTGGTCTTTTTGCTCAAGTCCCGAGGGTCGATTTTACTCCCGAGATTCCCGAGAATCCCGAGAAAAAAATCCATTTCCCGAGACGAAACTCTGCCCGGTTTTCCATCTCGCTTTCTTCAATCAATCAAGTGAGTTCATACCCCTTAATTTACCTTTTAAATGTTCTATAAATTCTTTTATATGCTTTCAAGGGGGGGGATACAAGTTAAATACTTATAGTTATTGCTTCAATCACATGTGATTACATTAATCACATGTGATTAATAACTAGGGAAACCAGTGATTTTATCACTATTCAAACTGTCTATCAAACTGTTTTACTTCAAAATGTTTTCCAAACCCATTTACTTTTCAAATTTATACTACAACTGTGATTTGAACAAATGTTCCTTATACTTAAACTGTGTTAATCAAATCTATGCCTTCAAATTGTTTTATAGATTGACATCAAGTCGATCTTTCTTTAAAAATAATACTTATGTTTCAAATGTCTTATAAATACTTATTTATGCTTTTATATTATAAATTTCATGCCCATATATGTATAGATGTATAAATAATGTTTAAAGGGCTTAGGAAGGCCATCCACCCTATTTCCTTTTTCTCGATTTGGATGTGGTCTGGTGGGATTTTGGGTGACCATCCGAAGGTCGTTTCCATATTAATTATATATCAAATATACATATATAGACATAAAAGTACTTCCATATTCATACGTACTAGACACACCATTAGTAAGTTACCATCGGGGTAACACAAAATCATACTATTACAACTGCTAGATCAATGAGTCAGTGCATTCATTAGTCTATACTAGGAAGAGAATATATGCAACTATACTATGAGAACATATATACTAGGACGAGAAACATTTCATCACATATGCAAGAATACGATAACAAATGTGATCCACTGTATCGGAGCATGCCTTAAATGTCATGGCCCGAGTTGTAGCCAGAATTCTCTTGGAGGGAGAGCGTTGAGTTTGCGTATAGATCTATACTGGATTGACTATCCTACACCTTGCTGCTAGCTACAGCCGGACCTGCAGGTCTGCGGGTGCCAAACGTCATTCCGTTATTACGACCGTTCTTTATGTCGTTGTTATCAGTCGATAGTATGGTGCAATTATCACATTATACCTTAATATAAATCCGGTTTAAGGTAATTAGTACAGCAGTAGTCACAATAAAACTAAGCTACAGTACTACAATGATTTACCCATTACATATTTTTAGTGATAACCTCACTTGAATTTTAATGTACAAACTATATTTTGTTAAAAGATAGTTGCACTTGGGAAATTACACACTTTTACAACAAGCGAACATACAAAACAGTTAAAGCCTTGGTAGAAGGCTACTATTTTAGAAAATATAGGTTTTTCTGAGAGATTCAAACTTTTACAAACACTTACATACATGAACTTATACTTGAGACATGTTCAAATGTTTTTGATAAACAAACACCGACATTAAAATACTTATGAACTCACCAGCTTAATGCTGATAAACTCTTTCAAAATAACTTGTATTCTCAGGTCATCAGTAGACAGGTACCGATGCCAGCTTTTGAGATGATGGAGCGCACTCAAGACTCATCATATTATTATTTTGATTTATGTTATATTTTTGGTGTCTAAAACTGTACAGAACACGCTTGTATTAAAAATATATATTTAATGCAATGGATGATGTTGTTTGCTTATTTACATTTACTGTGTTGTGATTACCTTACATGACGTCCTCCGCCCCAGAACGTTTCCGCCGTTCTTGGTTTTGGGGTGCGACAATTATCCACTTGTCGGTACCTTTCATATTCACATCTTTGTCTGGTCAATCGTCGGTATTGTGGTCCACTTAAACACGAAAAATTTGTGACAGATTTAGGACATACTATTTGTTACAAGACATGATGAACTTAAAAACCAAAAATTTATATCTGATCCTAATTTCTTAGATACTATATCTTAAGGTCCATTCATCTGACGACGACCATGGATATTGTTGTCCACCTAAATTGAGCAGCAAGATCTATAGACAATCTGTATGAGTTCAATTTTAAGTGTACTGGAACGCGTTTCCCGCTTCCTGATATGCCCCAGCCATCAAGAACTTCCAGAGTACTCCTTACATCGGGTGAGCAAACAACCATTCAGAGAGAGGAGAGATTCAGAATTCTATTGCTCACTACTTCAGAGGGGTTGAGAAGAAGAAGGTTGCATATGTTGTGTACCAGGTCGGATTAGAAGTCGCGCAAAGGAGACGACATATGGCTAACAGATAAGAAGTATTTCACATATATATTGCCTGCAGCGAAATAGAGTTGCATATGTTGTGTACCAGGTCGGATTGGAAGTCACGCAAAGGAGACGACATATGACTAACAAACGGAAAGAAAGAAAATGATATTCTACAGACCTAATTTATCGGAATTTACTAGTCGCCCCATCCAACCGGAATTAAGGACAGAATCCGCACATCGAGGAAAAGTTAAACCACGGTTCCAAGTACGGGTTCAATTAATGTGACAGGTAGATTCTCATGTATATCTCCCTGCTCAACCTATCCGAGCGTCGTGACATCAGGTTAAACGGATCTAACTAGGTCGAGATTTGTCAAGTCTATAAATTTCCTAAGTTCAACTCTGCCTAGTCATGTCCATTTTAAAAAATTTCGTGTCTACCAGCGCATCGAACACAGAGCGTAGACGATTCAACTTAGGTACGTTACACCGATTCAGATTGCCCGTTATCACTTGCTAATTTCATTTCCCAAAACATCTCCCTGAAGCACATTTCATAACCAACATATTTTTTTTATTTTCTGATTTTCAAATGTTTTTGGATTTTTTTTTAAAATTTTCTAATTTTTGTTTTGTTTTTATTTCTCCCCTTAAATTTGTGCATAGGAGAGAAACGAAAGTAAATGCACAAATTTAAACTATCCTAAAACAAAAATTAGTCTTTACAGCGAATCAGCTTAAGAAAAACTCAGGAGTATAGAAAAGAAAACGCAAACCGTAATTCACCGATTGAATCTGCATCCAGAATGTCTGAGAACCGTACACATAATCTCATAACAGATACAAAAATTCTTCATGTTATTAAGCACTAACCCCATTTGTGATCTCTTCCTTTCTTCCTTTCCCGCAAAGGACACATTCTCCCAAACAATGTTCTGAGTGTTGTACAGTTGAGAGATGTCTCCTATCAAGTGCCAGGAACAACCACTACCAACAAACCGAAGTCTGATGATATGCCTCCATAGCTGCTCCGACACAGAGCGGGATCAGTTGGTCATTGGAACCCAATCCATTTTGAAACTGGGTCGACCTTTATCATCAATGCACGATACTCTCTCCCATGACATGTCCTACTTATCACAAACAGAAGATGTAGAAATATTAGAATCGTTAGAAGATTTGGGAGAGTGAGCCTTTGGTACCCATCTATATTCGGGTTTAACCCATTTCTCGTTCGATCCGATGGGTGCCTCGGCACTTGATTTGGAACTTGAAGCCGTCTGCCTAGATGACTTTGACCTAGCCGGTCTTTGTTTCACTGGAGTATCTCTTGGATTTGGCTTCTTGGTAGGCATTTCCTTCTTGCCATTGGGATTCAGATTATTTTCCTTGTGGGTTTGATTCTTGGCCTTCTGCGCGTTCCAGTCACCATTGTCTGAACGTGACCTGAAAGGGTTTCTTTTGAAGTATCTCCCACTTGGTGCGTTTTTCCATCCTTGTGCGCAGTAGGGAACGTATGCGCGATTTGGACAGTTTCTGGCAATGTGCCCAGGTGTTCCACAGTGAAAACATGTCTTTTTCTTCACTATGAAGTTATTTATTCCTGCCCCTGGTGGTGTATCCTTGCCTAGTCTCTTATTTTTCCCACACACACAGTTGCAACATGCACTCTGTTTAGCTTGAAATGGTGGCCTGTATTTACCAACGGCAGGTTGATTAGAAGCAACAGATTTAGAGTGCAAGGGGTCGTTTGTTTGTTCAGAAATGTTCTCCTTGTTCTCATCTTCTGCTACTTTACCTGCACATGAAGCAGACACATTAGTATTTTCAACCTGAATACCTCCTGACACAAATCCAACTGGTTTTCCATATTTAAGATGTGCCTCCCTGCCAATCTCTTCCTTTTTCATAGGGATGGATGTGTAGTTATGATTGAAAGGTGGAGGAACACTATCATACCCTAAACCCTTGTTTTGATTATCTTTGAATTTTAATTGGGTTTCAAACAAGGACTCGAATGTCTGACTTGACGCAGTATAATTTTTGAAACTGACATCTGTTTTTCCACACTTAATTTTTAAAGCATCAAGTTCTTCAGTTACAGCAGCAAGTTGTCTCTTAATATAGTCATAATTTTCACACTTGTTGCTATACTCTTCCTGAAGGTTCCTAAATTCCTTGGTTTTTGCTTCTAATTCATCCTTCAGGGGTTTCTGTCCTTTCCTGAGTTGATATCCTTCATATCTCTGGTCCTCAACTTCTCTTTTAGATAAATCAATTTGTTCCCGAAGAAATTTAATCGTATCTTCACTAGATAGTGTACATGAAACTTCACATGATTGAGAACCCGAAACTTCATTGACCGAGATATTTGCAGAACTCATTGTATTTCCACACTTCAAAGTGTCAAGTTCTTCAATTACATCAGCAATACTAAGACGATTGAGATCTTTTGTCTTCTTGATGATAGCCACGTCCATATCCCACGATTTTGGAAGTAAATTCAATAGCTTTTTGTTTATCTCAGATTTGGACAAGAAGATCCCAGCTATAATCATCTCAGTAATGAGTGTGGTAAATCACTGCAACTGAGTTTTGAGGGTTTCTCCAGGGATATAATCGAAAATGTTGAAATTTTGTCTTAACATATCCTGGCGACTCTCTTTCATGTTTTCAACTCCCTTGTAGACCTTAAAATTAGTTAAAAAGCACAACTAAAAACCAAAATCAAACTTAAAAGTCAAACCCTTTGATTATAAACCTCAAAAGTCAACCTTAAAAGTCAAATTTAAAAAGTTAAACTCAAAAGTCAAAGTTGAAAAGTCAAACTTAAAAGTCAAATTTAAAAAGTTAAACTCAAAAGTTAAACTTAAAAGCCAAACTTAAAAAGTTAAACACAAAAGTCAAACTTAAAAGTCAAACCGAAAAGCTAAATTTGAAAGTTAAAAAGTTAAACGAAAAAGTCAAAGTTTAAAATCAAAGGTCAAACCTGAAAGTCAAAATCAAAATTTTAAACAAAAAATCAAAAATAAAAGTTAAAAATAATTTTTTTAATTATTATTATTATTATTATTATTGTTATTTTAAATTTTTTTTATTTTGGATGAAAATGGAATTTAAAATTAAAAGGAATTGAATTTTGGGTTAAAAGTGTAAAAATAGTGAAACTTGCTGCGAAAAAGACTCTTCATGAATAAATATCGGAAAGGGTAAACCAAGAAGCATACTAGAAGAGTTGGTCGGACACGTGGACTAGTAGGGAGGAGACCCGGGTTCGATCCCCTGCACCTCCAACTTCCCTTGCTAAGTTTTTAATATGCGAAAGCTGATGCTACTGCGAAGCTGCCTGGAAGCGAGGACGAGGACCTCAGTACGAGGCTGCTGAGTGCGAGGTGCGAACCGGAAACGATGCTCAGCAGTAAACTTTGAGCCGCAAGCTCGGGCCGTGAATGTGCGAGGCCTCGGGCCGTAACCTCTGACCGCGAACTCCTCGGACCGCAAACACCGGCCGCAAACACTTCGGAAACCCTAGCTGCTGGCCGCCACCCCCTCGCTGATTACGACCAAAAACACCGATTTTTCGACTTTGAGGCTCCATAACTCGATCAAAACCCATTTTTTATGAAAAATGCGAAGAACAAACCCCCCTTAATTTTCAGAGATCAATCCAAAAACGCAAGAATATTTCGAAAATAAGATCAAATAATGCTCCAAATCTGACAAAATTGACTGATACAACTTGGATCTGATTCTAATTGTAAGTCCCTAAAATGCCTGTGTATCAATCAGATCCGTTTGATGGTGCGGAATCCCAATCAAACGGATGATGTCAGATAAAATAGAAGAGAAGGAGAAGGAGAATAATATGAATCTATGTATGAATTGATTAGAATGAAGATCCTGATACAAAAGATTCACACACACAAAACTTCTCTCTGGCCGTAAACTCTCTTCTGTTCATCAATCTTTACTCCTCACCCTAACACCTATATTTATACTTGGAGAACATGGGCCGGATAACATGGGTTGTAAATGGGTTTACACCCGTAAACACCATACGGCCGTAAACACCAAGTTGTTTACGGTCCAAGACACAAAAATACATTTTTCTAGAAAAGTAAAGTATAAACCATATTTTTGACCCAACAATAATATAAGTACATGCGAAGAAGGGCTTTCCTATGTGCGCATGCAAAACCCTAATGCTTGGATCTAGGCTTTCTAATTAAACATGCTTTGAATCCAAGACTTCTAATGACTATTTAGGAATAAGAACAATGTTAAAACAGATCTAGAATCATACCTTTGAATTCCTTGTTGATCTTGTTGTCTTGGAGCTTCTAGAGTCACAATTGTCACTCCTCTAATGGCTTACAAACACCAAATAGCAAGGAGGACGATTTGGGAGAGAGGAGAGGGGAGGAAATCGGCCAGGGGTTCTATACTTTAGATCAAGTGTTGATTTCCTTATACTCGTAGACTCCTTATGGTTTACAACCTAAACCCTAGTTGGATAATCTTCTCTTAAAACTATCCAAATCCATTCCTTAGATAACCCCTTGGCGATTTGAAGCTATCCCAAGCTTCTAGAATCCGTCCAATACATATCTATATGGATTTACAGTCTAAAGTTTAACTATCAAACAATTGATAGTTTATACCCTCTTATTTAATTAATCTCTTTAAGTCACCAAATTAATTCCAATTAATTCTATGACTTATATTAATCAAATAACAATATATTATTCTTTATATTATTCTCATAATATACTTATAATATTTACTCTCTCTTAATAAATCATCCTATCAAGTTGCTATGGTGAAGGCAACCCAAAAGGACCATGCACAACCGGATCAAATACTTGCCTAATATAGTTGCAGCCTTAGACACTATTCCAACAGTCTCCTACTTGGATAAGTCTAGTAACTATATGCACAAGTACAATTCGGTTTGCAATCGTAGCTCTCAAAGACGCTGTCAAACTCTGATCTAATCAATCTTGTCCTTTAGATAAGGGATCGTACAGTCCTCTGTTTGATATCATGCTGACAATCCTATGGAATGGTTAGTCAAGCATTTAGGTTTCTCGATCTCTGATTTATTTGACATAGAACTTAATCGAACACATCAATTCAGTTCTGACCGGGCCTGACACATAAGTCAAATCAAATCATCGAGCGGCCGAGATATCGCTTTTACCTTCTTAGATAAAAGTTACAGATAAACTTCGAATTATATGCATTTACTTATTCATTAACCAACTATAAACAACAATGCGTTTTATAACACCGAGTTACTGATGCGTTTTCACATTATCAATGTACAATCAATTAACAAATAACAAACCATATATCTAGGTTTTAAGACTATATGATATTATCGTCTTGCGATCACCCTTTTATATCATATTCCATAAGGTGATTCCAGCAAGCGCGGGTTTGTTCCAATGCTCAAAACTAGTTCATAAGCACTCATTAACGTTGCAGCAACCCTTTGCTATGTCTAACACCATTTAGACAATCTACACACCAATTCATGACAATCTTCATTCATATCTACTTCCAACATATGAACGATTGTGGACAATTTGAACAATTCGATTATTCCTAACAAACTCAATTATTCTGGAAGTCAAAACATGAAAAATGAAACAATAGTTAAACAATTAACATAAGATAGTAACATTACTCATAAACAAAACTCCTTTATTTAATCATCAAATGTTAATTACATTTATCTATTACACGTTTCTAATACTATCTAATCTATGCTAATATCATCCTTCAACCCAATACTCCTAGCATGCTGCAAGTGCTTAACCCTACTCAGTCCCTTCGTAAGCGGATCTGCTGGGTTATCTTCTGGTGATATCCTCTTTACTACGAGTTGTCCTTCTTCTACACGATGTCTAATGAAGTGATATTTTCTGTCGATATGTCTTGATCTACCATGATCCCTTGGTTTCTTGGCCAAGGAAACCGCTCCTTCGTTATCATAGAAAATCTCCATGGGCTCTATGACATCCCCAAAATCGCGGCCAGAAAAGACCGATTTTCATTTATGCTTTTAAAATATTTTCAGAGTAAATGCTTTTGATTTGAAAGAGTTGCGGAATTTGTTCCCAAAAACAAAACATGATAAAACAATGTTTACCAAATCATTTCATAAAAGAAATGTATTTTCATTATATAATCAAAACTCGGGGTGTCATGTTCTGATACAAACCAATAAGCATAAACGATAACATTACAAGTCATTCAACAAATATATACATATACAGACTTGTAAACAAAACAACTTGATGGTTCATCCATCTTCTGCCCTCGCGCCACTTCCTGTAATACAAATAAAACTGAGTGGGTCAGGCTTGGGAGCCTGGTGAGCATATAGGGTTTTCAACCCACAATAAATAATCATATTTAATTTTCACCAACCAACAATAACCCAATTACCCATTCCCGTTATTCTCACTTTATGTCTCTAAGACAACTAACATAATGGACCTAGCCTAAGAATATTTCATCGGGGCGAAAACACATGATTCGGGGGTTCCTCAGCAATATAAGTCAAATAAGGCAACCATGAGGGGGATGGAGTACAGCGAATGAACACCCAAGTTCATTAACACCTACAGGTGGTGAACCTGCTAATGTTTCCACAAGACTATCTAGAAAAGTCCGTGGTCGTCTCTAAACTCCGCTAGATGACTAAATAAAACAACAACGAGGCCTCTCATCCGTTTATTATACACCAACTATCTACCCATGTTCTACCCAACATATTAGTAGACAAAAATACACATTTTTATACATAGATTAAAACCTATATAGCATGCTTTGATCAATACATATTCCACATAACAGATGAGGCACACACACATAACACGTATTTCATAGAAAGCAAATCGGATCCATGAGATAGAAGAGAGTGAATATACTTTCACACATAAAACACAAAATATACACATAACACGTATTTCGTATAAAATACTTCATAATTATGCGTTAGAAGAAAGTAACCACACACTCACACCTATAAACAACAATATACTTAATACACTCGAACCATACTTGTATTATTATCGTGTTTATGAATGGTAGTATACACTCACTTGATCAGAAGATGATCGGACAGCACTACGACTTGCAGAAATAGTAATCCTCAGCAGATCTGGAAGATCTTCACAAAAATCGAACCTCTCGCGAGCAGAGCTTCGGCTCGGGAACCGCATTTCTCAGGATCTTCGGGATCTCGGGACTTGCTTCGGGGATCGAGAATAATACCGGGGCTTCGGGGTATTTCTGGCACGCAAATCGATGCAAAACGGGAGAGAGAAGAGAGAAAATAGCAAAAGAACTCGGCTGTCCTCACATCCTATTTATAGGAGGCTGGAGCCTCGGAGTACGCCGGGCGTACAGGTCCAAAATCGTCACTGCTTACGTATCCGAAGTGCTCGAGTGCGAGTGTCGACATTCCTCGGTGTACGTGGGGCGTACTTCGGATCAGATCGGTGGCTCCTTCGGATAATCATCCGAATTAAAGATTAAATTTAAATAGAAATTATTTAATAAACTTTGAAAATTCATATCTTCTTCATACGAACTCTGTTTTCGACGTTCTTTATATCCACGCGAAGGTGAGACTACGCTCTACAACTTTCGTTTAGACTCCGTCGGCTAATTTTAAATTTATTTTTATTAATTATTTTTAATAGGCCGAGACAGAAAAACTTCGTTATAAATTCATAACTTCTTCATTTGACGTCCGTTCTCGCCTAACTTTTTATCGCTTCGATACCAACAACGAGACCTTCGATCCTCGTTTAGATTGCTTCGGCTAAAAACCGCTCGATCTCAAATCGAGTATATCAGGCTGCATACCGCTAAGCCAAAACTTCGATAAATCATAACTTCCTCATACAAAGTCAGATTTGGGCGTTCTATATATATTTGGAAACCTCGCCTCAACCACTACAACATTATCCAAATATATCAAGTTTATTTTACACGTAAATTTTGACGCTTATTTTTATTCTTAATTAATCAAAACACATAATTGTGACATCCCCGAAATCTCGGCCAGAAAAGACCGATTTTCATTTATGCTTTTAAATAATTTCAGAGTAAATCCTTTTGATTTGAAAGAGTTGCGAAATTTGTTCCCAAAACAAAACATGATAAAATAATATTTATCAAAGCATTTCATCAAGAGATGCATTTCATTATATAATAAAAACTCGGGATGTCATGTTCCGATACAAACCATAAAGCATAAACGATAAACATTACAAGTCATTCAACAAATATATACATATACAGACTTGTAAACAAAACAACAAGATGATCCATCCATCTTACGCCCTTGTGCCACTTCCTGTAATACAAATAAAACTGAGTGGGTCAGGCTTGGGAGCCTGGTGAGCATATAGGGTTTTCAACCCACAATAAATAAGTTATATTTAATTTCACCAACAAATCACTATCCCGATTACCCATTCCCGTTATCCTCACTTTATGTCCCTAAAACAACAACTATCTCAAGGGACCTAATCTAGGATTTTCATCGGGACGGACATCACTGCTAAGGGGTTTCCTCAACAATAGATATCCTAAAGGCAACCATGAGGGGGATAGAGTACACCGGTGAACACATCGTTCACAACACCTACAGGTTATGAACCTGCTAGCATTCCACTGGACTGTCTAGAAAGAGTCCGTGGTCGTTATCCATACTACGCTGAATAACTAGATCAACAACAACAACAACATCGAGGCCTCTCATCTGTTTATTACACACCAACTATCTACCCATGTTCTACCCAACATATTAGTAGATAAGAATATATTTTCATACATAGTTTAAAACCTATATATCATTTTCATTCAATATATATATTCCATATAACAGATGAGGCATACCACATAACACGTATTTCATAGAAAGCAATTCAGATCTATGAGATGGAATAAAGTGAATATCCATTCACGCATACAATCACAAAATATACACATAGCAAGTATATCGCATAAAATACTTCATAGTTACTTGTTAGAAGTAAGTAACTACACCCACACACATATAAACCACAATTTACTTAATACACTCAAACCGCACTTGTATTATTATCGTGTTTATGAAAGGTAGTATACATTCACTTGATCAGAAGATGATCGGACAGCACTACGACTTGCAGAAGTAGTAATCCTCAGCAGATCTGGAAGATCTCTACAAAAATCGAACTCCTCGCGGGCAGAGCTTCGACTCGGGAATCGCACTTCTCGGGAACTTCGGGATCTCGGGACTTGCTTCGGGTCTTGGGGATATTACCGGGGCTTCGGGGTACTTTTGGCACGCAAAACGATGTAAAACGGGAGAGAGAAGAGAGAAAATAGCAACCATAAATGGCTGGCCCTTCAAATCTATTTATAGGGCAAATTTGGCCCTTGCCACGTCGTGACAACCTTGTTCCACGTCGTGGGCTTGGTCATCACTGCATGCGTCATCCCAAGTTGCATCTGGGGGCCTTCCGGAGGTGACAGGACACTTGCCACATCGCGGCACTGCTTGCCACGTCGTGGTCTCTGACAGTTTTGGGGTTTCGCGCCCCGAACTTCAGAAATTCATAACTTTCGCATACGAACTCCGTTTTTGACGTTCTTTATATCGCCGCGAAGGTGAGATTATGCTCTACAACTCTCGTTTAGACTCCATTGGCTAATTTTGACTTTATTTTTAATATATTATAAGTATATTACTTATATATTATCTTTAGTAGGCCGGGACAGGAAAACTCCGTTCGAAATTCATAACTCCTTCATCTGAACTCCGATTCCGTCCGTCTTTCCGTCGTTGCACTACTATCGATGAGATCTTCAATTCTCATTTAGATCACTAAGGATAGATATCTATCTACCTTAAATTCACTATTTACGTCGCGCTGGGTCGTGTCGGTTCTGTCGCGAAACTTCGACAGGTCATAACTTCTTCGTTATAACTCGGATTTCGGCATTCCTTATATATTCGGAAACTTCATTTCGACCACTACAACTTTATGTAAAGATATCGGACTTATCTCATACTTTACTTTTGACGCTTATTTTTATTCTTAATTAATCAAACCACATAATTAAGCAATTAGGCACAAAACACATAATACTCAAATAATATACTTCTATTATTTCAAAACGGGTTACAAAAGTTAACCTAGACTATTACATTGCTAAAAACGGCAAGCCCGGAAACACAGGCGTTACAATAATTAAGCAATTAAGCACAAAACACATAATACTCAAATAATAAAATCTTATTATTTCAAAACGGGTTACAAAGGTTAACGTAGACCATTACATTGCTAAAAATGGCAAGCCCGGAAACACAGGCGTTACAATTCTCTCCACCTTAGAATGATTCCGTCCCCAGAATCACACATCAACAAACAAATGCGGATAGCGACTCAACATGTCACTCTCCGTCTCCCAGGTGAGATTTGGCCCATTCGTGTGTTTCCATCGGACAAGCACTAACCCAACCATTTTGCGTCGCAACTTCTTAGTCTTTCGGTCAACAATTGCCTCTGGTTCTTCAATCAACCTTTTGTTCTCATCAATTCTCAATTCAGAAATTGGAATTATATCGGGAACTTCTCCCGTGAACTTCCTCAAATAACACACATGAAAAGTGTTGTGAATTCCATTTAGTTCTTCGGGTAATTCGAGCTTGTAAGCTTGGTTCCGAACCCTCTGAAGAACTTTAAACGGTCCAATAAACCTTGGACTCAACTTTCCCCTTTTACCAAATCTTATAAGTCCTTTCCACGGCGAGACTTTAAGCAAAACCGAATCTCCAACCTCAAAAGTCATCAGTCTTCGCTTTTTGTCAGCATAGCTCTTTTGACGATCCTGAGCTGCTAACATTCTTTCCCTAATTATTTTCAACTTTTCAGCAGTTTGATGAACCATCTCCGGTCCCATAAACTGCTTTTCCCTAGCCTCAAGCCAACAAGACGGCGTACGACACTTCTGTCCATACAAAGCTTGATAAGGTGTCATCTTAATGCTCGAGTGGAAACTATTATTATAGGAAAATTCTACCAAAGGTAAATGTTCATCCCAATTACCTAGGAATTCCAAGGTACATGCTCTCAGCATACCTTCAAGTGTTTGTATCGTTCTTTCACTCTGACCATCAGTTTGCGGATGGTAAGCTGTGCTTAAACATAACTTGGTACCCATTTCCTCTTGTAGACTTTTCCAAAACCTTGAAGTGAAACGGCTATCACGATCCGATACAATCGTTAACGGAACACTGTGAAGCCTCACAATTTCCTTCACGTAAGAATTCGCAAGCTTTTCCATAGAACATTTCTCCCTTGCTGCTATGAAATGCGCACTCTTAGTGAATCGATCAACGACCACCCAAATCATGTCGTGACCATTCTTTGTTCTGGGCAGTTTAGTGACAAAATCCATAGCAATGTCTTCCCACTTACCCATAGGCACAGGCAATGGTTCTAAACTCCCATACGGTTTTTGATGTTGTGTCTTGACTCTCGCACAAGTCACACACTCGGCCACATACTTTGCAACATCAAGCTTCATCGTTGGCCACCAGTAGTAGGGTTTTAGGTCCCTATACATTTTAGTGCTACCAGGATGAATCGAGTACATGGTTTTGTGAGCTTCTTCCATCAGAAGATCCCTAATTCCTCCTGACTTAGGTACCCAAATACGATCTTGGAATACCTTTAGTCCATGACCGTTTGTACCAAACACCAACGTTTTGCCCAAACTTTCCTCCTTTCGGTCGATCTTTTCAGAAGCTTCCTCTTGAGCTTTCTTTATACTTTCCACAATGGTCGAGACAACTTCAATTATCAACGCTCTTGTCCTTTTCCTTTCAAGATTGACTTTCCGACTGAGAGCATCAGCAACAACATTAGCTTTACCGGGGTGGTAAAGTATCTCGCAGTCGTAGTCTTTAAGTAACTCTAGCCAGCGTCGTTGCCTCATATTCAATTCTTTCTTATTAAAGAGATATTGGAGACTCTTATGATTAGTGAAAAGTTTGCACTTCGTGCCATAGAGGTAATGCCTCCATATTTTCAGACCGAAAACTACCGCTGCCTGCTCCAAATCATGAGTCGGGTAATTCTTTTCATGCTCTTTCAGCTGTCGAGACGCATATGCTATCACCTTTTCTTATTGGGTCAAAACACAACCCAATCCAACCCCAGACGCATCGCTATAGACAGCGAAGTCTTCAACTCCATCGAGTAGAGAAAGTATCGGTGCCTCGCATAGCTTCTTGTTTAGCTTCTCGAATGCTTCTTTATGCTTATCACTCCAAGCATAAGTAGCTCCTTTGTGGGTCAAAGCTGTCAATGGAGTAGCAATCGAAGAAAAGCCTTGGATAAACCTTCGGTAATATCCGGCTAATCCTAAAAAGCTTCGAATCTCCGTGGGACTTTTCGGTTGTTCCCACTTCATTACAGCTTCAATCTTCGCCGGATCAACCATTATCCCTTCTTGGTTGACCACGTGACCCAAGAATTGGACTTCACGAATCCAAAAATCACATTTGGAGAACTTTTCATATAGCTTCTCCTGCTTCAAAACTTCTAACACTTCTCGCAAGTGTCTGCCATGCTCCTCCTGGCTTTTCGAGTAAATCAGAATGTCGTCTATGAACACTATCATGGAGTTATCAAGGAAAGGATTACAAACCCTATTCATTAAATCCATGAATGCTGCCGGAGCATTGGTTAGTCCAAACGACATAACCAAGAACTCGTAGTGTCCATATCTAGTTCTGAATGCAGTCTTCTCGATATCTCTCTCTCTTACTTTTAGCTGATGATATCCTAACCTTAGATCGGTCTTCGAGAAATAGCTCAAACCTTGCAATTGATCAAACAGGTCATCAATCCTCGGCAACGGATATCTATTCTTTATTGTTGCCTTGTTCAGCTCTCTGTAATCGATGCACATTCTCATACTTCCATCTTTCTTCTTCACGAATAACACCGGAGCTCCCCAGGGCGATGAACTAGGTCTAATGAAACCTTTGTCCAATAACTCCTGAAGTTGCATCATCAGCTCCTTCATCTCCGTCGGTGCTAATCGGTAAGGTGCTTTTGCTATTGGCGTGGTTCCTGGTAACAAGTCAATTCTGAACTCCACTTGTCTATCAGGTGGTAATCCAGGAAGATCTTCGGGAAATACTTCCGGATACTCACACACCACTGGAATACTCTGCATCACCTTCTTTTCCTTCTTAGCATCAATCACGAATGCTAAATATGATGTACATCCCTTGGTCAAACACTTCCTTGTTTTCATTAGAGAAATGATTCCAGAATTTACTCTGCGTTTGTCCCCATACACCATAAACGAATCTTTCCCAGGCGGGTTTACTTTAACTATCTTCTTCTTGCATAAAATTTCGGCATCATTGGCGCTAAGCTAATCCATTCCCAACACGATGTAGAAACCATTAAGTTCGATAGGCAATAATTCCTCGTGAAACTTATTCCCATTAAGGTCGATTAAGATGTTTTTCATGCGATAGCTCATAGGTACAAACTTGCCACTAGCTACTTCGACTAATAAAGTATTATCTAGTCTATCAACAGGAAAGGCTAGTTTTCTACCAAACTCATGCGAAATAAAGGAGTAGTTGGCTCCAGAATCAAACAAAATTTGAGCAAGTAATTCGTTTATGAGAAAGGTACCTGAAGCGACATCAGCTTCATCTTTCGTAGCCTCAAGTGTCATCTGGAAGGCTCTCGCCTTCGGCTTTGGTGGAATGTTGGGCCTAGCTGCCTCCTTCTTCTTCGGACAGTCTTTCAAAATGTTCCCCTCTTCATTACAACCAAAACACACCCTTTTGTTGTTCGGACACTCATTGGCAAAATGTCCAACCTTTCCACACTTGTAGCAGGTCACATCCTCGCTACATTTCCCAAAGTGCTTTTTCTTACACATATCACACCACTTTGCTTCGCCTACTTTTCATCCACCAAACTTTTTCGAATCAGATTTCGAAAATTTGCTTTTCTTACCGGAACCAGATGTTCCCTCAAACTTTCTCTTCTCACCAACCTCAACCTTGACGGTGGTTCTCCCCTTAATCATGTTCTCAACAGACTTGGCAGCCCAGATAGCTGCCTCTAGAGTATGTGCCTGACGTACTGGCATCTCATACTCCCATGGGAGTCCCTTCGCATACCGGTCCACCTTTGTCAACTCGTCTGGGACGATACGCAAGGCAAACTCCATCTTATCGGTGAAATTATTGGTGTATTCATCAACTGACATGCTGCCTTTCGTCAATGCCAAAAACTTGTTCTCTAATTCCAACAGATTTTGGGCCGAGCAGAACTTGCGCTTGAACTGCACCAAGAACTCTGCACAGGACAATTGCAGTGGCTCATTAGGGCTTAACGTCTTCCCTAGAGTGTTCCACCAACGAACGGCTCCACCTCGGAACTGACGCACTGCATAGATAGTCTGCAACTTGCCTCTGTAGCCACAAGTCATAAAGGCCAATTCCATTTTGGAGATCCAATCCATAACCCCAATCGGATCCTCCTTTCCATTGATGGTCGATGGTTTCCAAGTTAGAAAGTCCTTGTACTTGCATCCCATTCCATCATTCCTTCCATCATGGTTATCTTACCTAACTATCGGTGGGTTGGCTTGACCAACAGACCCACTGAAGTTTCCACCTTCCGAGTGCCCTTCGTTTAATTCGGGCTCTTCCACACGAATTGACAGTTCTTCACGATTCTGTTGAAGCAATCGTCTAGTTTCATCCATCTGACGATCCAACATCGTCTGAATCATCATTTGCACACCAGCCATGGTTATTGGCTCAGGTGCTGCTGCTACGATAGGTATTTGCTCAATCACTGGTGGTTGATTCCTGTTTTCGTCAGCATTTCCAACTCCACTTCTTGTTCTCACCATTTTGATCTACACACCGAATAAGGTGAAATTAGATCCTCAATCATGATAGATATTCCAATCATCCTTATCACTCCGAAACGTTTACATGCTAGTTCTAATATCGTAGACGCACGCTTAGAATCCTACACACATAAGGTTTCTAGATCCGGTCGGCAACAGACCATAGATTCGAACAAATAATATCATATATGGCAACATATAACATTTAGCACATAAAGCATTTTAGGCAACTTTCCTAAAATAAACTAGTGCTCGTGTCTAAAATATCACAGACACGCATCTCAAAATTTCACTTAGCATTCTAAGTTTAAGTCTAGAAATCCTACAAATTCCTAGTTCGCTTAAACGAATGCTCTGATACCAACTGTGACATCCCCAAAATCGCGGCCAGAAAAGACCGATTTTCATTTATGCTTTTAAAATATTTTCAAAGTAAATCCTTTTGATTTGAAAGAGTTGCGGAATTTGTTCCCAAAAAAAAACATGATAAAACAATGTTTACCAAAGCATTTCATAAAAGAAATGTATTTTCATTATATAATCAAAACTCGGGGTGTCATGTTCCGATACAGACCAATAAGCATAAACGATAACATTACAAGTCATTCAACAAATATATACATATACAGACTTGTAAACAAAACAACTTGATGGTTCATCCATCTTATGCCCTCGCACCACTTCCTGTAATACAAATAAAACTGAGTGGGTCAGGCTTGGGAGCCTGGTGAGCATATAGGGTTTTCAACCCACAATAAATAATCATATTTAATTTTCACCAACCAACAATAACCCAATTACCCATTCCTGTTATTCTCATTTTATGGCCCTAAGACAACTAACATAAGGGACCTAGTCTAAGAATATTTCATCGGGGCGACAACACATGCTTCGGGGGTTCCTCAGCAATATAAGTCAAATAAGGCAACCATGAGGGGGATGGAGTACAGCGAATGAACACCCAAGTTCATTAACACCTACAGGTGGCGAACCTGCTAATGTTTCCACAAGACTATCTATAAAAGTCTGTGGTCGTCATCTAAACTCCCCTAGATGACTAAATAAAACAACAACGAGGCCTCTCATTTGTTTATTACACACCAAATATCTACCCAGGTTCTACCCAACATATTAGTAGATAAAAATAGACATTTTTATACATAGATAAAAACCTGTATAGCATGCTTTGATCAACACATATTCCACATAACAGATGAGGCACACACACATAACACGTATTTCATAGAAAGCAAATCGGATCCATGAGATAGAAGAGAGTGAATATACATTCACACATAAAACACAAAATATACACATACCATGTATTTCGTATAAAATACTTCATAATTATGCGTTAGAAGAAAGTAACCACACACTCACACCTATAAACAACAATATACTTAATACATTCGAACCATACTTGTATTATTATCGTGTTTATGAAAGGTAGTATACACTCACTTGATCAGAAGATGATTGGACAGCACTACGACTTGCAGAAGTAGTAATCCTCAGCAGATCTGGAAGATCTTCACAAAAATCGAACTTCTCGCGGGCAGAGCTTCGGCTCGGGAACCGCACTTCTCGGGATCTTCGGGATCTCGGGACTTGCTTCGGGGCTCGAGAATAATACCGGGGCTTCGGGGTATTTCTGGCATGCAAATCGATGGAAAACGGGAGAGAGAAGAGAGAAAATAGCAAAAGAACTCGGCTGTCCTCGCATTCTATTTATAGGAGGCTGGAGCCTCGGAGTACGCGGGGCGTACAGGTCCGAAATCGTCATTGCTTACGTATCCGAAGTGCTCGAGTGCGAGTGTCGACATGCCTCGGTGTACGCGTGTGACATCCCCAAAGTCACGGCCAGAAAAGACCGGTTTGTTTATGCTTTATAAAAATCAGAGTACTTCATTTTATAAAAATGTTGCGGAATTTGTTCCCAGAAAAACATGGTAAATACGTTATTAAAACATTTTCGAACAAACGTATTTATTTCATTTTATAACGTTTGTGATGTCATCGTTAATACAGAAACATAAGCATAAACAGAACTTACAATTATTTACACTAGTGGTCTACATCTCTTTAAATCTCTCAGTGTAATGTCACTTCATATCAACACCTGTGATATAAATAAACTGAGTGGGTCAGGTTGGGAAACTGGGTGAGCACATAGGGTTTTCAACCCACAATAATATAATTATTATTTTTAAACATCAAACAATCAACCCAATTACCCCTTCCCGTTATCCTCACATTACGTCCCTAAAAATCTAACACAAGGGACCTAGTCAAAGGACTATCATTGGGATGGAGTATACCTGGTGAGCACACAGTTCACACAGTTCGAATAAACACACAACTCTAATAAACACACAGTTCGGTTAAACACACAGTTCGAATAAACACCTACAGGTTGCGAGCCTGCTAGTGTTCCACTGGACTGTCTAGAATAGTCCGTGGTCGTCATCTATACTCCGCTAGATGACTAGATCATCAACAACAGCTACAACGAGGCATCTCATTATTTCATTTTATCACACAGCAACTAATACATCTACCCATGTTTTACCCAACACATTTTGTAGATATAAAATACATATACAGTTTAAATCATTGAAAACATGTATAAAACGTTCATCCAGCATAGATAGCAAGTATACAGATAATATACACACACAACACGTAATTTATATAAAATACTTCATATCTATGTGTAAGATGAAAGTAACTATGCACTCACTTGATTAGGTGGTGACTCAACACTCGGACAGCGCTTCGATACTCTCAAAACGATATTCCTTCGATAAAACCTAGTATCGATACCACTAGGGTTTAGTTTAACGATAACCGCGACAAATTAATTAGTCTGACTGTTATTAAGCGTTAATAACGCTCAATATAACTCATAATAATAGCCCAAATAATTATTTTAAGGACCTAATAACATTCCTATAATTATTTGAAAGCTATATTAAAAATTGCGTAAGCGTAGCACACTTACAGCGAATTTTATCGAAAACTGGAACTTAATTGGAGCAGCGTTTCGAAACCGAAAAACTCCTTTTTCTCGGGACTTCGGGAGCCTCGGGGCTTCCCTAGGGTGCTAAGGGTTTAACTAGGGCTTAGGGGACTCAAAAAGGGTTAGAGAGAGAAAGTAGTTTAGAGAGAGAAGTGAAAATGTGTGAAAAATCTGGAAGAATTCGCATGGTATTTATAGGGAACGAAGCTCGGATTTACGCTAGGCGTACCGAGGGTACGCTGGGCATACTCCTCGGATAAGATCACCAGCTCGGACCCAGCTGTCTCGCACCCATCGGACGGATCAGATCGGACCTACGCGGGGCATAACCTCTTCGGACGCGGGGCGTTCTGCGAGGGTGGCATGTCACAATCCGAAGTGAAGCCTTGATCAACAAGCGACGGCCCTGATGCCGCCACGTCATCCATCTCGCATCAGATTTCGCAATGTGCACCCTCAACTTTAAAAATTCGTAACTTTCGCGTACGACCTTCGTTTTCGACGTTCTTTATATCCACGCGAAGGTGGGAACGTACTCTACAACTTTCGTTTAGACTTCGTCGGCTAATTTTGGCTCGATTTTAAATCTTATATTACTAACGGGCCGGGACACGATTGGTTCGTTAAATCGTCATAACTTCTTCATCCGACATCCGTTTTTGCCCATATTTTTCTCGTTACGCTACTCTCAACGAGATCTTCGATTCTCGTTTAGGTCGTGTCGTCTAAAAATCACTTGATCTAATATTCGAATTTCGGGCTGTATACTGCTAGTCTGACACTTCAAATAATCATAACTTCTTCATACGAAGTCATATTTGGGCGTTCTTTTTATCGATGTTCTTAGTTTAACATATTCTACGACTTTCGTTTAGATCGCTAAGGCTAAATCTCGCTTTATCGTAAATTCACTATTTACGCTTCCCGGTGCCGTGCCGGTTCTGTCGCGAAACTTCGACGGGTCATAACTTCTTCGTTATAACTCGGATTTCGGCGTTCTTTATATGTACGGAAACCTTGTAACATACTCTAAAACTTGGTTAAGATTATTTATTCTAAATAATCTTTTTTCGAAATGTCGTTTTCGACCCCTATTGCCTCTAAATTGACTAGCCCGGATCTACGGGCGTTACAATTATATCCCCCTTAGGATGATTACGTCCCGGAATCATCAATGAAACAGAGCTCACATGATGACTCCATTCGTTAACTATTCATCCTAAGTTATAACTTCGATGTTTCTTTGAACGAGTATCTAACTCTTAGACTCATTGACTACAGGCGGTGCTCGATCTTGCATCCGCTCTCTATCTCACGTTAGACTCCAGATTATGACCTTCAAGCCACAATGTCAATCCTCAGTGGATACGAAATTAAGAAAAGTTCTTTTCGTTACTACAATGGAACGATGTGTCATATTCTAATGACCTATCATTGTATGTTGCAACACTTGGACTTAGGTCTCTTAGAGTTAAACTCTAAAACAGACTATGCCTTCCTTCATGTTCTAATGTGATATAATCACACTTTAACATTAGGCATTTCTAGCTATCAACTTCTTTAACAACGAGCGCGATATTTCTATTGATCGCTTTGATTCCAATCGTTTGGTTTAAGTCGGACGCTTCATCAAACTTGGTTCTCCGAACCACGTAACCTACTCATCGTAGTCGGACTCAATGGGATATGACCACTAGGGTCGGGATAACAACAATCTTCTTAGTCATTACCGAAACAATGGTAATGACATACTTGAATAAAACGAAATCAATTACTAGCTTCTTGGTAACCTTGTGACTTTCCCTGATCCAAGTGTGAGTCCTGTGCTTCCGGTAGTATATGCATCTACTACCTTTCACACCTACTCATACTTGTCCTAAGTATTGTCTCGCAGTTTTCCAAGTCACCATACAAGAAAATCACATAACAGTTTAACACATCAGATAACAAAACAAAGGTTTTATCACTTCTTGAAACTATTACATAGGTGTTCAAGTTCACCCTAGATTATGCCACTAATAGGCTACATCATATGATACTATGGCTACTGCATAATTTGATCTTCGGATATGAAGTCCTCATCCTTGATTCTTCACATGGTTTTCCACTTCGTCTAGGATCATGTGAAATGCCCTTGGCCTTGGTGGCGTGTTTGGCCTTGCTGCTTCATTCTTCTTTGGGCAATTCTTTGAAAGATGTCCCCTTCTTTACATTCATAACACAACCTCTTGTTGGATGTACACTCATTGGCGTAATGCCCAGACTTTCCACACTTGAAACGTGTCACCTCTTCACCGCATTTTCCAAGGTGTTTCTTCTTGCATTTATCACACCATCTTGCTTCACCTCCTCCTCCAGGATTTGAGAATTTGCTCTCCTTGTTGGACCTTGAAGATCCTTCAAACTTCCGCTTCTCTCCTGCCTTATCTTTTTCTAGACCCTTTTCTCTTATCTGGGCCTCTACGTTCTTAGCTGCCCTAATAGCTGTTTTCAAGGTAGTTGCCATTTTGACCATTGGGCCAAAGTCAGTGGGTAATCCGTTAGCAAACCTATCAATCTTGGAGAGTTCAGTAGGAACCAAGTAGGGAAATAGCTTCATCCTCTCGGTGAATGCGGTGGCGTACTCATCAACACTTATCTTCCCTTTCTTCAGGTTCTGAAACTCGTTGTTCAGGTCTATCAGATCTATCTCTGAGTAGTACTGCATTTTCAACTGTTCCAAAAACTCTTCCCATGACATCCTTAGGGCTTCTCCTCGTGGCATCGTATCTGCCAATAGCTTCCACCAGCTCAAGACTCCTGTTTTCAGTTGTCTTACAGCGAAGACGGTCTTCTGTTTCTCGCTACAGTCGCAACTCTCAAACACCATCTCCATCTCGGAGATCCAATCCATAATCTCAACAGGCTTTGGGCTTCCTGAGAGACTTGGTGGTTTCGCACCCAAGAAATTCTTGTACATTCGCCCATCCTTGTCGTTTCTCCTCTCCGGGCCATCCCTTCATTCACCTTGAGTCTCCACTTGACTCACTTGGCGGCTGTAGTTCCCTTCCTCCGATTGCTCGGGAATCGGTTCGGGTTGCTCAATAGGCATAGTAGCTTCGTCCTTATTCAACATCTGCCTCATTTCTTCCCTTTGTTCAGCTAACATAGCCTGAATCATGGCTTGAACTCCAGCCATGGTGACTGGCTCAGGTGCAACTTCTTCTACAACAGGTATTTGCTGAACCATTGGGGGTTGGTTCCTATTCTCATTTGCATTCACGTTCCCGCTACGGGTCCTTTCCATCTTGATCTACACACCGAATAAGGTGAATCTAAACCTTTACTTAGGATTGACGTTTAAATCATCCTTATCACTCCGAAACGTTTATATGCTAGTTCTAATATCGTATTCGTACGTTTAGAATCCTAAACACATAAGGTTTCCAGATCCAGTCGGCAACAGACCATAGATCCGATCAAACTATAGCATATCAAATCATTTAGCACATAAAAGCAATTTAGGCATCATTCCTAAAATAAGCTAGTGCTCGTGTCTATTCAGGTGTATTACCTAAATCTATTTGACACACTCCTCACAATCATCACTTAGCATTCTAAGTTTAAGTCTAGAAATTTCCTACAAATTCCTAGTTCGCTTAAACTAATGCTCTGATACCAACTGTGACATACCCAAAATCACGGCCAGAAAAGACCGGTTTGTTTATGCTTTATAAAAATCAGAGTACTTCATTTTATAAAAATGTTGCGGAATCTGTTCCCAGAAAAACATGGTAAATACGTTATTAAAACATTTTCGAAGAAACGTATTTATTTCATTTTAAAACATTTGGGATGTCATCGTTAATACAGAAACATAAGCATAAACAAAACTTACAATTATTTACACTAGTGGTCTACATCTCTTTAAATCTCTCAGTGTAATGTCACTTCATATCAACACCTGTGATATAAATAAACTGAGTGGGTCAGGTTGGGAAACCTGGTGAGCACATAGGGTTTTCAACCCACAATAATATAATTATTATTTTTAAACATCAAACAATCAACCCAATTACCCATTCCCGTTATCCTCACATTACGTCCCTAAAACATCTAACACAAGGGACCTAGTCAAAGGACTATCATTGGGATGGAGTATACCTGGTGAGCACACAATTCACACAGTTCGAATAAACACACAGCTCTAATAAACACATAGTTCGGTTAAACACACAGTTCGAATAAACACCTACAGGTTGCGAGCTTGCTAGTGTTCCACTGGACTGTCTAGAATAGTCCGTGGTCGTCATCTATACTCCGCTAGATGACTAGATCATCAAGAACAGCTACAACGAGGCATCTCATTATTTCATTTTATCACACAACAACTAATACATCTACCCATGTTTTACCCAACATATTTTGTAGATATAAAATACATATACAGTTTAAATCATTGAAAACATGTATAAAACGTTCATCCAGCATAGATAGCAAGTATACAGATAATATACACACACAACACGTAATTTATATAAAATACTTCATATCTATGTGTAAGCTGAAAGTAACTATGCACTCACTTGATTAGGTGGTGACTCAACACTCGGACAGCGCTTCGATACTCTCAAAACGATATTCCTTCGATAAAACCTAGTATCGATACCACTAGGGTTTAGTTTAACGATAACCGCGACAAATTAATTAGTCTGACTATTATTAAGCGTTAATAACGCTCAATATAACTCATAATAATAGCCCAAATAATTATTTTAAGGACCTAATAACATTCCTATAATTATTTGAAAGCTATATTAAAAATTGCGTAAGCGTAGCACACTTACAGCGAATTTTATCGAAAACCGGAACTTAATTGGAGCAGCGTTTTGAAACCGAAAAACTCCTTTTTCTCGGGACTCCGGGAGCCTCGGGGCTTCCCTAGGGTGCTAAGGGTTTAACTAGGGCTTAGGGGACTCAAAAAGGGTTAGAGAGAGAAAGTAGTTTAGAGAGAGAAGTGAAAATGTGTGAAAAATCCAGAAGAATTCGCATGGTATTTATAGGGACCGAAGCTCGGATTTACGCTAGGCGTACCGAGGGTACGCTGGGCGTACTCCTCGGATAAGATCACCAGCTCGGACCCAGCTGTCTCGCACCCATCGGACGGATCAGATCGGACCTATGCGGGGCGTAACCTCTTCGGACGCGGGGCGTTCTGCGAGGGTGGCGTGTCACAATCCGAAGCGAAGCCTTGATCAACAAGCGACGGCCCAGATGCCGCCACGTCATCCATCTCGCATCAGATTTCGCAATGTGCACCCTCAACTTTAAAAATTCGTAACTTTCGCGTACGACCTTCGTTTTCGACGTTCTTTATATCCACGCGAAGGTGGGAACGTACTCTACAACTTTCGTTTAGACTTCGTCGGCTAATTTTGGCTCGATTTTAAATTTTATATTACTAACGGGCCGGGACACGATTGGTTCGTTAAATCGTCATAACTTCTTCATCCGACATCCGTTTTTGCCCATATTTTTCTCGTTACGCTACTCTCAACGAGATCTTCGATTCTCGTTTAGGTCGTGTCGTCTAAAAATCACTTGATCTAATATTCGAATTTCGGGCTGTACACTGCTAGTCTGACACTTCAAATAATCATAACTTCTTCATACGAAGTCATATTTGGGCGTTCTTTTTATCGATGTTCTTAGTTTAACATATTCTACGACTTTCGTTTAGATCGCTAAGGCTAAATCTCGCTTTATCGTAAATTCACTATTTACGCTTCCCGGTGCCGTGCCGGTTCTGTCGCGAAACTTCGACGGGTCATAACTTCTTCGTTATAACTCGGATTTCGGCGTTCTTTATATGTACGGAAACCTTGTAACATACTCTACAACTTGGTTAAGATTATTTATTCTAAATAATCTTTTGTCGAAAAGTCATTTTCGACCCCTATTGCCTCTAAATTGACTAGCCCGGATCTACGGGCGTTACAACGCGGGGCGTACTACGGATCAGATCGTTGACTCCTTTGGATAATCATCCGAATTAAAGATTAAATTTAAATAGAAATTATTTAATAAAATTCGAAAATTCATATCTTCTTCATACGAACTCCGTTTTCGACGTTCTTTATATCCACGCGGAGGTGAGACTACGCTCTACAACTTTCGTTTAGACTCCGTCGGCTAATTTTAACTTTATTTTTATTATTTATTTTTAATAGGCCGAGACAGAAAAACTTCGTTATAAATTCATAACTTCTTCGTTTGACGTCCGTTCTCGCCTGACTTTTTATCGCTTCGATACCAACAACGAGAACTTCGATCCTCGTTTAGATTGCTTCGGCTAAAAACCGCTCGATCTCAAATCGAGTATATCAGGTTGCATACCGCTAAGCCGAAACTTCGATAAATCATAACTTCCTCATACGAAGTCAAATTTGGGCGTTCTATATATATTCGGAAACCTCGCTTCAACCACTACAACATTATCCAAAGATATCAAGTTTATTTTACACTTAAATTTTGACGCTTATTTTTATTCTTAATTAATCAAACCACATAATTAAGCAATTAAGCACAAAACACATAATACTCAAATAATAAAATCCTATTATTTCAAAACGGGTTACAAAGGTTAACCTAGACCATTACATTGCTAAAAATGGCAAGCCCGGAAACACAGGCGTTGCAGGCTCCTTTATGGCAGGTACAACTCCAAGATCACCGATGAAGTTCTTTAGCCATATTACCTCCTTCGACGCTTCGCTCGCCGCAATGTACTCTGATTCGCACGTTGAATCAGCTACGGTTTCCTACTTGGAACTCTTCCATGTCACTGCTCCTCCATTCAGGGTAAAGAACCAGCCCGACTGCGAACGGTAGTTGTCCCTGTCGGTCTGAAAACTGGCATCACTATACCCTCGCACCTTCAATTCATCACTCCCTCCGAGGACTAAGAACCATTCCTTCGTCCTCCGAAGGTACTTAAGGATATTCTTCACCGCAATCCAATGTGCTCTGCCAGGATTCCCTTAATATCTGCTAACCATGCTCAAAGCGAAGGCTACATCAGGGCGAGTACAAGTCATAGTGTACATGATTGAGCCAACTGCGGAAGCGTATGGTACTCGGCTCATTTCTGCTATCTCAGCTTCGGTACTCGAACTTTGAGTCTTACTCAACTTGGCATTACTTTGTATCGGTAATTCTCCCTTCTTCGAGTTTTCCATACTAAAACGTTTTAGTACCTTCTCCAAGTAAGTGTTCTGACTAAGTCCAATTAGTCTCTTACTTCTTTCTCTTACTATCCTTATTCCCAAAATGTAAGAAGCCTCTCCGAGGTCCTTCCTAGCGAAGCACTTCCCGAGCCAGTACTTAACCTCCTGCAGAGTCGGGATGTCATTTCCTATGAGTAATATGTCATCGACATATAGAACGAGGAAGCTTACTATACTCCCACTGGCTTTGACATATACACATGATTCATCTTCGCTTCATACAAATCCAAACTCTTTGACTTTCTCATCGAAGCAAAGATTCCATCTGCGAGACGCTTGCTTAAGTCCATAAATGGACTTCTCAAGCTTACACACTCTATTCGGATGCTTCGGATCCACAAACCCTTCTGGCTGAGCCATGTAAACATCCTCAGCCAACTTTCTGTTAAGGAAAGCGGTCTTGACATCCATTTGCCAAATCTCATAATCATGAAATGCAGAAATAGCTAGCATCACTCTAATAGATTTAATCTTCGCAACTGGTGAGAAGGTCTCATCATAGTCAACTCCGGGAGTTTGAGTAAAGCCCTTCGCAACCAATCGCGCTTTATATGTGTGTACATTTCCATCCACGTCGGTCTTCTTCTTGAAGATCCATTTGCACCCAATGGTCTTACGTCCGGGCACATAATCAACCAAATTCCAAACTTGGTTATCATACATGGATTGGATCTCGCTATCCATTGCCTCTTTCCATTTTGCTGACTCCGGGCCTGCCATGGCTTCCTTATAGCTATTAGGTTCATCAAGATTTATTAGTGTACCATCACTAATATACGTGTCCCCTTCGGTAGTAATATGAAAACCATAAAACTGGGGATGAACTCTTACTCTATCGGAACGTCTAAGAGGTAAGGACTCGTCAATCGGTTCAAGCGGAGTTTCCTCCTCGGGTTGATTGCCAGCGGTAGAGGTTCCTTCATCTATCGACTCTTGAATCTCTTCAAGCTCGATTTGCCTCCCACTGTCTCCTTGGCCTATGAGTTCTCGCTCTCGGAAAACTCCTCTCCTCGAAACGAAGACAACATTGTCCTTCGATCTATAGAAGAGATATCCAAAGGATGTCTGCGGGTAGCCAATGAAAATACATCGCTCACTTTGAGGTTCGAGCTTGTCGTGAGTATCTCGTCTTACGAAAGCCTCGCAACCCCAAACCTTGATATGTGCCAATGAGGGAGCTTTCCCTGTCCACATCTCGTGAGGTGTTTTGGCAACCTTCTTAGTAGGGACTCGGTTAAGGATATGGGCGGCAGTCTCTAAGGCATACCCCCAAAAAGAGATAGGTAGTGAAGCACGACTCATCATAGAGCGAACCATATCCAATAAGGTTCGATTACCCCTTTCTGCCACACCATTCAACTGCAGTGTCCTAGGAGGCGTCAATTGCGAAACTATTCCACACTCCTTGAGATAATCGTGAAATTTAAGACTTAGGTACTCTCCTCCTCGATCGGATCGAAGCATCTTGATTTCCCTGCCCAATTGAATCTCCACTTCATTCTTGAACTCTTTGAACTTTTCAAAGGTTTCTGACTTTTTCTTGATTAAATAGATATACCCATATCTACTATAATCATCGGTAAAAGTCACGTAGAAGCGGTTCCCATCCTTCGTGGTTGATCTAAACGGTCCACATACATCGGTATGTATTAAGTCCAATAGACCCTCACCCCTTTCACACATACTCGTGAAGGGTGACTTAGTCATCTTTCCAAGTAAACAAGACTCGCATGTGTCATCTTCCCTAAGGTCGAATGACTCCAACACTCTATCCTTTTGGAGTTGGGCTATGCGTTTCTTGTTGACATGTCCAAGACGACAATGCCACAAGGATGCTTTATCCATACTAGTGGAAGAATCTATATTCAAAACATCATTTCCTAAGTTATCAACAATCAGAACAGTTTCATAAATTCCATTACATGGTATAGCTTCAAAGTAAAAGACACCATTTAGATTAGCCAAAATAGAATCATTCTCATTATTAAAAGAAAATCTAAAACCTTGTCTATATAAACCATGAAATGAAATGATGTTTCTAGCCATTTCTGGCGAATAGCAACAATTGTTCAAATCTAAAAATAAATTATTCCTAAGCACTAAAGAATACACTCCAATCTTGGTCACAGGCGACGATCTTCTGTTCCCCATGATTAGATTGATCCTTCCTTGCTCCACATCCCTACTTTTTCTTAGTCCCTGCACATTAGAACAAATGTGGTAACCACAACCGGTATCAAGAACCCAAGAAATAGCATGATTAGAATCGTTAGATTTAATTGTGTATATACCTGAGAAAGATGGCTTGATCTTTCCTTCCTTGATAGCTTGCAGGTACTCTGGGCAGCTTCTCTTCCAATGTCCTATCTTGTGGCAGTGGTGGCACTCTGCCTCCTTCAGGTTAGGGCAGGGCTTAGTGGGATCAACTTTGGTCCCAGTAGAAGAGGCACCATCTCGGGCTTTAACCTTGCGATAGTTCTTAGACGAAGCCTTCCTCTTCTTTCCTTTTCCTTGACCAATAGCCAAGATAGGAGCAGCGGGTGGATTGGGAGTTGGTGCAACAGACTTGTCTTTGAAGTTGCTCTCAGCGACCCTCAAGAAACCTTGGAGTTTGCTTAGGGTGACCTCCTCTTTGTTCATGTGGTAGGTCATCCTAAATTGATTGTACATCAGAGGCAAAGAGTGAAGCACCATGTCGATCGCCAAGTCTTCCCCAAAGTCAACATTTAACTTGCGAAGGCGGTCGACATACCTTTGCATCTTTTGCAGGTGCACGGTAAGAGATTCTCCATGACCCATCTTAGCAGAAATCATTTTAGTGAAAATCTCATAACGCTGTTGTCTCGCGTTTTGGTGGTATCTCTCCAATAAGTCATGATGCATCTCGTATGGGTACATTTCCTCGTAGGACTTTTGGAATTCGGAGTTCATGGTGGCTATCATGATGCAATGTACCTTCGTTGCATCTCGCTCATGAGTTTCAAAAGCGGTAATTTCAGCCGGAGTAGCGATTTCAGGGTTGATCTTCTCGAGCTTCTCATCGAGGACATACTCCTTATCCTCATAGCGAGCAATGGTACGAATGTATCTTATCCATTCGCTAAAGTTCGTTCCATCGAAGGTGACCTTTTGGCAAAGGCTCATCAACGTGAAAGAACTAGCAGCAGCGTTGTTTGCGTTCGACATCTACAAATAGAAAGGACAAAGATAGATTAGAATATGAATCCCTAATTATCATCCAATAAGAAAAATTAGGGCTAGGATCCAACAACAACATTTACATCTTAGAAAAGGGATGCCGTAATCTAACATGCAAATAAATTGAAGGTAAGTGAATGACGATTCACTAATTCTCCACCATAAAACCTAACTATTAGTCCTAAATGTATTGAGAATTCCTAGGTTCGAATGAGATTCATTGAAACTATTCAATGGCATGTTTAAATCTCGATATGGCCCTCTAGTTTGTGACTGGGAGACCGAGGATCACAAAGCGGGTGTGAATTACCATGCAAATTCACATGGTGCCTTCATTGTAACGATCACCTATTCGATGTGCCGGTAAACCACACACGCTCCATCGAACTATGATAAACAATGAATCACCCTTTTCCACCTTTGCTTAGAACCAATTAGTGTGCCGGTAAACCACACACGCTCAACTAACTTCTTAGCAAGGGTGCAAAGTGTAATTTCATGGGATTGCATCAATTCACTTTTCCTAAAGTAACTAAGATTGGGAAATTTTAAAAATGTGTAGTTACTTTGTATTACTTATTATACTTTTAATGAGAGGATGAAGTTGCCCTATCCTACCCGTTCGGCTAACGACCCTCCACCGATCAAGCAAGCGGTGGGTGTGAGTGTACACCCATTAAGCGCCATTTTATAGGCCGCAACCTTATACCCACCTTATAGATCGGCTTCGTGAATGAGGCCTACTAACGGTAAGACTAGCATTTTAGTTATATATATATATATATATATATATATATATATATATATATTATTCTTGTAATATTATATTAGTATAGGGTTGTATTTTAAACCTTTTAAAATCTAGGGTTTGAAATTTAAATTGTCTAAATTAAAACTTTTAATCACAAAATATAAATTTCAAAACTTGAGGACAAGTTTTAAACATTTAAAACATGGAGGACCAAATAACAAATAATTTCAATTAACAATTAATTTCCTAATTATCTATATTTGATTTATTCAAGATTTCTTTCAAGATAATTTCCAAAATAATCAAAATAATTAATTAGTTATCATATAAGGAAATTAAATATTTTATTAGTTGATAAATATCTTTAATTAGATCAAGATAATAGTCATATATATCAAAAAATCGGATTAGGGTTGATCTAATATGATTAAGGTAAGTTTCCATAAGATAATCATGAAGAAATCCCGAATTTGGCCATTCCTGACGCTTGGACTCGTCGAGTGCACCAATGGACTCGCCGAGTCAGGCCAACTCGCCGAGTCCACTATGGAACTCGCCGAGTCCATGACTCAGAAACACAAAAAATCGAATTTTGTAGTTTAGTTTCAAACAAACAAGCAACAATTTAATTAAAACCAAGCTAGGATCTGATACCACTGATGGGTTTTAGCCATAAGAACTTTCCTATGTGCGCATGCAAAACCCTAATGCTTGGATCTAGGCTTTCTAATTAAACATGCTTTAAATCCAAGACTTCTAATGACTATTTAGGAATAAGAACAATGTTAAAACAGATCTAGAATCATACCTTTGAATTCCTTGTTGATCTTGTTGTCTTGGAGCTTCTAGAGTCACAATTGTCACTCCTCTAATGGCTTACAAACACCAAATAGCAAGGAGGATGATTTGGGAGAGAGGAAAGGGGAGGAAATCGGCCAGGGGTTCTATACTTTAGATCAAGTGTCGATTTCCTTATACTCGTAGACTCCTTATGGGTTACAACCTAAACCCTAACTGGATAATCTTCTCTTAAAGCTATCCAAATCCATTCCTTAGATAACCCCTTGGATGATTTGAAGCTATCCCAAGCTTCTAGAATCCGTCCAATACATATCTATATGGATTTACAGTCTAAAGTTTAACTATCAAACAATTGACAAATTATACCCTCTTATTTAATTAATCTCTTTAAGTCACCAAATTAATTCCAATTAATTTTATGACTTATATTAATCAAATAACAATATATTATTCTTTATATTATTCTCATAATATACTAATAATATTTATTCTCTCTTAATAAATCATCCTATCAAGTTGCTATGGTGAAGGCAACCCAAAAGGACCATGCACAACCGGATCAAATACTTGCCTAATATAGTTGCAGCCTTAGACACTATTCCAACACTTTCCTATAAGAATATGTCATGAACATCCAATACTAGGACGATTTCAACTATTGGGAAAGTTTTGATCAATGAAACCCTCAGGTTGTGCCGCGTAGAGATCTTCTGCCAATTTCCTATAATGGAAAGCAGTCTTCACATCCATTTTTTATATTTCATAATTATAGAAAGTAGCAATGCCAAGTAATATTCTAATAGACTTAATCTTGTCTATTGGTGTGAAATTTTCCTCATAATCAAATCCATAATTTTGGGCATAACCTTTCGCACATTGCCTAACTTTATACATGTGCACATTCCCATCCATGTCAGTCATCTTCTTAAAGATCCACTTGTATCCAAAAAATTTGGTTCTAACTGTAGCATCAACCAAATGCTAGACTTGGTTATCATACATGGATTGCATTTCACTTTCAAGATCTCCTTCTATTTAGTAGTTTTGGTGTCTATCATCGCTTCCTTGTAGGTAGATGGTTCATCCATACCTACCAGCATGCAATCATTATTTAGCACTTCTCCTTCATTTTCAATATGGAAACCAATAAACTTGGGAGGGTATCGAACCCTATCAAATATACAAAGATAGGGAGTTAGAAATATGTTGTTTTGCACAACAGATTGATCAACCTTTGGTTGAGTGCCAATTTCAACTGCTGGTCCTTTTTCGTTCGACTCTTGAATTTCTTCAAGATCAATTGGGATCCTACTAGCTTCTTTGGACACGAGATCCGTTTCAAGGAAGAAGCTTATTCGAGAAACAAACTATTTGTTCTCAGAAGCATTGTAGAAAAGATATCAAAAAGTATTTTGAGGATACCTTACGAAATAACACTTTTCTGATATCGGTTCTAGTTTATTGCTCACCTCACGATGCACATAAACTTTGCAACCCTTGATTTTCAAATGTTCAAGACTGGCTGGTTCCTCATTCCACATTTCGGATGGCGTTGTAGCGACCTTCTTAGTTTTTTTGATGGAAATTATAATCAAATAAGAAAATTCAGGGTCGGATAAATATTAATGTGGTTAGGATTTTAAGCACTTCAACAAACAATTCAATGATTTGAATTTACGTGGTTCACATAGTCAAAGTGATCGGCTATGTCCATGAGCAAACATGATAGATAGAGATTATTACTGCCAAGTAGCATAGGTTACACAAATTCAAGAGATATATTTTTACTAGTAAATTGACCTAAAATCTATCAATAAAGTCAAACTCGAAAACTATGACAAATCTGAACCATGACACATTTTGATGTCGAATATGATAAAGGAACTGACCCACTAAAATATGTAAAAATTGTTAAACATACTCTACAACTCAACAAGCGTTTCATTGTTTTTTAAAAAACATAAAACTTAATTATTTTAGATATTAGGAAATTAACATTGTACTTTCATTGTCAGTGATTACTTTAGTGTTTCATTGTTTCTTTTCTCTTACACCATACACCATTGTTATGGTATATCATTTTAATATGTATCATTGATAGCGGTTACAAATTTGATTTAGTAGGTTGTTACGATTATACCACTATAGTATGTTGTTGACTTGTTGTTCAAAACTTTAAATATGGTTGATTATCCTTGGATGGTGTGTTTAAATAGTATATGACTATAGAAGCGTCCTATGTCTTTTTTGTTATTAGAAACTAATCTTAATTTTCATTATATATTTTCTATTTCCATGTACCTTTTTTTTCCGAACGAGAAGTTAGTACTTTCAGTTTTGTTATGGACATGTTATCGTTTTTGAGTGGAAAGTACATTCAGTTTGGTATATATATGATTTTCTTTATAGAAACGAACTTTCAATAGTATGAGTCTTGGCCATGATGGTTTGAACCTAGAAACTAGAAAACCAAAAGCCTGAAAATCAGAAACTACAAACCTGTTTAAAACCAAAAAAACAGAATATCCAAACTAGAAAAAACTGAAACCAAATGGAATTTCAAAATACAAAAAAACATAACATTTTTAGTTCAGGTAAGTAGGATTTTACCCAAGAACCAATCAATGTTCGCCCATAATTTGATTAGTTAAAAGTAATCATGGTAAAAAGAGAATTCATATCTAAACAACTAGAACCATCATCCATTAGGTCATCCACAATACTCACCACTAATTATTATAGTGGTGGGTGTCAGATAATCACCATATAAAACCACTAAAAATATGACATATAACCACTAAAAACTTCACTCCATAATATTTTTTAAAAAAAATTAATTCAAATATACACTAAAAATAAAAATAAAACATAATATTTTTAACTAGTTTTTCATTGAATAAAAAACATTACATTAATTTAAAAAGCTACACTACTTAAAAAACAACAAGAATTAAAAAACCCAACAAACATGAAGATTCAAAACATAAAAAAATATTCGTTCATGTCTCGTTGGTATAAATTATGTATGATATCTTCTCGTAGATTGAAACACATTTCATTGTTATGAATGTCATCAACCCGTGGTATGAACCAAATTTGTACGAATGATCGTTCAGCATGAATGATATATTTGTCAGTCCAATTATCTTTGAAAATAAGAGATTGACCAAGAACATTAATGTCGTTGTTAGATCCCACAACTCCAAAGAACGAATGACATATCTACAAATACTGATATGCAACAACTTCTAGTATTATACATGGCTCACATAGATTACCTCGAATAAATTGCCCGTGCCACACATTTGGACATTTTTCCCATGCGATATTTGTACAATCAACGTTACAAATAATTTCTTCAAATACATGTGTAACATCCATAAAAATCAGACAAATTTTAAACTTTTTCATTCATTCAAAACCATTAAATTATTACAAAGTGTTTTCGAAATAGTTTAAACATCAGAGTATCCTAGAAATCAAGATCATAAAAATGTGAGGAGGTGCACGATCACGCATTCGCCTTCCCGTGATCATCTGACGTATTTGAAACAAATCCAAAAACTATAAGCCCGAAGCATAGTGAGTTCCCCCAAAATACCTATACACACAACAATATATATATATATATATATATATATATATATATATATATATATAATAACAAACAACATACTATGACTCCATTAAACCAACATGTTGGAATACCCCAAGCCCTCAACCATCGGGTTGGAATGTCAACATACTATAGGTCCAATCAACCATCAGGTTGGAATATTCTTGGACCTCAACCATTGGGTTGGAATGCCAACATACTATGGGTCCAATCAACCATCGGGTTGGAATTCCCCCGACCCTCAATCATCGGTTTGGAATGCCAACATACTACAGGTCCAATAAACCATCGGGTTGGAATGCCAACATACTATGGGTCCAATCAACCATCGGGTTGGAATGCCAACATACTATGGGTCCAATCAACCATCGGGTAGGAATACCCTTGGCCCTCAACCATCGAGTTGGAATGCCAACATACTACGGGTCCAGTCAACCGTCAGGTTGGAATACCCCCGTCCCTTAACCATTGGGTTGGAATGCCAACATACTATGAGCCCAATCATCCTCGGGATGGAATACTCTCGGTACCAATCAAACATGTCCATCTATATCAGATAATCATATAACAGTCCACAGAGACAACATACTAGGGTCCAATAATCCACATGATGGAAAACCCTTAACTACCAATCAAACATGTGCACATATAACAGATGATCACATAACAGTCTACAGACAGTCAAACTGATCTTCAGATCTTAAATCATAGCAGCATCCTATTTACCATGATACCGATCTAACCAATCTCACTAATAACAAAGCAGGATAACAATCCAAAGGGTCGGCCTTGGTGCCTTCGTCCCTTCAGTATAGTCAAGAAAACTCACCTCACAATGTCGAACTGTAGTTATAAGATCAAACTCCCGAATCACAGCCACGAACTCCACCACTTATATCCACCAAAGGACCAAGTCCATCAAAATCCTAAATTACCAGAATACCCTTAGGAGTCAAACTTGGTTAACCCTTGGTCAAAGTCAAAGTCAACGATCAAGGTCAACAGTCCATGTTGACCCAACTCATTGAGTGCAACTTACTAACTCGCCGAGTTCCTTCAGAACTCAAAAACCGTGAAAACTCAAGTCAACTCGCCAAGTTACCATCCAAATCATCGAGTCCATGCAGAATCCAAAAAACGGGAAAACCAATCTCAACTCGTCGAGTTGGCTATCCATCATCGAGTTCTTCAACCAAATTGCATTCAGCCAATTTCAGTTGAGTCTAAAGCTCCAAATTCCAGATCTAGCATCCTAGAGTGGAGTTACCATGTAAAGTTGCCAGCTTTACGTGCATGCAAGGCCTTAAGAGGCTTAGAACACAAAAACCAGGTCTGAGATGGGGTTTAAGGCATGGAGACGAGCCAAAGCTTGCTAAAGTCAGGAACTTTATGCTCTATAGAGACTAAAAGAGTCAAGATCTAAAGCCATATGCTTGGGACAAGCTCAAACCCGAAAGTAACTCCATTTTGCCCTAGAAATGACCATTTTCTTTCACAAGGGAAGATCTAAACAATGAGAAGTCAAGGTATTAGCTTTATACCTCATATTGGTTGCCAATACAAAGTAGATAATGGATCTACAACCTTCTTCTTGATCAAAGCTTCTAAATCTTGAAGCGTCTTCAATAATTGCACCCAAAAACACTCTGTTAGCCTCACAAACACAAGGGAGCAGTAAAGAACGGATAGGTTTTCCTTCTTTGGGTAATGAGGTGATAAGGGAGGCTAATGGATGCGAGTTAAGTCCTTTAAATAAGGTGCAAACCCTAAAAAAATTACGGTTTTCTCGTTCAGTTTCTTACTCGTCGAGTTGGGGTCCTCCAACTCGTCGAGTAGACCTCATAAATCACATGTGTTGGCTACTCTCTACACGAAGATTTGAGGCCTCCAACTCGTCGATTAGGCTTCCTTATTTGCAATAAAATCACTAAAATCACACTCTTGGAAATCAGGATGTTACAACTCTCCCCCAGTTAAGCTAGGTTTCATCCTCGAAGCCTGTTGCGGTGAACAAATTCAGATAATGCTCTTGCATCATAGCCTCCGACTTCGAAGTCTACTTAGATTCCCTCCGATGCTCCCATTACACCCTTTCCAAAGGTATTTCAGTTCTACGTAGATTGTTCATCTTCCTTTCCACAACAACCACTGGTCTCTTTGAGTAGTTCGGGCTCTCTTCGACCTGAGTATGACTCAATGATACAACCACCTTCCCATCCAATATGCATCTTTTCGCAGCTACGAGACATGAAAAGTGATATTAATCTAACCAAACTCCTTCGGCAGGTCTATCCTATATGTTACCTTTCCAACCATGGCAAAATCCTGATGAGCCAAAGTACCGGGGACCCATCTTTCCCCCCATCTTGAAGCGAATCCTTTTTTTGTGCTGACAGGATAATGCGTCCTTTAGCTCTCGAAACAGCACACATAAACAACCACCTAACAAGGATGACCACTCACACTTGGCCCAATCAGCCTCGGGTTGGAATACTAGGCATGCCTACAACGGGTCCAGTCATCCTTAAGATGGAATTCCCTCGTATCATGCATATGTTTGGCCCAATCAACCCTATGGTTGGAATAGCAAACACGTTAGGTCCAATCAATCATAGGGCCCGGTCATCCTCATGATGGAATACCCTATATTGGAATACCACTATCTATGCAACTTGGGTCTCAACCCTTAACTTGAGATCCAAGGACCTATCCTTGCATCTTGCCCAACTTCCTCTGATTTGTCGTAATCGATTACAACTCACCCGAACCTCAACAATACATCCATTTCGAAAGTGCTCCAACAGGAGTGATAAACCATTAAGATCTCTAGGCCTACAACCTCTTACTCGAAGGCTCCTGATAACCCATCGACGCTGTCATCTTCTCTTCAGTTGCCCAATCCTACGACATGAAGGCACCCGCCTTCCTCCGTTGTCCAAAGGCCTAATCAACGCTCCTCACATCACCAACAAACACCGTAATACTGAAACTCTACCATGCACGATTTCCTTTTTGGGACAAGCTGCTACCCAAGAGTTTCCATGCTCTCATTACATAACCACCGACAGTCCCTACGGGCACTTTATAAGTGATAACTCCCAAGCACAAATAATGTACGATTCCACAGGTTGTTATCACAAAACAACATGCTCAATACCATAACGTAGGTCTTAGAAAATACACGCTGAGTCTTTAGCATGACTGGACCGCCTCTCCGGGCCTTCACCCTACCTGGACCACTCTCAGAACCTTTAGTATGTCTAGGCCGCCTCTTTGGGTCTTCATCCTGTATGGACCGTTCTCCGGGCCTTCGGCCTGACTGCTACGTCCTGTTGGCCTTCAGTCTATCCTGGCTGCCTTAGGTATGTTGAGCAGAACCCAGAACCCAAAACCCATCTTGGTGCCCTCTCTATAAATAGCTAGCTCTCCCCCACTTAGGGTTCGAACTTGTGACCCAATTTGCAGACTATAATCCCGACCTAACCATACACGTAATTCGTACCAAACACCAATGCTACCTTGAACACCTAAAGATACACTTGAAAGAATCGCCTCCATGCTTGTACTTGGGGAAACCCTTGACCTCATGTTTGATCGCCCAACCTCTCTGGAAACTGTTATCTTTTGAGAATTCTCAATCCCCCCCACCCACTTGGGACACTAACCCCTACCTACTGGTGGCGAAGCCAAAACACGACTTAACCATTCCAACCAGGTATAACCATACTTCACCATGAAAAAATTAATCCTGGAATGAATAGCCTGCATAGAACAATCCTCCCGGCACGGAGCAACCGAACTTCAAGAGTTGGGGTGCAAACGAGCCAAGCTACTCGTGAGCTACTTGAGATCGGCTCGTTAAAAGCTCGACTCGAAACCGATTTTAAACAAGCCTGAGACGAGCTCAAGCTTAATATTAAGCTTGTTTATTAAATGAGCTCGAGCTCGAGCCTATGTCACTAAGCTCGATTAAGCTTGCAAGCCTAAACGAGATTTTATATAATATAATTTATTATTATTTTTATATATTAAAATAAAAATATATTTGGGGAATTAAGAATTTATAGTATTAATAAACGAGCTTCTTAACGAGCTCGAGCCGAGCTTAAGCTCATTTAGTCACGTCGAACAAAAAACGAGTCGAGCCTGAGCCCTAGCCGAGCTTATATAATTATTTACAAGCTCGAGCTGAGCTCAGTACAAGAAAGCTCGAATCGAGCCGACCTCGAACTCGAGCCTCGTATAACTTAAACGAGCCCGAGCCGAGCTTGACCAGGCTCGGGCTCGGCTCGTCTCATTTTCACCCCTATTCAAGAGAACCCTGAATCCCAACTGAATACTTCCGAATCTCCAAATTACAACTACTGACCCTGGAATGACGATTCTCTACCCTAACTTCTCATCCTTAAATGCATCCCTGGATTCTAACCATCTATAACCCTTTGATACTAAATTCCCCTAACCCTCCTATGTCCTAAGATCTCATGCAGAAAGCAAGTTAATGTTCACAATACAACAATAAACAATAAGATAAGAGGTAAATACATACCAATCACCACATCAGGTGTTGTACTGACCTCCTCGGAAGTAAGCTGGAAGGCGTGTACACGAGCCCTCGGGGGGCTCTGCCCTACCCTGACTCCTGTTAGCAATCCTCAAGGTAGCCGACATTGGAGTCGGGACTGGCCTCGCAGCTAGTAGGGGACACTGGGACTTCATATGACCCAATTGCTCGTAATGGTAACAAAGTCTGACACCAGAACCTGGAATCTACTATCTACAATCCTTCGCGATGTGACCCTCCTTGCCACACTTGTGGCATCCTAAAGAAGATCGGAAAACCCCATCATGCACCTTTCTGCACTTCCCACAAGTGCGACCCCTCTGACTCTCTTGCCTAGAATCAGTGGCCCTAAACCGTTTCGGCGCAGGCTGTGACTACACCGGGGCCTGCCTTTGCTCCCTCAATTGAAGCTCAATCTCCAACTCACGTCGACTGGCGGCCTCCTATAACTCTAGAAAAGTATCACATACTACGTGGACACGAACTGTGTGATGTCTGTCTTGAGCATGCTCAGATATCGGGTCATCTGAGCCTGCTCCGAAGCAAACTCGGGGAAAAACATCGCCCTCTCAGTAAACATGCGGGTGATCTCCATCACCGACTACGTACCCTGTCTCATCTCCAAAAACTCTTAAGCCAACCTCTCCCGCTCAACCTGCAGAATGTAACAAATACGGAACAACTCCCTGAATTGATCCCACGTAACCGCAACTCTCTTCTCGTCAGAATACAACCCAATAATCAACATCCACCAATCCTTTGCTCTGGACATCAGCTCGTTCAGAGCACACCTGACCTTTTGGCCAGTAGGGCATGAACATGTGAAGAAGCATCCCTCCACATCAGATAGTCACCTCATGGCTATGATCAGATCCTGAATCCCCTTGAAGGTCGGGGGCTTCATGTTATCGAAGCCCCAGTACTGAAAGGCTCAAACTGTCCCTGCACCTACAACCGCCACGTCTACGGAGGCTACAGCAGTCGCAGTCCCAGCAATGGCTGCGTATCTATCATCAAAATACTCCATCATGGCAGTCTTGATAAACCTGAACATCTCCGGAATCTGACCTTGGACTATCTCAATCACCTCCTCCTGGATGATCTCCCTTACATGATCCTCTATCAACGTTGGCCTATCCTGGCTGCTAGTTCCTGATCCGGACCCGAATCCAGACTCAAATCGTCTCGTAACAGCCATACTGAAAATACATACCATGAAGATATCAGACATTCCGTGTAACAACGGAAAATCTACTACCAACAAAACCCTAGGGGTTGTGACTTCCTTGTTACGCGTATGGGTCCTGTGCTTTGAGTAGTATGGGCCCATACTACCTTATACACCTACCCATATTTGTCTCAAGTATCATCACAATGCCCTAACAATATACATTAGCATAGGCAATCCCTCAATCCTCACTCCTAGAGGAAGGCTAAATATCTCATAACTGGCAAACTGACCCTGCACAACTCATTCATCCTACCACTAACTGCCTCATGAACCTCCATTGGTGCCAGATGACTATCGCTCGAATACAATCACATACCCCACAGTTTAAGCAATCTTAGGCTAAAAGATTCAATCCCACAACATTTGGACTCAGACAAGAATTGTGCAGCAGGACTAAACCTCTCAGCCTATGATCCTTTAAACCATGAAGTATGTGACTTAGCGTATCCATTCAATAGCCAGTTCACACGTGAAAGAGTTACAAATCAACTCATTAAGAGAACACTATAGGAACTAAGACATCATATAATCAGGCAATTCTAGCATGCAATTCCTGAAGATCCCTAGCCTATCACTAGCATGTTGTTCTAACATATCACAATATCAAATAACTTTTTGGTATTTTGGGGTCCACTTATTGGCTCCGGTTGATCGTACACTCTGAATCCTTTTAGTATTTTGAAAATCATTTTGAAAATCTCTTCCTTGGTTTGAGACTGGATTCATACGAGTGTTCCTCTAATGCACTCAAACCAAGGCACTAATACCAACCTGTAACATCCATAAAAATCAGGCCAATTTTAAACTTTTTCAATTATTCAAAACCATTAAATTATTACAAAGTGTTTTCAAAATAGTTTAGACATCAAAGTATCCTAGAAATCAAGATCATAAAAATGTGAGGATGTGCACGATCACGCGTTTGCCTTCCCACGATCATCTGAGGTACCTGAAACAAATCCAAAAACTATAAGCCTGAAGCATAGTGAGTTCCCCCAAAATACCTATACACACAACAATATACATATAATCAAAAACAACATACTATGGGTCCAATCAGCCAACGTCTTGGAATATCCCAATCCCTCAACCATCGGGTTGGAATGTCAACATACTATGGGTCCAATCAACCATCGGGTTGGAATACCTCTGGCCCTCAACTATCGGCTTGGAATGCCAACATACTATGGGTCCAATCAACCATCGGGCTGGAATACCCCCGACCCTCAACCATTGGGTTGGAATGCCAACATACTATAGGTCCAATCAACCATCGGGTTGGAATACCCCGACCCTCAACCATCGGGTTAGAATGCCAACATACTATGGGTCCAATCAACCGTCAAGTTGGAATACCCCCGGCCCTCAACGATCGGGTTGGAATGCCAACATACTATGAGCCCAATCATCCTCGGGATGGAATACTCTTGCTACCAATCAAGCATGTGCACCTATATCAGATAATCATATAACAGTCCACAGAGACAACATACTAGGGTTCAATCATCCACATGATGGAAAACCCTTAACTGTCAATCAAACATGTGCACATATAACACATAATCACATAACAGTCTATAGACAGTCAAATTGATCTTCAGACTCTAATCATTAGCAACATCCTATCTACCAGGATACCGATCTAACCAATCTCACTAATAACAAAGCAGGATAACAATCCAAAGGGTCAGACTTCGTGCCTTCGTCCCTTGAGTATAGTCAGGAAAACTCACCTCACAATGTCGAACTGTAGTGATAAGATCAAACTCTCGAATCACAGCCACGAACTCCACCACTTATATCCACCATAGGACCAAGTCCATCAAAATCCTAAATTACCAGAATACCCTTAGGAGTCAAACTTGGTCAACCCTTGGTCAAAGTCAAAGTCAACGGTCAAGGTCAACAGTCCATGTTGACCTAACTCGTCGAGTGCAGCTTACTGACTCGCCGAGTTCCTTCAGAACTCAGAAACCGTGAAAACTCGAGTCAACTCGTTGAGTTGCCAACCAACTCGTCGAGTCCATGCAGAATCCAGAAAATGGGAAAACCCGTCTCAACTCATCGATTTGGCCATCCAACTCATTGATTTCTTCAACCAAATTGCATTTAGCCCATTTTAGTCGATTCCATAGCTCCAACTTCCAGATCTAGCTTCCTAGAGTGGAGTTACCATGTAAAGTTGCCACATTTACGTGCATGTAAGGCCTTAAGAGGCTTAAAACACCAAAACCAAGTCTAAGATGGAGTTTAATGCATGAAGAAGTGCCAAAGCTTGCTAAAGTCAGGAACTTTATGCTCAAGGGGCCTAGAAGAGTCCAGATCTGAAGCCATATCCTTGTGACAAGGTCAAACCCGAAAGTGACTCCATTTTCCCTTAGAAATGACCATTTTCTTTCACAAGGGAAGATCTAAACAATGAGAAGTCAAGGTATTACCTTTATACCTCAGATTGGTTGCCAATACAAAGTAGATAACGGATCTACAACCTTCTTCTTGATCCAAGCTTCTAAATCTTGAAGCTTCTTCAATAATTGCACCCAAAAACACTCTTTTAGCCTCACAAACACAAGGGAGCAGTAAAGAACAACTAGGGTTTCCTTCTCTGGGTAATGAGGTGAAAAGGGAGGCTAAAGGAAGCGGGTTAAGTCCTTTAAATAGGGTGCAAACCCTAAAAAAAATAGGGTTTTCTCGTTCAGTTTCCTACTCTGCGAGTTGGGGTCCCTCAACTCGTTGAGTAGACCTCATAAATCATGCGGGTTGGCTACTCTCTACATGAAGAGTCAGGGCCTTTAACTCATCGAGTAGGCTTCCTTATTTGCAATAAAATCCCTAAAATCACACTCCTAGAAATCAGGATGTTACACCATGCTTCTCTTCATGAGCCAAATATAATCTCTGAATATCATTTACATTAGGTCTACCTAAATATACTTGGTGAAAAACGTCATACAAACATGCGTAAAACCAATCTACACTATTAGTTATGACCCACTCAAATAATTTTAAATACTCGTCAGATGTATCAAAAATTATATCGTATCCCAAATATCTTAGTACAACCACACATTTTATATACTGCTAAAACCTCTTCTTCATCTAGCATCTGGTTTTGTTTAAAATAATCATAACAGGTCTCTAAAACATTACTAATATGTAAAAATTTAGTCTTATTTAGATGGGAATGACACTTGAACGATTCATCATTATAAAGACAATTATTGGCAAAGTAATTACGTACCAATAAGTTATGTGCGACTTGACGATCTCGATCGACAACTGCTCTTGAAGGCAAAACATTCGAAATTTCTTCATTGTGTATGTGTTGCACAACACAACTGTTCTTGAATACAAAACATCCGAACTTTCTTCATCGTGTATGTGTTGCACAACATTGAAGAACGTCGATATAAATTCTTCGTCGACATCCGAATTGAAATTTTTAATGAAATCCATAAATATGTTTTTTAAGAGATTATATGGTTTGAATGTATAGCTTTGTGTAAATGTGTGTTTGTATAGGTAAGGTTTGTATATTAAAACAAAATCAATAAATTCAATTTTTTGACCGTTGAACGGCTAAAATGGGAGAAATGGGCTTTTCGGTCGTGCTCGATCGTCGAAGGCAACACGAATGACCAAAACCCCCGATCACGAATGGCAAAGATGGTGTGCACGGACAACCCTCGTGGCTGCATAGACCACGAGCCCCTTGGTTCTTAGTATTTCGGAAGGTCTTATTTAAAGGTGAAATTACCGGTTAGTTATACATTTTTTGTTATAAAAACATAAAAAGACATAAGATTTTTAAATTCACTGTAGAATATAAAATTAATTACTATTAATTTTGACACGGAAAAACGTCTGATTAATCATTAAACGTATTACACACACGTCTAATTTCTCCTCTTTTTGAACTGGTCTTAACTCCAACACGACCCATTTTCACCATGGACGTCACAAAATCTGCTTCAAAGGACGATTGGTTAGTAGACCCGAAGTACGAATCCAATATTTGCTTGGTCGCTGGATCATCCAAGAGCTTCGAATCTGATTGTAGCACTGCAAAGCCGCTCCTAATGTTTTGTAGGATCCCATTGTCAAAATTCTCTCCACTATCATGATCGATCGGTAACCTGAAGTTTATGTCTCCCTCCGGTGGGCAAGTTTCCATAAGTTCAGGTAGGAAATCCGGATCTATACTTGGATCCGGACCCCCACCAGGCACGAAGTTGTAGAGTCGGTCCATAAGGAAGAAGCATGCGGTTGTACCAATAGTATGTGCACCTAACATTGGTTAATATGCATAAAATAAATAAGAACTTTTCCTATATTATTATGCTTGATATTTGTTATCAAAACAAGTAGCCAAATCCTCAATGTTCATACCTCTCAAAATGTCTACCAACTAAACAAACCCATCGAATCTGCATGATTTATATATTTATATACACATACACGCAATTCATATTGAGACTTGAGAGAGAAAGAGTACCAGTGAGAACCACGAGGTCTTTCTCACTTAGACCTTTGTCAAAGAACTTCTTTTTGAGAAGATGAATTGAGTCTCGGAAATCAGGCATATTGTCAGCCAATGAGATATTGGAAACAAACCCATCTTTCCTGCCGGTTTCAACTTCATAAATTGGACCAAAAGTCTGCCACCAACATCAAAATCAAGTCATCCACACAAACACACACTGCAAGTTGTATTGTGAGATATAGGAAAAAAGAGAAAGCATTTGACATACAAAAGCAACAGCATCTCGAGCAGCTATGGCAACAATATCGGCACAAGAAACAACACCAGGGCAAACAAACTCCAACTGAGCTTTTGCATTGTCTATCACATCAAAACCCTTCACTCCTTGGTGCCCTACTGCTAGCCTTTCTGAAATGGGTCCATTATCTATTAGAATTGACCCATCACAACCCTGAAAATCAAACGAGTGGTTCAAATCATAAAACCAGATGGAACCCAGAAACCATAAGAGGGGGAATTAATTGAAAGAACCTGAACAAAGCAGTCATGAAAGTGAAGCCTGAGCATGAAAGCAGGAATCTGTGGGTTAAACTGAGCTGCATCCCTTACAACCCCACCAACAATGGACTCGGCGTCTGGACATGTTTTTCTGTAGAACCCTACTTTCAGTCGTGCTTCTGAAATACCAAATATTATAAACATGACTATTATCATGTTCTTCATTCTCTCAATAGTTTGTGTGCGCGTTTTCCCCTTGGTGTGTGTGTAAGGTTGAAGGACGAAGGTGGTATCGCTAATGTCGAAGAGGAGATTCAATTCAACTTATAAAAGGAATATATAGGATGCATGTGCCTCAACTAGCTTTAAATGTCTGCAATTAACCCACAAATTATAATGCAACAATTTCATTATACAATATAATAAGTTTTTGGTTAAAAGATACAACTTAAAAGCTATATATTAATATATTTTGTGATGTTAATTTGATAGTAAAGAAATGTTGCAGAGATACATGGGTTATTATGAGCTTTTGACCCTTTTTGGACAATGGACGAAACTTAATGTATTGCTACCACTTATGTGCAATTTAATTTGTTACATTTTGAAATTGACTTGTTTGTTGAATGTGGTTAAAACTGTCGTTTTACGATTGCATCCCACCATTAATAATGTGCCATTTTTGTTCTGATCATTATATCATACCGTCTTAACTTGTCATTGTTACCATCCATATTATTTATTTGACTAAATTTCAACAATAAAAAGGCCGGGATGCAACAACATTTTTAATTTATGGTCGGTTCAACGATAATAACTTTATAAGAAAATAAGAAATAGCATATTTCATAATGATAGAGTACTCTTTTTATATATCTTTTAATTAGCGTGGACAATCCGTAACATATATGTATGTTGAATTGTAGATGTTGAATCCTACACTTGGATATTTTAAATGTGACAAATGACGTCCATTGAGATGCAATTTATCTATCGAGTAATACATGGTTGTAAGATTCAAACCTAAGAATTTCTACAATTTTCTAAAAAATTGAACTGCATAATACCTCGTTGCAACAATAACGCGACATTTGTTGCTCCTGGAAATTAATTTGAAAGAAAGTGACATCCTAGCATGCTAAGGAATTTGTATCGGGTGAACCATTTTCCTTGGCGATGTTTGTGATGCTTCTTTGTACCCCTACCTTTTGTGTTTTAATGGAATCCTTCGTCAGCAGCCTTGGATCCTATCTTAACCACCTTGGGAGTAGGTACCACAACCTTTGCAAGGCAACCCCACACTCGAAGGTATTTGTAGGATGTTTTTATACTTAACCATAACTCGTACGATGTTTTATCTGATTTCTTTTGTGAGACCTTATTTAAAAGGTAGTTAGCTGAAAGTATAGCTTCCCCCCACATTGAGGGTGGCAGCCCAGAACTTAATAACATGAAATTCATCATTTCCTTTAAGGTTCGATTTTTCCTTTCTGCCATGTCATTTTGTTGTGGTTAATAAGGTGCAGTAAGCTTATGTATGATACCATGAGTTGCACAAAATTACTCAAACGGTGATACATATTCACCTCAATAGTGACTTCTTAGTACTTTATGTTGGATTAGTGTTTAAGCTCGTAACTATATTTGGTAAGTACTTGACCCGGTTGTGCATGGTCATTTTGAGTTGCCTTCACCATAGCAACTTGACAGGGTGATTTAAGGAGAGAGAAAGAGAGAGAGAGAGAGAGAGAGAGAGAGAGAGAGAGAGAGAGAGAGAGAAGATATTATGGTTTATTAATATATTAAAAGATGAATCATATTATTTAATTAATATTAGTCATAAATTAATTAGGAATTAATTTGGTGACTAAAAGAGATTAATTGAAGAAAGGGAAATGTGTGATAGTTGTATTTTGGGCTGGGAAACCTAATGAATTGAAGGGGTGAACGAAATTATGATGGGAGCTCATCATATTTTCGTCCATGGCCCGTATTCCAAAAGGTTCCATGGGCTGCTTAGGGTTTAAGCTGTCAATTAGGGTTTTTTACTGAAACCCTAGCAGCCCACAGTATAAATAGGACCCTATGCATGCAATTTTCGGCCATTGCTTTTCTAAGAACCCTAGAGCCGACTTTGTGTGCCTCCTCCCCTCTCTCAAATACTACTCTCTTGCTTGTTGTTGTTTGTAAGCCATTAGAGGAGTTACACTTATGACTCTAAGCTCAAGGAAGAAGAAAGATTAAGAGTTGTTGAAGAGGTAATCATCTAGATCTCATTAGTTACATTAGTTTTGTAATATGTATGCTAGATCTAGGGTTTCAAATCTTGGATGAATTGCATGTACAATAGAGAAACCTAGATCCAAGTATTAGGGTTTGCATGTGCACATATGAAAGTTATTTTGTTGCTCAAACACATCAGTGGTATCAGAGCTATGTTTGGTTTCTATTGTATTGATGCCTTGTTTATTCTTTCAAGCTTTAAAATCGAGTTTTGTGCTATCTGCCTGATGAACTCGGCAAGTCACAATGTGGGCTCGACGAGTAGAATGAACTCGATGAGTCCATAAGGGGGCTCGGCAAGTCGGAGCGTCAGACAGAGGGATTTTCGGGATTTATTGCTGTTTTGATGAAGGATAATTGCTAAAATCGTTTTCATATGATAAAATCCGAATTTTATTGTTTCTATGTGATTATCCTTACCAAAACAAAAGATAATTTCTAATTACTTAAATAATAATTTCCTTATATGATAAAAATTGATTATTTAAATTAATTTGATAACTTATCTTGTAAATAATTTTGATTAGGTCAAATTTAGATAATCATTAAATTAATTGTTTAATTTAATATTATTTGCTATTTGATCTTTATGTTTTGAAAAGTTCAAAACTTACCCTCAAGTTTTGAAATTTAAATTTTGTGATTAAAATGTTTAATTTGAACTATTTAAAATTCAAACCCTAGAATTTCACAAGTTTAAATTCGACCTTATACTTTATAATATTATAAGATTAATAGGTATATATGTATAACCTAAAATGCCAGTCTAACCATTAGTAGGCGTCATTCACGAAGCCGATCTATAGGGGGTATAAGGTTATGGCCTATAAAATGGTCGTTTAATGGGTGTCCACTCTCACCCACCGCTTCCTTGATGGGTGGAGGGTCGTTAGCTGAACGGGTAGGATAGGGCATACCATTTCTCATTAATAAGTATAATGAATTATTAAAGTAACTAAATGTTTTTTACAAAATTCTCAATCTTAGTTACTTTAGGGAAAAGTGAATTGATGCAATTCCATGAAATTACACTTTGCACCCTTACTAAGACGTTACTAACTTTGTGTGGTTATCCGGCACACTTAATGGGTTCTAAGAAAAGGTGGCAAAGGGTGACTCATTGTTTGTCATAGTTCGATGGAGCGTGTGTGGTTAACCGACACATCGAATAGGTGACTGTAACAATAAGGGTACCATGTAGATTTGCATGGTTATTCACACCCGCTTTGTGATCCTTAGCATCCCAGTCACAAACTTGAGGGGCATATCGAGATTTAAACCTGTCATTGAAAAGTTCAATGAATCTCAAAATATCTAGGAGTTTTCAATACATTTAAAACTTAATCTTGTATTCGTTTTTCATAATGAATAATTAGTGAATCGTCATTCACTTACCTTCAAATTATTTACTTGTTAGATTACGACATCCCTCTTCTAGTATGTAAATAATGTTGTTAGATCGTAGTGCTAATTTCTCATTTGGGTGTTTAATTAGGGATTCTTTTCTAATCAAACTTTTTTTTTCAGATGTCGAACATGAACAACAATAACGCTTCCGACTCGAGTTCCTCCGGCTCATTCTCACTCATGAACTTGTGTGGGAGGGTGATATTCGACGGAAACAATTTCAACGATTGGATCTGAAACATAAGAATGGTCACCCGTTATGAAGACAAAGAGTATGTCCTTGACAAGGAGCTGAAGGAGATCGACATGAACACTGCCACTCCCGAAGAGATCGTTGCCTTTGAGGCCCACGAGCATGATGCTACAAAAGTCCATTGCATCATGCTAGCGATCATGACTTCTGAACTAAAAAAGTACTATGAGGACATGTATCCCTACGAGATGCATCAAGACTTGCTGGATCGGTACCACCAAAGTGCGAGGCAAGAAGTATGAGATTATCGCTTCGATGATCACTACCCGAATAGGTAGTGGAGAGTCCCTTACCGCTCATCTGCAAAACATGCAGAGATATGTTGATCGTCTGCTAAAGTTGAATGTTAACTTTGATGAAGAGATGGCGATTGACATCATCCTTCACTCCCTGCCTCCCTGCTACAACCAGTTTCGTATGACCTACCATATGAATAAGGAATTGGTCACCTTGAGCAATCTTCAAGGCTTGCTTAGGACTGCTGAGAGCAATCTCAAGGATAAGTCTGTTGCATGAACTCCCGCTCCAACTGTTGCCCCTATTCTGGCTATTGGGCAAGGGAAGGGTAAGAAGAGGAAGGCTCCCTCAAATAGCCACCACAAGGGAAAATACCAAGATGGTACCTCTTCTAGTGGAACCAAAGTTGGTTCTACTAAACCCAATTCAAACCCCAAGGAGGCAGAGTGCAACCACTACCACAAAATAGGGCTTTGGAAGAGAAGCTGCCCAGAATATCTGCAAGCAATCAAGGATGGGAAGATCAAGCCATCCTATACAGGTATTTACACAATTAAATCTAATGATTCATCACATTCCATTTCTTGGGTACTTGATACAAGATGTGGTTTTCACATTTGTTTTGATTTGAAGGCCCTAAGAAGAGATAGGGATGTGGAGCATGGGAAGATTAGTTTGATCATGAGGAACAGAAGATCGTCTCCTGTTACCAAGATCGGAGTTTACTCTTTAATGCTCAGTAGTAGATTAGGATTAGATTTAAACAATTGATGCTATTTGCCAGATATGGCAAGAAACATCATTTCATTTCATGGTTTATATAGACAAGGTTTTAAATATTCATTTGATAATGAAAAGGGTTCTATTAATGCTTATCTAAATTTTGAAGCATTGCCTTGTAATGGAATATATGAAACTGTGATGGTTGTAGATAACTTAGGAAAAGATGTGTTGTGTATTGATTCATCTAATGGTTTAGATAAAGAATGCTTGTGGCATTGTCGACTTGGACATGCCAACAAGAAACGCATAGCCCAACTCCAAAAGGATGGAGTGTTGGAGTCATTCGACCTAAGGGACGATGGCGTGTGTGAGTCTTCTGTTGGATGAGGTGTCTAAGTCCATAACTATATTTGGTATGTACTTGACCCGACCCGACATGGTCCATTTGGGTTGCATGGCATCATGCATTTGGATAAACTAAAACGAGAGAAATAAAACTTATGGTTTATTAATATATTATAAGTTCTAATATAGTAATAATATTATTTAATTAGTATTGATCAAGAATTAATTTCGAATTAATTAAGTGATAAAATGATGACTAATTAAATATATGGGTTGATTATGTAAATCATCCATAACTTGTATAGTGGGCTCAAGGCTCCATGGATTATCAAGTTGTGCTAAGACCCATAGGATGCTCCATGGAGGTTTAAACCCATGGGTCATGGAAATGAAGTCAACTTACATTAGGGTTTACATGGTGTAACCCTAAGTGTATCACACTATATAAAGAACATGATATCATCTAAAATCGGCTACACTAAGAAAAGAAGAGGGCTAGGCCGATTTTGAAGTGTTTTACATTCTCTCAAAGTTATTCCAAAGCACTTGGTGTTGTGTGAAACATTTGAGGCATCACATTTGGGGTGCTAGGCTCTCAAGTTTTTCAAGGTATCAAATCAACTACAAGGTATGTAATTCTAGCCATCTTTTATGTTTAAAGTTCCCCATGTATGCTAGATAGGATTATGAACCTTGGAAATCATATTTTGCATGTATTTTAGACAAACATAGATCCAAGGTTTTTCTAGGGTTGCGTGTACACTTAGGGGTGTTAGAATGATCATAACCCATCAGTGGTATTAGAGCCTAGGCTTGTTTGTAGATACTTGATGCAAAATAGTGTAAAAATCGAATTTTTAAGTTGTCTGCACAGGGGACTCGACGAGTCCATGGGGGACTCGACGAGTCCAAGTGAAACTTTAACCAACTCGGCGAGTCAATTCTTGCACTCGACGAGTTGGCCAGGCAGAGTGCAGAATTTCGATTTTTGCTGCTGGAAATGGACTAGAAACATTACCCTACACTGTTTTGGTGTTGTAAAAATTGTTTTAGATGGTGTAATGGTTGTTCTAATCCATTTACAATCGCTAATATCAAAATTCCATGATTATATGTGTTCATATGTTCTTGAAATTTTGATATGAATATTCATGTTCTTATGAGTTCTTGATAGATCATAGGAATTACTTGTTTAATGCCAAATTCATGATTTTTATGTGTTTTAATGGAGTCCATAAGTTGTCCTCAAGTTATGGATAACCAAAAGTTACTTTGTATTAAATCCATTAAAAGAACACATAAGTTACAAAAATGAAGAGTCTTCATTTTAATAACTCATAAGTTATGAATTGAAAAGTTTTGTAAGGTTACAAAACTTGCCCTCAAGTTTTGGAACATGTAAAGTTATCTTAATAAACTTTAGTTCCAACCCCTAGATTTTTTGAAGTTAAAAATCAACCCTTATACTTTATAATATTATAAGTTAATTATATATATATATATATATATATATATATATATATATATATGTGTGTGTGTGTGTGTGTGTGTGTATAAGATCAAGTCGTCTTACCATTATTAGGTCTCATTCACGAAGCCGGTCTATAAGGGGGGGGGGGGTATAAGGTTGTTGCCTATAAAATGGCAGCTTAATGGGTGTCCACTCTCACCCACCGTTTCCTTGATCGGTGGAGGGTCGTTAGTCGAACGCGTAGGACAAGGACTTATAAAATTCTCATTAAAAGTATAATGATTATTATAAAGTAACTAAATTTTTTTTATTAAATTCCCAATCTTAGTTACTTTAGGAAAATGTGAATAAGGTGCTAATCCATGAAATTACACTTTACACTTTGTTTAAGTCGTTAGTGGAGCGTGTGTGGTTAACCGACACACTAACTTGGACTTAGCAAGGTAGGTAAAGGGTGACTTAAGTGAAGGGTCTAGTTAGTGGTTTGGTCTAGGCTTTCACTGTAAAAAGTTCTTTTGAGTAATTATGAGGTTTTGGTAGGTTGTTTGTTAGTTTACGGCCAAGCAGTGAGTTTATCGCCGTAAACTTGTTTACGGCCGTAAACCCAATGTCCGGACCAAGTCCACTATATATAGGGATTATGTAGGTCATTAATGGTTGTTGATGCCATAATAGTTCACGATCATAGAGAGCAAGTTGTACCTAACGTTTTATGCAATATAAGTATGTGCAAGCTTGTTTCATTTCTGTTTCTACATTGTTTCTTATTCTATTTGATTGTTTGATTGCTTAATCATTGGTAATGATCCGTTTTCAGGACCTTACAATTGGTATCAGAGCAGGACCGGTGTCAAAGCATCATTCAATCGAGTTTTCAGCCATTTAAACTCATATTCTTCATTGTTCGAGATTAGGGTTTGGTGTTTTCATCACAAAGGGGGTCAAATCTGCATCAAACTTGTGTTTACTGAGATTTTTGGGAGTTTACTGCCAAAATATTACGACCGTAAACCCTGTTTAAGGCCGTAAACTCAAGCATATTCAAGAGCCGTAAATTGTGTTTTTGAACCGTATCAGTGCATCTTAATTAACCGTAAACTGCCCAACCGTTAACACCCCAACCGTAAACACAGTTTATAGCCGTAAACTGCTCACTGTAAACTCAATTTTGACAATTTTTATCTTTTAATTTTTAAGTTTTAAAATCAGAATAAATAGATTCTCAAAGTCAAACCCATCATCATGAGCTGGATTATGTTATGGGCACCACTACACGCCTTCCAAGACTGTTGTCTGCAGATGGTTTTCCTGAGTGGAAATACTAGATTGAAAAGTACATTAAAATGAAGGACTTCAAGATTTGGAGAAGCATCATCAAGAATCATGTCAAAATTACCACAACTGTTGCAGGGCAAGTAGTTGACGAAGTGGTTGAAAACTACACAGATGAAGATTTTAAGAAAGTAGAAGAACAGGAAAGGGCTTTGACCACTCTGACCATGGCTTTATCTCCTGATATAGCTCAAGGTTTCAGAGAGTATACTTCAGCAAAAGCTTTGTGGGAAGCTTTGATTGAGGTATATGAAGGTAATGAGGACATGAAGGAAAGCCGCGAGGATATGCTGCGTCAAAGGTTTAACATGTTCAACTACATTCCTGGAGAAACCCTAGAGGCACAGCTGCAACGATTCACAACTCTCACCACTGAGATGACTATAGTTGGGATATTCTTGACCAAGTCTGAAATAAATAAAAAGCTACTGAATGCTCTTCCAAAGTCATGGGACATGAATGTAGCTGTCATTAAGAAGACCAAGGATCTAAATTGCCTTACTCTTGCTGAAATAATGGCGATCATCAAGGCTTGTGATATTGATGATAAACAGCGGGAGATAAATCATATGAATTCGTATTCGGCTGCAAACCTTGGGATTTCCTCTCACAATGCTCTTTCATCAGTCATTCCTTCCTCAGGTCAAGCATTTGTTGTTCAGCAGCCTCAGATCCAAACAATTGTTGTTGCGTCATCCACGCCTCATTCGCAAAGCCAACTGCATGTCACTCATCAAGCTGCTCCCTCCTCTAGTGTACCAGTTGTGGCCTCTTCCTCAAACACAAAGGAGTGTGATGAAAATCTTTCTTTTGCTGTAGGACTTGTGAACTGCTATGATGCCCTTATTGCTGGAGAACTTCCACCTCAGTTGTAATTTGCTGATCTGGATCAGATTCATCCAGAAGATGTGGAAGAGATGCACACCACATGGCAGATAGCCATGGTTGGATTCAGGGCTAAGCAGTTTGCCAAGAAGACTGGGAAGAACAATTGGGGCATGAATGTTGATAAAAAGGTACGGTTCAGCAAAGGGAAGCTGCGTTGTTTCCACTGTCACAAGCCGGGTCATTTTTCTCGTGAGTGCCCGAAGCCGGATAGAATATTAAACAATGACCGGACAATTGTTGCAGTAGGAAACAATCAGGGAGGTGCCCAGGTCATCAGTGAGCAGGCTATGGTTGCTCAGTTATTTAACTGGGAGGACTAGATTCAGGCCTTGAATATTTCAAAACCTGAAAATGCTCACTTGGCCCAAGTTAAGGATGAAGCTTCCGTGGAGAGTGTTGCAGCTGAAAAAAATATGATGGACCTTCATTTTGCGTTGATGGTATCTTCTACTTCTGAACCGAAGAAAAATAAGGTAAGTTTGCCTTCTTGCTCTCAAGCTTGTATTGATTACGTTAAAATTATTCGTGAGGAAATAGAATCATTACTTAGAGAAGCAGAGAACCTTAGATATGCGGGCTATGAACTTAGAAAAAGACAAAAACCCTTAAAGGCCCAATTAAAGAAAAAAATAAAGGACTTTAGGAGACTCTAGGAAGACTACAATAATAAATCTGAAAACTATGATTATATCAAGAGACAGAATGTTGAGTTAATTGATGAGCTTGATACATTAAAGAATAAATTTGATACTGCAAACTTTGATTTTAAAAAATATGATGTATCAAGCGAGTTAGTTGCTAACATGATTGACCATTGCCTGCAGTTTAAACAAAACCAGAAAAAGGGTTTGGGATACGATAATGTACCTCCTCCTTTTAATCACACATATCAGTATCACCCTTTGACTAAAGAGGAGATTACCAACGAACCATTCATGGTTTATGGCAAACCAACAGGTTTTTTTAGGAGGATTGATTAATGTTGAAAATACTAACGTTTCTACTTCCCCTGTAGATCAATCCTTAAATCAGTCAAAGCACGAAGTTGAAGGATCTGTTTTTGAAAATAAAACTGAGTCTGAACCTGAAGTTTTAGTTTTAAATAAGGACTTTATTTTTTCTGATGTTGAAAGTGACAATGTTTTTTGTGATTTTTCTGCACCTGCTGATACTGGTTTGAAGTGTTTTAAAGTATTTGATGAGATGTTTGATAATTCTGATGTTTGTAATGATACAAATAAAAATTCACCATTTCCACAAGTCACTCCACTTGTTACACCCTCACTTATCTCACAACCTGCTTCTTGTTCATGTTCGTGTGAGAAAAGTAAGGGTGTCGGTATGGAAAATAAATCTGAAAAAGGTAGTACAGGTTTTAATAATAACAAACAGATTTGATTTAATTGTGGTATTGGTGGTCATATAGCTAGGAATTTTCTAAATATAATGTTTGTACATTATACGTCACAAAGAGGAGAGAACGAATTTAGAGGAGGATCTTTAACTAGAAAGTCCTCTAGAGCTCGTTCTCGGAATGATGATTGGAAGGATGATCGTAGTAGAAAAAGGGCAGTTTTTCAAAATAATGAAAAGTTTTTTCGTAACAAAGTCCCAGACAGTTTGTCAAAACCGAACACGGCTCCGCCAAGATCGGTTTCGTCAAGGAGCAGCTCTGGGTCTTCAACCTCTTCTGGTAGAAAACCCAAGTGCTCAATGCAAACTGTTAAGAAACCTATTTCAAAACCATCGGTGACTGTTAGGAAACCTAATTACCAATGGATGCCCAATATAAATTCCAATCTATCATCAGCATCCTCTAAAAAGTTAGTCAATAATGATAAATCTGAAAAAGTGAAAGGTCAACCCGGGAAAGTAATGACCTGGGTTCCCAAATCTGAATGATCCGGCACAATTTGCAGGGACAATTGCGGAGGAATGTCGTCAGACCTTGGTTCGTCGACAACGGCTGCTCCCGGCATATGACAGGAGATATCTCCCAACTGAACAACATTCAATCTTTTATTGGGGGGTATGTTTCCTTTGCGGGTGGAGAAGGTGGCAAGATCACTTAGAGAGGAACAGTTACAAATAGAGTTTTAAGTTTCAAGAATGTCAACTTTGCTCCCGAGTTAAAGCATAGTTTGTTGAGTGTGTCTCAGATATACGACAAAGGCTATTCTACACATTTCACTGACAAGGAAGGTATGATTCTCAAGCCAGGCATTGTCATCTCGGAAGAATGGATTCTTGTCAAATCTAAGAGAGATGGAAATGTTTAGATTATTGATATGAATAGCAACATTCCCAAACAAGTTACTTGCCTCTTCTCAAAGGTCTCGGCACAAAATGCAATGCTGTGGCACCGACGACTCGGTCATGCTAACGCCAAAAACCTAAATCGTCTTGCAAAGAATGAGATGGTCGGTGGTTTACCTGTTAGAGACTTTATAACTTTTGAAAAGTGTGTGTCATGTGCCCAAGGTAAACATCATAGAAAACCACACCTGCCAAAACAGGTTAACTCAATTAGTCAAGTGCTCCAATTATTACATATAGACTTGTTCGGTCCAGTCAACGTCCTAAGAATCAACAAAAGTTTGTACTGTCTAGTTGTGATTGATGATTTCTCTAGTTTTACGTGGGTCTTCTTCTTATCCAACAAAGCTGGGATTGCAGATCTGATAAAGAAGTTCATAGTGTTGATTGAGAACCAAACCAATAATCGGGTGAAGGTGCTTCGTACCGACAACGGAACAGATTTCAAGAATTTTGTTCTAGATCATTTTTGCACAGAAAAAGGGATTATGCGTCAATACAGCTCCACTCACACACCTCAATAAAATGGTGTTGCTGAAAGGAGAAATATAACTTTAAAAGACGCTGCAAGGACGATGCTGTGTGACTCCAAGTTACCCGTTTTCTTTTGGGCCGAGGCGATTAACACTACTTGCTACGTTCATAATCATGTGTCGATCAACAAAGCTCAGACGAAAACACCGTATGAGATTCGATATGATCACAAGCCATCAGTCAGTCATTTCCATGTATTTGGTTGCCCTTGCACCTTTCTTCACCTAGAGTCCAACCAAAAGTTTAATGTAAAAGCCGATGATTGTTACTTCGTAGGGTATACTGCACGCACCGCATATAGGGTCTATAATAAGAATACGAAGCAGATTGTGGAATCCTATGATGTTCGCTGGTTGGAGGAGAATGAAATGGATGCTCGAGTGGATCTGGATTGGTTATTTGATTACACATCGCTTTTCAAGTCTATAAATGTGTGTTCGGATAGTTCATGTGGGTCTTCCTCTGGTTTGAAGAATATTTCTGAGGACGAAGACGAAGAAGTTGTCTACAGACTCCCAACGGTATTCGCTTCACCATCTGAGGGGGAGTCCTCTGCCTCAGATGAGGGTGAGTCATCTGTACCACCTGATAGTCCAAAATCTTTAGTTCAGAATGATACTCCTGATGCTGATGCTACACCTCTTACTCCTGTTGAAAGAGAGTTCATGTCTAGAGATGCTTCCGCTGTCACTTCAACTTTTATGGAACTACTCTTTCCTGAAGACATTTCTAATGAGTTTGTAGCAGAGTCATCTGGTGTGGAACAATCAGCAAATGAAGGAGGTGTCAATATTGACAATCTTCCCGTCTCACTTAATGACATCAACTAGGAGATACCCTCAAGAATTCAACACGATCAATCGATCGAGAACATCATTGGTCAGCTGGGCGATGGAGTTCAAACCAGAAGTCAGAGTGGAGATGTCAATACATGTCTCTATTCTTGCTTTATCTCTCAAATAGAGCCAGAGAATGTTGAAATGGCTCTGAATGAGCCCAACTGGATAGATGCTATGCATGAAGAGCTAAATCAATTTGAGAAGCTCGGGGTTTGGAAATTGGTTGAGTTACCAAAGGTCAAAACGTCTCTTGACACACGTTGGGTCTATCGAAACAAGTAGGATGATTCAGGCTTTATAGTTCGAAATAAAGCAAGATTGGTGGTTCGCGGCTTTCGATAAGTCGAGGGTCTTGATTATACTGAGGTTTATGTTGTAGTAGAACGCTTGGAGGCTATTTGTATCTTCCTTACATATGCTTCCTACATGAACTTCACGGTTTATCAAATGGACGTCAAGACAGCCTTCTTGTATGGCAAGGTGGAGGAAGAAATCTACGTTGATCAGCCTCCTAGGTTCGTTGACTCGAAGTTTCCTAATCATGTCTAAAGTTGGACAAGGCACTGTATGGGTTACATCAAGCTCCTCGAGCGTGGTATGCGACCCTTACAAAGCACTTGCTCGAGCATGGATACTCTCGTGGCACTATTGATCAAACTTTGTTCATCAAGCGTGTTGGTAATGATCAAATTCTGGTTCAAATCTACGTTGACGACATTATCTTCGGGTCTACCAGTCCGCAGTTGTGCAAAGAGTTTGAAGGCGTCATGAAGAAGAGGTTTGAGATGAGTTCGTTGGGAGAAATGACCATGTTTCTAGGGCTTTAGGTCAAACAAAATTCAACCGTAATCCTGATACATCAAGCCAAGTACATGGAGGATATTCTGGAGAAGTTCAGGTTTCAAGACGCTAAACCTGCATCAATGTCTATGACCAAAAGACCTCTGTTGACTCCAGATGTTGATGGCGAATCTGTAGATCAGACACACTACAGATCGATGATCGGATCATTAATGTATCATACTGCAAGTTGTCCATACATTATGTTTGCATTCTGTCAATGCGCATGTTATCAGGCTAATCCTAAATTTTCACATCTTATTGCTGTCAAAAGAATTTTTCGGTATATCAAAGGCAGCCCAAAATTGGGTCTTTGGTATCCGAAAAATTTCGAATTTGAATTATATGCTTTTGCTTACAGTAATTATTGAGGCTTTGAGCTTGACAGGAAATCTACTTCAGGAGGGTGTCAATATCTTGGAGATAGGTTGTTGTCGTGGCAGTGCAAGAAGCAACACACCGTCTCAACTTCAACAGCTGAAGCAGAATACGTTGTTGCATCTGCTTGTTGCTCCCAAGTTATCTGGATCCAACATCAGCTGTTGGATTATGGTTTGAATTATCTAGAAAGCCTATTTACTGTGATAATGAGGTTGCAATTCAAATTGCTAAAAATCCTATCCAACATTCCAAAACCAAGCACATTGATATCAAAATTCATTTTATCAGAGACTGTTATGAACATTCACTCATCCGGCTGGAACAGGTTTTCACTGCTAAAAATGTGGCGAATCTGTTCACCAAGCCTTTTAACAAAGCTCGATTCGATGTGCTTGTGGGATTTTTGAAAATGATTCGTTTTGAGGATTAATTTTATTTTTCTATCTTTTTTTTTTTACTTATTTTGAGTTTTTTATTTTTATTTTCTTAATTCTTATTTTGTATTTTATTTTATTTTTGGTTAGATTAGTTTAAATTTGTGCATTTTAGTGATTTCATTCTCACCCATGCACAAATTTAGGGGGAGAAATAAACAAAAACCAAACAAAAAATTTCAAAATTTTAAAAAATCCAAAAACAATAAAAAGTCAGAAAATAAAAAATATGTTGCTGATAGTCTTGCTTGTAGGTGATGTGTTGGGAAGTGATATTATCAAGTGATAACAGGCAATCTGAATCTGCGTAACGTACCAAAATTAAATTGTCTACGCTCTGTGTTCGATGTGCTGGTAGGCACGAAAGATTCTAAATGGACTTGACTAGGAAGATTTGAACTAAAGGAATTCAAGGACTTGACAAATCTTGAACTAGTTAGATTCGTTTAGCCTTACAATATGACACTTGGATAGGTTGAGCAGGGAGATATACATGAGAGTCTACTGGTTACATTAAAAGAACCCGTATCTAAAACTATGGATTAACTTTTCCTCGATGTGCGGATTTTGTCCTTAATTCCGGTAATGATGGGGTGACTGGTAATTCCGATAAATTATGTATGTAGAAGGTTATTTTCTTTCTTACTGTCTGTTACTCATATTTTACTGTGACATCCCCATTTTCACAACCAGAAAAGACCGATTTTGTTTATGCTTTATAAAAATCAGAGTACTTCTTTTAATAAAAATGTTGCGGAATTTGTTCCCAGAAAAACATGATAAATATGTTATTAAAACATTTTCGAAGAAACGTATTTATTTCATTTTAAAACGTTTGGGATGTCATCGTTAATATAGAAACATAAGCATAAACATAACTTACAATTATTTACACTAGTGATCTACATCTCTTTAAATCTCTCAGTGTAATGTCACTTCATATGGTCACCAGTGATATAAATAAACTGAGTGGGTCAGGTTGGGAAACCTAGTGAGTACATAGGGTTTTCAACCCACAATAATATAATTATTATGTTTAAACATCAAACAGTTAACCCAATTACCCATCCCCATTATCTTCTTTATTCTTAAGGATCTACCCTAAGAATCAGCTATTTCTTGTTCATTCATTCCTAAGGAGTATCCTAAGGAATAAGTATGAATTCGATCGTTGTAAATGACACATCTGTCAATCAAAATCTGCTAGTTCTGTCACTAGGGCGCAACTACCAAAATTGTGACATTCTCTGTGGGGTGCATCTGCCGAAATAGTCCTTTACGTGCATCTGCCGGGGTTATGAGGTTCTCTATTAGGCGCTTCTGCCGATAGAGTCCTTTAGGTGCTTCTGCCGGGTTTTATTGGCAGTATCGTTTTCGAGAGTCCACTCACAATACATATCAATGGGTTTTTAGAGTACACCAGTGAGCACGTCGTTCACAACACCTACAGGTTGCGAGCCTGCTAGTGTTCCACTGGACTGTCTAGAATAGTCCGTGGTTGTCATCCATACTCTGCTGAATGACGGGGCCATCATTTGGGAAAAAGGCTTCTCACATCGTCCACCTCTCACCCTCACCTTACGGTCTATTTCACCTCTCAACTCATCATCCAACTCATATTTCATCTATTACATCTACCCATGTATTACCCTAACATTTTCGTAGATATAAAATACTTATACAGTTTAAATCATTTAAAACATGTATAAAATCGTTCACCGAACATAGACATCAAGTAAACAGACAATATGCACACATAGCACGTAGTAAATACTTCATATCTATGTGTAAGTTGAAGGGGACCATGCACTCACCTAAAAGATGATGACTCAGCACTCGGACAACGCTTCGATACTCTCAAAACGATTTTCCTTCGATAAAACCAAGTATCAATACCACTAGGGTTTAGTCTAACGATAACAATGACAAATTAATTAGTCCGACTATTATTAAGCGTTAATAACACTCAATGTAACTCATAATAATAGCCTAACTAATTATTTTAAGGACCTAATAACATTCCTATAATTATTTGAAAGCTATATTAAAAATTGCGTAAGCGTAGCATACTTACATCGAATTTTATCGAAAACCAGAACTTAATTGGAGTAGCGTTTCGAAACCGAAAGGTTCTTTTTCTCGGGACTCCGGGAGCCTCGGGGTTCCTTAGGGTGCTAGGTACTTTTCCTAGGGCTAAGGGGTGGTTTGGGAAGCTAGAGATAGAAAGAAATTAGAGAGAGAAAGGATTTTGGTGTGAAAATTGTGGGCAGCCTCGGCCTCCTTTTATAGCCGCGAGGGCCTCGCTACGTTGGGCGTTCAGAAGCTCTACGCGGGGCATAGCTTCGGATAAAGCAGATAGGCGTATTCCAGCTGGCTCGCACTCGGACAGGACCCGGATAAGACCGAAGGTACGCGGGGCGTACCGAACCTCGTACACGGGGCGTAATGTGAAGGCTTCGTGGCATGATCCGAAGCGAGGTCTGATCAGCGATGGATGGTCCGGATGTTGTCACGTCATCTCAGTTTCGCAAATTTCGTTCTCGGCTTCTAAAAATCATAACTTTCGCATACGAGCTCCATTGTTGACGTTCTTTATATCCATGCGAAGGTGGGAACGTACTCTACAACTTTTGCTTAGACTCCCTTCGGCTAATTTTGACTCGATTTTAAATTTTATATTATTAACAGGCCGGGCTAAGATTGGTCCGTTAAATCCTCATAACTTCTTCATCTGATGTCCGTTTTCGCCCATCTTTTTCTCGTTACGCTACTCTTAATGAGATCTTGGATTCTCGTTCAGGTCGTGTCAGCCAAAAACTGCTCGATCTAATATTCTAATTTCGGGCTGTATACTGCTAATTCGAAACTTCGAAAAATCATAACTTCTCCATACGAAGTCAGATTTGGGCGTTCTTTTTAACGATGTTCTTAGTTTAACATATTCTACAACTTTCGTTTAGAGCGCTAAGGCTAAATCTCGCTCTATCGTAAATTCACTATTTATGTTTCCCGGTGTCGTGCGGGTTCCGACACGAAACTTCGACGGGTTATAACTTCTTCGTTATAACTCGGATTTCGGTGTTCTTTATATGTATGGAAAGCTTGTGACATATTCTACAACTTGGTTAAGATTATTTATTCTAAATAACCTTTTGTCGAAAAGTCGTTTTCGACCCCTATTGCCTCTAATTGACTAGCCCGGATTTGCGGGCGTTACAATTATCTCCCCCTTAGGATGATTACGTCCCGGAATCATCAACAAAACTGGGCTCGTATAATGACTCCATACGTCATCTCTTCATCCTAGGTAATAATTATAACTTCTATATTCCTTCAAGTCTATCTCTTAGACTCATTGATTGTAAACAGTACTCGATCGTGCACCTGCTCTCTACCTCATGTTAGACTCCAAATTATGACCTTCAAGTCACAATCTCGATCCTTACTGGATACGAACTTGAGGTGAGTTCTTTTATTACTACCATAGATCGATGTGTCATATTCTAATGACCTATCATCGTATGTTGATGATTAGACTCAAGTCTTTTAGAGTTAAATTCTAAAACAGACTATGCCTTCCGTCATGTTCTAATGTGATATAATCACACTTTAACATTAGGCATTTCTGGCTACCAACTCCTTTAACAACGAGCGCGATACTTCTATTGATCGCTTTGATTTCAATCGTTTGGTTTAAGTCGGACGCTACATCAAACTTGGTTCTCTGAACCATGTAACCTACTCATCGTAGTCGGACTCAATGTGATATGACCACTAGGGTCGGGATAACAACAATTTTCTTAGTCATTACTGAAACAATGGTAACGACATACTTGAATAAAACAAAATCAATTACTAGCTTCTTGGTAACCTTGTGACTTTCCCTGATCCAAGTGTGAGTCCTGTGCTTCCGGTAGTATAGGCCTCTACTACCATTCACACCTACTCATACTCGTCCCAAGTATTGTCCAACAATTTCCCAAGTCACCATGCAGCAAATCACACAATCATTCAACACATCAGATAACAAAATGAAGGTTTTATTTTATTACTTGAAACGATTACATGGGTGTTCAAGTTCACCCTAGATTATGCCTCTAATAGGCTACATCATATGACACTATCTATATGGCTTCTTCATAACTTGATCTCTATATATCCATCCTTACTCCTGATTCCTTGCATCGTCAGCTGCTTTGTCAAGGATCATTTGAAATGCTCTTGCCTTTGGTTTTGGCGGCACATTTGGCTTTGTAGACCCTTCTCTCTTTGGGCAATCTTGCTTGAAGTGCCCTTCCTCGTTACATTCGTAACACACCCTTCTGTTGAATTTACACTCGTTGGCATAATGCCCATGCTTCCCACACTTGAAACAAGTCACCTCCTCACCGTATTTTCCAGAGTGTTTCTTTTTGCACTTCTCGCACCATCTTTCTTCACTCCCTCCTCCTCTAAACTTCCTTGTACTGGATTTGCTTCTCACATCGGGCTTTGCAGACCCCTCAAACTTCCTCTTTTCTCCAACCTCGGTCTTGTTAGCGGCTCTTCCCTTGATCATCTCCTCAACCGACTTGGCAGCCCGGATAGCTGCCTCCAAAGTAGGTGTCTGACGCACTGGCACCGCGTACTCCCATGGTAATCCCTTTGCGTACTTATCAATTTTGTCAGCTCATCTGGAACAAGACGCAAGGCAAACTCCATCTTTTCTGTGAAGTTGTTGGTGTATTCATCAATAGACATGCTTCCTTTCTTCAAGGTAAGAAACTGGTTCTCTAGCTCGATCAGGTTTTGAGCTGAGCAGTACTTTCGTTTGAATTGCACCAGAAATTCTACCCATGTTAGTTGCAGGGGCTCGTTGGGGCTCAGAGTCATCCCCAAGGTATTCCACCAACATACAGCGCCTCCTCGAAACTGACGCACTACAAATGTGGTCTGTTGTTTTCCCTTGCAACCGCACGTCATGAAAGCTAATTCCATCTCCGAGATCCAATCCATGACCCCGATCGGATCCTCCTTTCCAGTGAAAGTCGATGGCTTGCAAGTCAGAAAATCCTTGTACGTGCATCCATTCCTCTCGACTTCGTCATCTTGGTTGTTTTGTCGAACTATTGGTGGGTTGACTTGAACAACAGTCCCACTGTAGTTTCCTTCCTCAGTCTGCTCTTCGTTCAACTCGGGTTGTTCAATCTGAATGGTCGCTTCCTCTCGATTCTACTGGAGCAAACGCCTGGTTTCCTCTATTTGACGATCCAACATTGCCTGGATCATCGCTTGCACTCCGGCCATCGTTATTGGCTCAGCAGCGGCTACCACAACCGGTATTTGCTCAATCACTAGGGGTTGATCTCGGTTCCCATTTGCATTCGCGTTTCCACTACAGGTCCTTACCATCTTGATCTATACACCGAATAAGGTGAATCTAGATCTTTACTTAGGATTGACGGTTAAATCATCCTTATCACTCTGAAACGTTTATATGCTAGTTCTAATATCATAGTTAAACACTTAGAATCCTAAACACATAAGGTTTCCAGATCCGGTCGGCAACATACCATAGATCCGAACAACTAACAGCACATCAGGCACAAGTATTTAGCACATAAAAGCATTTTAGGCATAATTCCTAAAATAATCTAGTGCTCACACCTCACAATCATCGCTTAGCATTCTAAGTTTAAGTCTAGAAATAAATCCATATTCCAATTTCGCTTAAACTAATGCTCTGATACCAACTGTGACATCCCCATTTTCACGGCCAGAAAAGACCGATTTTGTTTATGCTTTATAAAAATCAGAGTACTTCTTTTAATAAAAATGTTGCGAAATTTGTTCCCAAAAAAACATGATAAATATGTTATTAAAACATTTTCGAAGAAACGTATTTATTTCATTTTAAAACGTTTGGGATGTCATCGTTAATATAGAAACATAAGCATAAATAGAACTTACAATTATTTACACTAGTGATCTACATCTCTTTAAATCTCTCAGTGTAATGTCACTTCATATCGTCACCTGTGATATAAATAAACTGAGTGGGTCAGGTTGGGAAACCTAGTGAGTACATAGGGTTTTCAACCCACAATAATATAATTATTATGTTTAATCATCAAACAGTTAACCCAATTACCCATCCCCATTATCTTCTTTATTCTTAAGGATCTACCCTAAGAATCAGTTATTTCTTGTTCATTCATTCCTAAGGAGTATCCTAAGGAATAGGTATGAATTCGATCATTGTAAATGACACATCTGTCAAGCAAAATCTGCTAGTTCTGTCACTAGGGCGCAACTACCAAAATTGTGACATTCTTTGTGGGGCGCATCTGCCGAAATAGTCCTTTAGGCGCATCTTCCGGGGTTATGAGGTTCTCTATTAGGTGCTTCTGCCGATAGAGTCCTTTAGGTGCTTCTGTCGGGTTTTATTGACAGTATCGTTTTCGAGAGTCCACTCGCAATACATATCAATGGGTTTTTAGAGTACACCAGTGAATACGTCGTTCACAACACCTACAGGTTGTGAGCCTGCTAGTGTTCCACTAGACTGTCTAGAATAGTCCGTGGTTGTCATCCATACTCTGCTGAATGACGGGGCCATCATTTGGGAAAAAGGCTTCTCACATCGTCCACCTCTCACCCTCAACTTACGGTCTATTTCACCTCTCAACTCATCATCCAACTCATATTTCATCTATTACATCTACCCATGTATTACCCCAACATTTTCGTAGATATAAAATACATATACAGTTTAAATCATTTAAAACATGTAATAAATCGTTCACCGAACATTGACAGCAAGTAAACAGACAATATGCACACATAGCACGTAGTAAATACTTCATATCTATGTGTAAGTTGAAGGGGACCATGCACTCACCTGAAAGGTGATGACTCAGCACTCGGACAGCGCTTCGATACTCTCAAAACGATTTTCCTTCGATAAAACCTAGTATCAATATCACTAGGGTTTAGTCTAACGATAGGGTTTAGTCTAACGATAACCGCGACAAATTAATTACTCCGACTATTATTAAGCGTTAATAACACTCAATATAACTCATAATAATAGCCTAACTAATTATTTTAAGGACCTAATAACATTCCTATAATTATTTGAAAGCTATATTAAAAATTGTGTAAGCGTAGCATACTTACAACGAATTTTATAGAAAACCGGAACTTAATTGGAGCAGCGTTTCGAAACCTTGTGACATATTCTACAACTTGGTTAAGATTATTTATTCTAAATAACCTTTTGTCAAAAAGTCGTTTTCAACCCCTATTGCCTCTAATTGACTAGCCCGGATTTGCGAGCGTTACAGTTACCTCCTCTGCGTGATCGAAAGATCCGACCTGGACTGTAGCATATGCAATTCTATCTCTCTACATCTTATCTCTATGCAATTCTTTCTATCTGTTAGCCATATACTGTCTCCTTTGCGTGACTTACAATCCGACCTGGTACACAGTATATGCATCATTCTTTTTCTCAATCCCTCTAAAATTTCAGTTAGTCATATGTTTCATCCTCTGTGTGATTGGAAGAGATCTGACCTGGGTGTATAGCATATGCATTCTAAATCTATCTTATCTCTTAATAATTGTCTGCTCACCAGATGTAAGGAGTATTCTGGAAGTTCTTGATTACTAGAGCATATCAGGAAGCGGGAAACATGTTCTAGTACAATTAAAATTAAACACTTATAGATTGTCTGTAGATCTCGTTGTTCAATTTGGGTGGACAACAATATCCTTGGTCATCGTCAGATAAATGCGCCCTAGGAAATTTATTTAAGAATTTAGAATCAGAAGGGTCTTGTCTTTATTAGCTTGTCTAAATTTTATCACAATTTTTCGGGTTTAAGTGGACCACAATACCGGCGATCGATAAGACATAGACATGAAGGTAAATGTACCGACAAGTAGACCAAGGCTGTTCAACAACTTTGATCCCTACGTTACAAAATTATATTCAGTGTTTGTTCAGATAAGTTTAGTCTATTTTATTTTATTTTATTTTTATTTTTATTTTTATTTTTATTTTTGTCTATGTTAATTTTTAATCTTAATTTTAATTTTTAGTATATTGTTAAAAGTTGTCAAAAAAAAAATTTAATTTTTTAAATTTTAGAAATTTTTATTCAATTTTATTTTTTTATTTTTATTTTTTAAGTTTAATGTTAATTTTAATTTTTAAATCCTCAATAGTTTTATTTTTTTTTTTAAATTATTTGAAATTTGGATTGTGCCTTACACTGTATGGATAGCAGGTAAAATAGTCAAGGGTATAAAAGAGAGTTTATAGCCGTAAACTCTCTCATTCTTCACTTTTCAGCTTCCGTCCGTAAATTCTCTCTCTTTCTCTCTCATCTTCGAAAATTCTTTTCGTATTTTCTTGTGAAATTGCTCCGATCATCTCAAAGGTAGTAAGATTCCGACCATGGACATGTATTTGTTTCACGAAATCGTTGAGTTTTGAGCCTAAAATCGACGAAAATAGGTCTGTTGGAGCTTACAACCCAAGCATACGGCCAAGGAGCTTACGGCCGTAAACTCTATTTGTGGCCCTGAGCTTACGACCACGGGTTTACGGTCATAAACTCCAGGTTGACCGTAAACTCCTGGTTAACCTTGAACTTAAGTTTGGACAAAATAATTAATTTTTGGGCTAAATTTAAATCGATTGAAATATTATTTGCTCAACTATCTTTCTTCTCTTACTTGGTATGTTTTTAGTGCAGATCAAATGGCAAGCTTAAAATTCACAGACATGCACAACTTGGCGATTATACTGGCAGATCCTCCAGTTGAACATGGAGAATTAAGGTCGATTCAAGGACTGAGCGAATGCTGCCTAGCCTCCGCCGTCACCATTAACACTGCGGTCTATCAGAACATCATAAGGGAATTTTGGCAGTCTGGTAAGATGAGAAGAGATGACGATGGAGCAGTCACTGTGGATGCAACTGTTAAGGGATGCAAGGTTGTGATCACTGAGTAGTTCATTAGAGAAACGTTGCTGATCAATGACTTACCTCGTTTTCCCACTGAGATTGGGATTGAATACGCACAGAAGATTCTGAAGAAGATGGGGGTATGAAGGCAACTCTCCTCCTACTATGAAGAAGCTTCTGCCACCTTGTTGGAGATTCTTAGTTCATGTGTTTGTGAGCTGCATCTCAGGCAGGAGGTCTGGTGCGGATGAAATTTCACTGAGAAACACTGTAGCCATCGTTTCTCTTGCTGCAGGGATAGGCTTCAACTTTTCGATGTTTATCCTGGACGAGTTCGTGGTCAACATCAATTCCATCACCCGGGATACCTTCTTGATGTATCCCAGGTTCATTCAACTATTCATTAACAGACAATTTCCTGATATGGTCAAGGAGGGAGATACACTTGACATGAAGTCATTAGGTCCCCACACTGTTGGGCTCATCAAGCAAAATTGCAAGGGAAAGGTCGTCTTTCAAGGACTGTGTCCGCTTGTAAAACTCAGATGATTTGCTGAGCCAAATGAGGCATCCGAGTCTCATAGATCCTCTGATAAAATATCCTCTGAGCCTACTTCCTCAGAAAAAGTGACTTCAGAAGAGGACGTGATCACTATGTCAGACCAGGAAAGAGAAGAGTCTGTTGCTCCCAATGTTTCTGAAGCTGAGGAGCATGATCTGCAATCAGTCCAAGTCAAAAGTGACTATAATGAAGGGTCTTCTAAGAACATGACTAAGACTGATCTGTATGAAGACCTTGATCTTACGGGCTTTGATAAAGATGAGATTTTGAAAAAAATTTGAAGTAATGAATACTTTTTGTCAAATGTCAACCTCAACACGTTACTTGACCATATCAATGATGTTGCTCATCCAGCAACGGAGACAAGGGACTCTGATGATGTTCTCAAGTCAACACCTGTTACTACCGATCAAGTGGTTGATACGAAAACTCCCATGGTGACAGTATCAGGGATTCCTCCCCTTGATGTTGTTTCACCTGCAACTGAAGCACTTCAGAGTGATGATACAACAATCCAGACCTTAAAACCTCCGTCAAAGAGAAGAAGACGTGATCCTAGACATGGGCTTTTGGATTCTGACTTATCTCAAGGCCTTCCAATTACACCAACAACTACCCCTGCCATCGTCTATTCAGAACATTTAGTGAAGGTCCTAGAACCACCTTTGAGGTTGGTAGTTCTTCTACACAAGCAAGATTTTCTTCTCCTAGGCCAGATCTTGATGATGCCTCTGTATGGCTACCCATGCATCTAGCTCAGGAAAAAACTCAATACCTTCTTCTAGAGCTAAAGGAATTTCTTTTAGAGGTCTTTTAGGAGAAGATGATTCAGTCATTGATGAGCTTCAAAAGAGAGTAAATGTACTTGATCAAAAGAACATAGAGCTCAGTATTCAAGTTAATGATCTTTTGAGCGAGAATGTAAATCTAAAGAATCAAGTTTCAGATCTTCAAGAGGATAAAGCTTTGAAGACCAAGCAGATTTCTGACTTACAAGAGCACTTTAATCTCCTTACTTCAATTTACTTTGATTTGAAGATGAAGTTAGAATAGGAACTTGGTGACAAGTTAAAGACATTCGTTGATGAGTCAGGATCAATATGTACATCCAGGCTCATCCTATTGTGACATCTGCTCCAACATCACGTGTTGTTGATAGATTTGAAGAAGAGCCAGCTCAAGCTCCAAGTGTTGTGGCCTTAAAACGTGCCAATTTGGCTAAATCTACTTAAAAGGAGCTCAGATCAGAATGCTCCTGCGGATCAGCCCATCATTACCTTTATAGATCTTGGAGAGAATCTTTTTAAAGATATCTATGGTGATAGGTCAAGGATCATCTCATGGGGATTTCACGACACCCTAAACATGTGGCTTGTGAGACGTAAGAATGGGACTACTGAACTATATAAAGATGTTCATGACTTCAACTCTTGGACCAGGGTTAATCTTTCAGAGTTGTCAAGGGCTCCTTTTGCCAATCCCTCTCAAAATCCCCAGGCCACACAATTCAAGCATTTCTTGGAGGATCAAGTACTCAAGGGTTTTCCTTCAATGAAGACTGCACAGTCAGGTGTACCCAAGCGTAATTGATCCTAAAACCAATTAACCTCTTCGAGCTGTGATGTGGCCAGCTACTAAACAAGTGAAGCAGATTCCTATCCTTCAAGAACATCCAGATGGATCTATGGGAACCATGGAGTACTGGGTGTTTGATGAAATCACTGCATCTGCTGTTATCAAGCTTGAGAAGGGATGCATCTGCCTGTACGACAAAAGAGACCTGCTTCAGTTTGGAAAACAGGATATACATCAGCCGAGCCATCATCATATTAAAGTTGTAGAAGACATCTTTGAGCCAGCTGCCAAAGAGTTTACAGCTATGGTTGTGGAGATCATTAACAAACGGATATGGAAACGAGCAATGGGGAAGTCAGATGTGCTGGTGGTCGACAAAGACTGAGCTCAAGCTAGCACCAAACCAAGGGGTAGATTGAAGGTTCTAGTTAGTGGTTTAGTCTAGGCTTTCATTGTAATAATCTCTTTTGAGTCTTTATGAGGTTTTGGTAGGTTGTTTGTTTGTTTATAGCTAAGTAGTGAGTTTACGGCCGTAAGCCTGTTTACGGCCGTAAACCTAGTGTCCGCCCCAAGTCCAATATATATAGGGATTGTGTAGGTCATTAATTGTTGTTGATGCCACAATAGTTCACCATCATAGAGAGCAAGTTGTACCAGACTTTTTATGCAATATAAGCGTGTGCAAGCTGGTTTCAATTCTGCTTCTACATTGTTTCCTATTCTATTTGATTGTGTGATTGCTTGATCATTGCTAAAGATCCGTTTTCAGGACCTTACATTAAGGTTTATTAAAGGTCGGTGGAGCATGTGTGGTTAACCGACACATCGATTAAGTGATAAACATTAAGGGTACCAAGTGATTTGCATGGTTACTTCACACCTCGTTTTGTGATCCTCGGTATCCCAGTCACAAAACTTGGAGGGCACACTCGAGATTGAAACATGCTTTTGAAAAGTTTATTGAATCTCAAAAGAATCTAGGAATTTCTAAAAACCAATTAAAACCTAATATTTATATTTCGTTTTTCATGATGGAAATTGGTGAATCGTGATTCACCTACGTTTCAAATATGTTATAGCTTAGATTACGGCATCCCTTTTCTAAGTTATGATATATTTTGATTGGATCCTTGCTTTAATATTACATTGGGTTGTTTTATTAAGGACTATCTTTATATCTAAACTAAACTTGTTCTCTTCTTTTCAAACGTCTTCCAACAACACTACTTCTGGCTCAAACCCTACTAGCTCCTTTTCCCTGATGAACCTATATGGGAGGGTCATATTTGATGGTTCCAACTTTATGGATTGGATCTAGAACATCAAGATGGTGACTCGCTACGAGGATAATGAATATGTCCTCGATAAGGAGCTAAAGGAGATTGATGAGTCCACTGCTACTCCCCTGGAGATCGTTGACTTCCGGACTCATCAAAGAGATGTCACTAAAGTGGCATGCATCATGATGGCCACCATGACAGCTGAACTCCAGCTAGAAGTCCTATGAGGACTAGTACCCTTTTGAGATGCACCAAGATATGATCAAAAGATACCATCAGAGTGCTCGTCAAGAGCGGTATGAAATAATCCCCACCATGATAACAACGAGGATGAAGGATGGAGAATCCGTCACGGGCCACATGTAGAAAATGCAAAGGTATGTGGACCGTTTGCTGAAGCTTAATGTGAACTTCCCCGAGGAGCTAGCAATAGATATCATTTTGCACTCCTTACCCTCGTGTTATGATTAATTCCGCATGACATACCACATGAATAAGGAAGAAGTCACACTCATCAAACTTCAAGGACTCCTGAAGACCGCAGAATCAGGTCTTAAGGGTAAGTCGGTTGTTACCACTACTACTCCTACTCCAAACTTCCACCCCTGTCCTGACAATCGGGAAAGGTAGAGGGAAAAAGAGGAAGAGCCCTTCGAAGGGTACCAAGGGTAAGACCCTTGATGGCTCCTCTTCAAGTGGAACTAAGAAAGGTTTCGTCACTCCTTCTTCTGACCTAAAAGAAGCTGAATGCTTCTATTGCCATGAAAAGTCACATTGGAAGCGGAACTGCCCAAAGTACCAACAAGACATAAATGATGGGAAAGTGAAACCCACCCATGCATGTATTTACACTATCTTATCTAATAACTCACCCTATTCTAACTCTTGGGTCCTTGATACCAGTTGTGGTATTCATATATGTTTTGTTTTGCAGGGACTAAGAAGAAGTAGAATGTGGAGCATGGAAAGATAAACTTGATCATGGGGAATAGGAAAGCTTCACTTGTCACCAAGATTGGAGTTTATTCTTTGTTGCTAAGTAGTGGGTTTACATTAGATTTGAATAAATGTTGTTATTTGCCTAAAATGGCAAGAAATATTATTTCCTTTCATGCTTTGTACAAACAAGGGTTTACCTTTTCTTTTGATAATGAAATTGGTGTTATGAATGCTTTCTTTAATAACGTTCATTATTTTAAAGCATTACCTTGTGATGGTGTGTATGAAGTTGTGTCTGTTGTAGATAGCCTAGGAAATAATGTGTTGTGTATTGATTCTTCTAGTAATAATGACTTGGATAAAGCACCATTATGGCATTGTCGTCTTGGACATGTGAGCAAGAAACGCATAGGCCAGCTCCAAAAGGATGGAGTCTTGGAGTCATTTGACCTAAATTCAGATGATAGTTGTGAATCATGCTTACTTGGAAAAATAACAAAGTCACCCTTCACTAGTTCTTATGCTAAGGGTGAAGGTTTGTTGGATCTGGTACACACAGATGTGTGTGGATCCTTCAAATCTGCCACAAGGGATGCTAATCGTTATTATTTGACTTTCACTGTTGATTATAGTAGATATGGATATGTCTATTTAATCAAGCATCAGTCAGAGACTATCGAAAGGTTTAAAGAGTTTAAACAGGAAGTCGAGAATCAATTAGGCAGGAACATTCAGATGCTTCGATCTGATCGTGGTGGTGAGTATCTTAGTAAAGAGTTCCTTGACTATCTTAAGGAATGTGGGATTATCTCACAATTGACACCTCCCAAGACACCACAACTTAATGGTGTGGCTGAGAGGCGCAATCGACCCTTGCTGGATATGGTTCGTTCCATGATGAGTCGAGCTTCACTACCAATCTCATTTTGGAGGTATGCCTTAGAGACTACCGCCCATATCCTTAACCTAGTCCCTACAAAGAAATTTGCCAAAACTCCTCATGATATGTGGACTGGTAAAGTTCCCAAACTAGACCACATCAAGATTTGGGGCCGCGAGGCTTTCGTGAGACGCAAGACTCATGATAAGCTCGAACCTCGAAGTGAGAGGTGTATTTTCATCAGCTACCCACAAAAGTCCTTTGGTTACCTCTTCTATAGACCTAGTGAGAATGTGGTCTTTGTAGCAAGGAGGGGTGTCTTTCGAGAGAGACAGAGTTCATAAGCCAAGGAAACAGTGGGAGGAAAATTGACCTTGAAGAACTACAAAAGTCAAGTGGTGAAAGAATTTCAAACCCTAGCACTCAACCTGAGGAGAAAACTCTTGTTGAGCCAATTGACGAGTCTGTACCTCTGAGGTGTTCCACAAGGGTTAGGAATGCACCTGAGCACTACTATGGTTTCCATATTACTACGGAAGGTGAGACACTTATCAATGATGATACATTGGTAAGTCTGGATGAACCTAATAGCTACATGGAAGCCATGGCAGGCCCGAGTGTGCTAAATGGAAAGAGGCAATAGACAGTGAGATACAGTCCATGTATGACAATCAAGTTTGGAACTTGGTTGACAATGTATCAGGTCGTAAGACAGTTGGGTGTAAGTGGATCTTCAAGAAGAAGACCAACATGGATGGTAATGTCCACACATATAAGGCGCGACTGGTTGTAAAGGGTTTTTCTCAAACTCCGGGAGTTGATTGTGATGAGACCTTTTCACCAGTAGAAAATATTAAGTCTATTAGGGTCCTGTTAGCTATTGTTGCATTTCATGATTATGAGATAGGGCAAAGGGATGTCAAAACCACCTTCCTTAATGGAAGTTTGGCTGAGGATGTTTACATGAGTCAGCCAGAGGCTTTTGTCAGTACATAATACCCTAATAGAGTGAGTAATCTCGAGAAATCCATTTATGGATTGAATCAGGCACCTCGCAGATGGAATCTTTGCATCGTTGAGAAAGTCAAAGAGTTTGCTTTTTTGAGGAGTGAAGATGAATCTTGTGTCTATGTCAAGGCTATTGGGAGTATAGTTAGCTTTTTGGTACTGTATGTGGATGACATACTACTCATAGGAAATGACATCCTAACCTTAGAGGAAGTGAAGTCCTGGCTTGGGAAGTGTTTCTCTATGAAAGACCTAGGAGAAGTTGCCTATATTCTAGGGATAAGGATTCTGAGAGACCGGAGTAAAAGACTAATTGGACTTATTCAGAGTACTTACTTGGATAAGGTGTTGAAAAGGTTTAGCATGCAAGATTCCAAGAAAAGAGAGTTACCCATCCAGAGTAATGCCACACTGAGTAAGACTCAGAGCCCGAGTAACGTGGCTGAGATAGAAGAAATGATTCGAGTACCTTATGCTTCCATTGTAGGCTCGATCATGTATGTTATGAATTGTACTCGTCCTGATGTAGCCTTTTCCTTGAGCATGGTTAGTAGATATCAGGGGAACCCTGTCAAGGCTCACTGGACTGCAGTAAAGAATATCCTCAAGTACCTCCGGAGGACTAAGGATTGGGTCCTTACTCTCGGTGGGAGTGATGACTTGAGAGCTGTAGGGTATAATGATGCCAGCTTTCAGACTGATAAGGATAATTTCCGCTCTCAGTCAGGCTGGGTCTTTACCTTAAACGGAGGAGCAATCACTTGGAAGAGTTCCAAACAGGAGACAATGGTTGATTCAACTTGCGAATCAGAGTATATAGCAGCAAGCGAGGCAGCAAAGGAGGCGATATGGCTGAAGAACTTCATTGGAAACCTTGGAGTTGTACCAGCTATAAAAGAGCCAATGGAAATTTTATGTGATAGTGAAAGTGCATTTGCCTTAGCCAAGGAACCGAGGGATCACGGGAGATCCAGACACATCGACAGAAAATACCATTTCATTAGACATCGAATAAAAGGACTCCTCGTGGCAAGGAGGGTATCATCAGATGAGAACCCAGCAGATCCCCTCACGAAGGGACTGAGTCGGGTTAAGCATCTCCAACATGCTTGGAGCATATGGCTGAAGGATGATATTAGTTTTAGTAATTAGATAATTTTGAAATTTGTAAAGTGTAATTGACATTTGATGATGAATAAAAGTTGTGTTTATTTATGAATAATTATGTTTGGTATATCATATTATTCGAATTCTCCACAGTCGGTCATATGTTGGAAGTAGGTATGAACCAAGATTGTCATGAGTTGGTTGCAGAGGTCTAAGTGGTTGGACATGGCTACAACACTCATGAGTGTTCATAAGTTCTGAGCATTGGATTCAACCCACGCTCACTAGTATCACTTCATGAAATTTATCTCGAGTGATCGTGAGACGGTAATATCATATAAGTCTTCAAATCTAGAGATATAATGTGTTGCCTATGACTTGATTATGCATTGATCGTACGAAAACACTTTGGTAACTCGATGTTATAAAACGTATTTTTGTGTGTGATTTAACAAGTAGTAGAACAAGCATATGAGTCGAAGTTTATCTGTTCCTTCTTGGATTAGAAGCGATATCTGGGCCCCTCGATGATTTTGTTTTGACCTACGTACCAGGCCTGGTAAGAACATAATTGATGTGTTCAATTCAGTTCTATGTCAAACAAATCAAAAATTGGGAAACAAACTGTTGGACAATAAGTAAGACATTGTTCAATGTATTTGTTCGGCTGATATCTAGAAAAGAGGATTATATGATCACTTATCTTAAATGGCGTATCATCATCTTCTCAGTTCCGAGAGACCTTGAAAGAGCTACGATTGTTGATCGGTTCGTGACGTCATACTTACAGTTGTAGTTATTAGACTTATCCAAGTGGGAGACTGTTGGATAAGGTGTCTACGTCCATAACTATATTTGGTATGTACTTGACCCGACCCGGCATGGTCCATTTGGGTTGCATGGCATCATGCATTTGAATAAAATAAAATGAGAGAAATAACACTTGTGGTTTATTAATATATTATAAGTTCTAATATATTAATAATATTATTTAATTAGTATTGATCAAGAATTAATTTAGAATTAATTAAGTGATCAAAAGATGACTAATTAAATATATGGGTTGATTATGTAAATCATCCATAACTTGTATGGTGGGCTAAAGGTTCAATGGATTATCAAGTTGGGCTAAGACCCATAGGATGCTCCATGGACGCTGCATGGAGGTTTAAACCAATAGGTCATGGAAAGCCATGTTACATTAGGGTTTACATGGTGTAACACTAAGTGTAGCACACTATATAAAGAACATGATATCATCTAAAATCGGCTACACTAAGAAAACAAGAGGGCTAGGCCGATTTTGAAGTGTTTTACATTCTCTGAAAGTTATTCCAAAGCACTTGGTGTTGTGTGAAGCATTTGAGGCATCACACTTGAGGTGCTAGGCTCTCATGGTTTTCAAGGAATCAAATCAACTACAAGGTATGTAATCCTAGACATCTTTTATGTTTAAAGTTCCCCATGTATACTAGATAGGATTATGAACCTTGGAAATCATATTTTGCATGTATTTTAGACAAACATAGATCCAAGGTTTTTCTAGGGTTGCATGTACATTTAGGGGTGTTAGAATGTTCATAACTCATCATCTTGTTTGCTTGGAAAGATGACCAAGTTGCCCTTCACTGACACTTGTGAAAGGGGTGAGGGTCTATTGGATCTCATACACACCGATGTGTGTGGGCCATTTAGATCAACCACAAGGGATGCGAGCCGCTTCTACGTGACTTTTACCGATGATTATAGTAGATATGGGTAAATCTACTTAATCAAGCACAAGTCAGAAACCTTTGAAAAGTTCAAAGAGTTTAAACAAGAAGTCGAGAATCAGTTGGCAGGAAAATCAAGATGCTTCGATCCGATCGAGGTGGAGATTACCTAAGTCTTGAAATTCCACGACTATCTTAAGGAATGCAGAATCGTTTCGCAATTGACGCCACCTAGGACACTGCAGTTAAACGGTGTGGCTAAGAGGCGTAATCGAACCTTATTGGACATGGTTCGTTCCATGATGAGTCGTACATAACTACCTATCTCATTCTGGGGGTATGCCTTAGAGACTGTCGCCCATACCCTTAACTTAATCCCTACGAAGAAGGTTGCCAAAACACCTCACGAGATGTAGACAAGGAATGCTCCCTCGTTGGCACATATCAAGGTTTAGGGTTGCGAGGCTTTCATAAGATGAGAGACTCACGACAAGCTCGAACCTCGTAGTGAGCGGTGTATATTCATCGGCTACCCGCAGAAGTCCTTTGGATATCTCTTCTATAGACCGAGTGACAATGTTGTCTCCGTTGTGAGGAGTGGAGTTTTCCGAGAGCGATAACTCATATGCCAAGAGGATAGTGGGAGGCAAGTCGATCTTGAAGAGATTCAAGAGTCGAGTAATGAAGGAACCTCTAACACTGGCGCTCAACCCGAGTAGGAAACACCGGTTGAACCGATTGACGAGTCCTTACCTCTTAGACATTCCAATAGAGTTAGGGTTCAACCCCAGTTTTATGGTTTTCATATTACTACCGAAGGGTATACGTTCATTAGTGATAGTACACTAGTGAATCTGGACGAACCTAACAGCTATAAGGAAGCCATGGCAGGCCCGGAGTCTGCAAAGTGGAAAGAGGCGATGGACAGCAAAATTCAGTCCATGTATGACAACCAAGTTTGGAATTTGGTTGACCATGTGCCCGAACATAAGACGGTCGGGTGCAAATGGATCCTCATGAAGAAGACCGACATGGATAGTAATGTGCACACATATAAGGTGTGATTGTTCGCGAAAGGTTTCACTCAAACTCCCGGAGTTGACTATGATGAAACTTTCTCACAGGTTGCCAAGATAAAGGCTATTAGGGTGATGCTGGCCATTGCTGCATTTCATGACTATGAAATATGGCAGATGAATGTCAAAACTGCTTTCCTTAATGGGAAGTTGGCTGAGGATGTTTACATGGCTCAACCTGAGGGTTTTGTCAATGAAAAGCATCCCAATAGCGTGTGCAAGCTTGAGAAGTCCATTTACGTACTTAAGCAAGTGTCTCGCAGATGGAATCTTTGTTTCGATGAGAAAGTCAAAGAGTTTGGTTTTCTAAGCGAGGATGAATCATGTGTATATGTCGAAGCCAATGGGAGTATAGTTAGCTTCCTCGTATTGTATGTCGATAACATACTACTCATAGGAAACGACATCCCGACACTGCAGGAGGTTAAGTCCTGGCTCGGGAAGTGCTTCGCTATGAAGGACCTCGGAGAGGCCTCCTATATTTTGGGAATAAGGATAGTGAGAGACAAAAGTAAGAGAATAATAGGACTTAATCAGAATACTTACTTGGAAAAGGTACTAAAATGTTTTAGTATGGAGAATTCAAAGAAGGGGGAGTTACCGATCCAAAGTAATGCCAAGTTGAGTAAGACTCAAAGCCTGAGTACCGAAGTAGAAATAGCAGAAATGAGTCGAGTACCTTACGCTTCCGTAGTTGACTCAATTGTATATGCTATGACTTGTACTCGCCCTGATGTGGCCTTCGCTTTAAGCATGGTCAGCAGATATCAAGGGAACCCTGGCAAAACACATTGGACCGCAGTCAAGAACATTCTTAAGTACCTTCAGAGGACCAAGGAATGGTTTCTAGTCCTCGGTGGGAGTGATGACTTAAAAGTGTGAGGGTACAGTGTCGCCAGTTTTTAGACCGACAGAGACAACTACTGTTCGCAGTCAGGCTGGGTCTTTACCCTTAATGGAGGAGTAGTGACTTGGAAAAGTTCCAAGCAAGAAACTGTGGCTGACTCAACGTGCGAATCAGAGTACATTGCAGCGAGCTAAGCGTCAAAGGAGGCAATATGGTTGAAGGACTTCATTGGAGACCTTGGATTTGTGCCAGCCATAAAGGAGCCCATGGAAATTTTCTGTGATAATGAAGGAGCGGCCGTATGGTGTTTACGGGTGTGTTTACGGTTGTAAACCCATTTACGACCCATGTTATCCGGCCCATGTTCTCCAAGTATAAATATAGGTGTTAAGGTGAGGAGTAAAGATTGATGAACAGAAGAGAGTTTACGGCCAGAGAGAAGTTTTGTGTGTGTGAATCTTTTGTATCAGGATCTTCATTCTAATCAATTCATACATAGATTCATATTATTCTCCTTCTCCTTCTCTTCTATTTTATCTGACATCATCCGTTTGATTGGGATTCCGCACCATCAAACGGATCTGATTGATACACAGGCATTTTAGGGACTTACAATTGGTATCAGATCCAAGTTGTATCAGTCAATTTTGTCAGATTTGGAGCATTATTTGATCTTATTTTCGAAATATTCTTGCGTTTTTGGATTGATCTCTGAAAATTAAGGGGGGTTTGTTCTTCGCATTTTTCATAAAAAATGGGTTTTTGATCGAGTTATGGAGCCTCAAAGTCGGAAAATCGATGTTTTTGGTCGTAATCAGCGAGGGGTGGCGGCCAGCAGCTAGGGTTTCCGAAGTGTTTGCGGCCGGTGTTTGCGGTCCGAGGAGTTCGCGGTCAGAGGTTACGGCCCGAGGCCTCGAACATTCACGGCCCGAGCTTGCGGCTCGAAGTTTACTGCTGAGCATTGTTTCCGGTTCGCACCTCGCACTCAGCAACCTCGCACCGAGGTCCTCGTCCTCGCTTCCAGGCAGCTTCGCAGTAGCATCAGCCTTCGCATATTAAAACTTAGCAAAGGAAGGTGGAGGTGCCGGGGATCGAACCCGGGTCTCCTCCCTACTAGTCCACGCGTCCGACCAACTCTTCTAGTATGCTTCTTGGTTTACCCTTTCCGATATTTATTCATAAAGAGTCTTTTTCGCAGCAAGTTTCACTATTTTTACACTTTTAACCCAAAATTCAATTCCTTTTAATTTTAAATTCCATTTTCATCCAAAATAAAAAAAATTTAAAATAAAAAAATCATAATAATAATAATAATAATAATAATAATAATTAAAAAAATTATTTTTAACTTTTATTTTTGATTTTTTGTTTAAAGTTTTGATTTTGACTTTCAGGTTTGACCTTTGATTTTAAACTTTGACTTTTTCATTTAACTTTTTAACTTTCAAATTTAGCTTTTCGGTTTGACTTTTCAAGTTTGACTGTTGTTTTTAACTTTTTAAGTTTAACTTTTGAGTTTAACTTTTTAAATTTGACTTTTCAAGTTTGACTTTTGAGTTTAACTTTTTAAATTTGACTTTTAAGGTTGACTTTTGAGGTTTATAATCAAAGGGTTTAACTTTTAAGTTTGATTTTGGTTTTTAGTTGTGCTTTTTAACTAATTTTAAGGTCTACGAGGGAGTTGAAAACATGAAAGAGGACGAGGACCTTGGTTTTTAGTTGTGCCCTACACACTCCCGGTGAGTGTGCAATATTGTTTTATCGCTTTGATTCATTGTTTAGCACTATCAAGGCTAAGGAAAATTAAACACATGCATTTTCCAAATTATGTTTTCTCATTAAAATATCAAGTTATACAGTAATTTCATAACGTAAGCCCTAATATACAAGGGCAAATTGAGTCAACTGGTTTGACTTGTTGACTTTGAGTTGACCCGAAGTTGACTGTTGTCACAAAGTTTGAACATACCCCTATCAACATACCCCTTACCTACATGCACACATTTTTTGGTTAACACAAATTTATCTGACTCAGACACTAAGCGAAAACTATGCTTGTTCAACAACCAACCTGACACAAGATTCTTACGAATTACGGGTACATACAATACATCATTCAACGTTATCTCTCTTCTCGATGTCATCTTCAACACAATCTTTCCAACATCTTGGATATCAAAAGTGGTCGAGTTTCCCATGAACAGCTTGTCACCATTATCCACAACCTTGAAGTTTCTGAACCATTCTATTCGAGCAAACATGACGGGTAGCTCCCGTATCAATCCACCACTCCTTTGGATTGGACTCCACAAGATTAACTTCAGAAATAACCGCTGCAAGATCGATGTCAGACACATCTTTGGTTATCTTCTACATAACATTTTCCTCCTTAGCCTTCTTTGGAAGCTTTCAATTTTTAGCCCGATGACCCCGTTGGTCACAATTATGGCAGTTTCCTAGAAATTTTTTCTTAAAAGTACCACCATTGGCTCCTAAGTTTGAACCCTTGCCTTTCTTTTAGAATTTGCCCTTTCCAGATTTGTTCTTCCTAGAAGCTTAACCATGCTCCACTACATTAGCTTTCTCAGAAGTACGAATATAACTACTCTTTTGAGCTATCTTATTGCCATCCACCATTTTATAGTCAAGAAATCGGGCAACCACAAATTTCTTTGTCCCGACAACTTCATTTTTATACTTTTTGTCCAATGAGTCCCATAGTTCTTTGGCTATCTTTGTTACACAATACACATTATAAAGTGAATCAACAAGGCCATTAAGAACGTAATTCCTACACAAGAAATCAGAATGTTTCCAAGCATCAATAGAAGTTAAATCTTGCACATCTCCTTCTCCTTCAGGATTTCGAGGAGCCTCTTCAGTTAAGAATCTAGCAAGATTCAATCTGGTAAGATAGAAGAGCATCTTTTGTTTCCACCTTTTAATGTTTAGTCCATAGAATTTCTCAGGTTTCTCAGCATGATTGACCGACATTGTCATCATTGGAGCTCACTGAGCGTTAGGAGTACCATTAGGCTTTGGTGGTTGCGAACCTTCACCAGTAGTCATGCTACAAAAGGGAGCAAATGTAAACTATTAAAGATTAAAATTTAATAACTAAACTGGTAAGTATTGTCTATTTCTAGAAAACGGGTTTTGAAAAGCTGTGAAACAAAAGAAAGAATCTGAAAACTATTTTAGAAAACAGTTTCTGAAAACAGTGACAGATTATGGATGCAATAAACTTAAACAGTTAGATACATGTAAACAGGAAAAAAAAAACATAAAGTGTCTTAGAAAACGATTTCTGAAAACAGATTCTGGAAGTGTGAAAGAGAAAAAAATCGTTTTTATAAGCACTGTAACATGAAACATAATTATTTTTTTCAAAGTTCGTTCCACACAAACGATTTGTTTTAAGACTGTTAGGAAAATAGAATGCAAAAATTGTATGAAAGAACAAAACCACAAAATTCTTGATTGGGGCTGTGTTTAACATAGTTTCCTTAAAACGAATTCTCCCTATATGGGTGTTTGTTTCCCAAGATACAACAGTAGAAGGCAATTTTTCTAGATTGTCCGAAGCCTCACTTGGCTTGGATTATACCTTGGTTGCAACAAGAGAGAAAAAATAAAGCAGAAGCGTAAGAGAGGAAGAGAGTGATTTTGTTTCATCCGATGCATTGAATCAGTCACATAGGCGTCGTATATATACTACCCAATGTAATGAAAACGAAATCATAACTGTTACAATTAAATAAAAAATTTAATCAAGAAATCAAAACCGAAGTCTATGATTAATTGCTCTTAATTCATTTAGGAAAAAATTGGAAAAAAAGTCCTTGGACTTTTCTGGTTGACCAGTGGTGCATTCATGCCCATACACAAGTTTAGTGGCCCGACGCTAATTTGGCTCGCATTTGCACCCCCCTGCGCACGCAAGAGAGAGAGCCTTGGTTCTAATAAGTCTTATAAAGATAGCTAGGCTTTGTAGTTATAAACCAAATTCTTTTTCATTCTCCCACTAATGTGGGATGAGTTTTAAAACACACTTAACTCCTTTATTTTCTCTTCTAGTTGCCCTACTTTGACAAGTAATTTCTCATTCATTTTTAATTCGTTTTGGACGTGTGATATATCAAAACGAAGATATCATGGAGGAGAACATGAATATATAATCAATAACTCGTTTTGATTATATTTAGAGTCCAAAATTTATGCTAAAAAATGGAGAAAATCCATTTTTGGAAATTAATAAAATTACTTTTTCCTAACAATGGTTCAATAGGTGTGTGCTATTCATAAAGGAAAATAAAATCGTCAAAAACTATGTGACTTGTTATGATAACTTTCAGGGTGGATATGTCATGTTAATGGTAGTCACAATGGACGAACGAATAACGAATAAAGATATATAGAGTCGGGATATTGAGGTGTTCGAACATAAAAGTCGGTGGAAGGTATGAGTGGAATAGGAGCTTATAAAATGCATTATTTATAATTCCTCACATGAGTTTAGATTTACCACTTTAGGTAGTGAGTATTGTGATCAAAGAAAATGACATAATATTGAAAACCACTAATACTAGAAAATAGAGAAGTCCAAATATCGGAATGTATAATACAGAAAATACTAGAAACATTGAAATTGGAAAGACTAATCGGAAAACAAATGTGCTTGCCGAGTTCACAAGCTCGATAAATTACATTAGAGTTTTTTTTATTATTATTATTCAAAATATAATTATTTGAAATAAGAAACTCCAACACTTCATCACTGAGACAAGCGGGTCGTTAATTCTAAATGGTTTCACCTTAGGACACAAACACTTGATAAGAGGATGGAATGACCTCATAGAGGATTCATGTGTTGTTACATCAGTGGTTGGCAACTTTGTTAATCCTTAACAATAAAACCAAATTTTTCAAAATCAGTTTTATATCTGTTGTGACATGTAAATTGATGAGTGGAAATTGTTAATAAATATATCTTTTGAAATTATTTTTATTAGTTTTTAGAAAAATCTCCAGAAAAGTCCTAAAACTTTAGTTTAATTTATGAAAAAGTCCTGAACTAATTTTTGTTTATAGAAAAGCACAGAATACCGACTAAAACTTCGAAAAATCATTTTTGGCCGGTTTCGTAGATTTAGCCGGTATTCTGTCCTTTTTCATTAGTTTGCTCAAAATATTAAGATTTTTCTGAAAATTACCCGATAACCAAAATATTGAGACTTTTTTGAAAATTACTATTAATTAATATTATTATTAACAAATCATTTATAAACATAAAAAAATATTTTTTATTATAAACAAAGGAAATACATTTGTTGGTAGTTTCTAGAAATAGAATGGTCGACTATGTACTTCTTTATTGTTTGATGACCACTTCAAGGTCTGTATTTTCTTCCTATGTATCGTTGTGGGTGTCATAGTGAGAAGTATTATGTTAAGCGTAACCAATACAAGAGTTGAGAATATTTATTAATACACAATCAATAAGTGTCTACTTGTTATTAGTCATGATGTTATATAATCACGTATTATTAGAAAATATCATTACACGAACATATAGATCTTTCATTATGTTTTTTAACCTAACTATCACCTAACCTCCAAACATTACCCGATAACAACCATAAAATTACACACATCTATTGAGAGTGAAAAATAAACTTTGAACGACAATTTAAATAGATAATCACCCTTCGCTTGTTTCCATGTAAATTATCATTTACGGTTCAATTTTCATATTTTATAGATGTGTGTTAGCCGATGGTTGTTAACATGTAAGGTATAAATGTTGGTTGGTAGTTAGGTTAAACAACATAAGAGGAACACCAGCATTAGAGGAATGCTAACTAAGTACATTTTACCATCATACCTACAACAATACATAGGAAGAACGTAGAGAGTTTGAGTGGTCAGGAGGCAATAGAGAAATACATAGACCACCAGTTTATTCCTAGAAATTAACAACAAATGTATTTCCTTTTTTATAATAATTTTTTTATGTTTATAAATGTTTTGTTAATAATACTCCATTCGTCCCAAATTAATTGTCCACTTTTGACTTTTGAAGTCTTTTTTCTTCAACTTTGACTTTAAATATTTTTATTTGTGTTATATATTACTTTATGAAACTTGTAACAATTAAAATACATTTAAAATACAATTCATTCATATATTTTTCATCAAGTATTATCTATCAAAAATAAAAAATATTTAAGGTCAAAGTTGGAAAATAAAGACTGAAAAAGTCAAATGTGGACAATTAATTTGGGACGGAGGTAGTAATATTCTTTAATTTCATGGTAATTTTCAAAAAAGTCCCAATATTTTGGTTATTATGTATTTTTTTGAAATGTCCCAAAATTTTGAGCAAACTAACGAAAAATGACAGAATACCGGTAAAATCTGTGAAACCGGTCGAAAAGGGTTTTTTCCAAGTTTAACCAGTATTCTGTAAACAAAATTTAGTTTGGGATTTTTTCATAAATTGGACTAAAAGTTTAAGACTTTTCTGGAGATTTTTCTATTTTCTTATGTGTATTCAGCACACTGGCATGAATAGCCCACATACATTGTATTTTCTATATATTTTGTATTAATGTAATATCTCAGATAATGAAAAGGTAATCCTTAGCTTGGTATCAGAGCCTAATTCCTTGATTATCTCTTTCCACCTATCTATTCCTCATTGATCTAACGACAAACCTAAAATCGTCGACTTCCCAATCCTTCTTATTCCATCATGACATAATTAAATTATTCCCCTCAATATTTTGATAAACCCTATGACATATCCAATATCTGATCCGTAGTGCCTCAGATTACCGATCTCAAAATAAGAATTTTTATAATGTTTGGTGTATAATGTTGTTTTAAAGTAAGGGTGTGATATGTGATACTTGATTTTTATGATAATGAACACTTTGTTTGGCTGGGGTTGAGTGTCGGTCTTAATGACACATATTGATGAAGAATCAATGATGAAGGGGAGATGGAGAGAGTGATGGATGTATAACTATATAGATAGAGGAATTGTAGGAGAAGTTGAGGATAAAAGACCAAAGTTTCTCTACTACCATGATAATTGATCTTTCTCATTATTTTAAATGTAACGCCACAAAATATATATACGAAATATGGGGTCCACGGCTAACTATACAAATGGGCTAAATAAACATGCATATAGTAACAATCTAACATTTTCATCAATGAACTTAGAGCATCCACAATAGAAGCTTTGTACTAGCTATTTCAAGCCGAAAAGCTTTTGAAATTTGAAAAAAGAAATTGTTAGAGGAGTCTTTTTTTTTTTTAATAACTCAAGCTTTTTCAAAGAGCTTATTAATTAAGGGGAAATGACAAAAATGCCCTATGAAGTTTCTAGGGTTAGTCCATTTAGTCCCTAAAATTTTTTTTGTTGCTCAACAAAGTCATGAGCAGCCCATCTTTTTAGTCTTTATTACCTCAGGTAGCAGGTTTAGTGTACCACCTGTACATAGTCAGCAAAATAGTCAAACTTAAAGGGTTTAGTGTGCTACTTGTACAATCTTTGATGCTCTTTTCATCTATTTTCCAAGCTATTTTCCGTTGATAAAGGGTTCTCTCTTCAACCGCCACTCCTTTTTCTCTATCCTTCACTGTAACACAACCAAAATGCTTTTGCTTCCCCTCTGAATCCTCAATTCCATCACTGTACCATAGATACTACTCCTCGACCATCGTCCCTCAGTTGCCATCGTCCCTCGGTTCACACCCAACCCTTCAATTTAAGTGGAGTAAATCATATCATAAAAGCTATAGTTCGTAATCGCTAGATACCCTACTAAAAAAATTATGAACCAATCAAAAACAAAAACAATCAAGAACTAAAAATTGAGGCACAACAGCGATACCTAGTAGTAGAAATCAGAAGATGACTTGGTTTCTTCTTTGTCTGTGATTTGCTTCAATAGTACCAAATCATAAAATCGTTGCGGTTGAGGCCTAGGTGAAAGCTTTAAAGGAAAATGAAAGACATATTGATTAATTTTGAGTAAAACAACAAGAAATTAGGGATTTAAGCATCGAGGTAGAGAAAGAAGAAGCAAACATACCAAAAGAAGATCAAAGCAGTCCACATGCAAAGGGTGGGAAAAAATTGTGGCATCGTCTTGGAAATTAGCGTACAGAGTTGGAAATATGGGATTTGCAAGGCGTGTTAGATCACAAAAGTTTCGATCTCAAACATAATTATATACCACTAAATCGACACACTATACCCTTTAAGTTTGACTATTTAGCTGGCTATGTACATGTGACACACTAAACCTGCTATTTCAGGTAATAAGGACTAAAAAGACAGGTTGTTCATGACTTTCTTTCCTAATAAAACAAAAAAAAATACTTTAGGGACTAAATCGACAAACCCTAAAAACTTCGTATGACATTGGGGTCAATTCCCCATTAATTAACAAGCCCTAAAAATGAGATTTTCGATGATGGAATGGGTTACAATGTTTTTCAACCATTTATAACTAAGCAACATATATAAACATTCAACAAAAACAACATTGAAAAAGATTTCATACTGTGGGAGATATGAGTTTTTGGTTTTAAGCTTTTCATGGAAAAGCTTTCCTATAACGCTATTAAAAATAATTTTTAATTTCTAATAATAATGAGTATAACATGAAATGTTTTCCTTATAATAACATCTAATAAAAATATACAGTAATAAGCATAATTTGATGATTGTTAATTTGTATATTCATTTTAACATTGTTTTCAAATTAATATCAAGGACTATTTTGATGATTTTTGTCATAGTCTAAACAACATCATACGGTAAGGACTATTTGATGATTTTTGTCATAGTCTAAACAAAATCATACAGCAAGCTACAAACATGTAAATAATAAGACATAATTTTATGTATACCATTTTTTAATATTAAAATATTATAATATTCCAATCTAATTTCTCAATATCATATCTATTTTCCATAAACATTCAAAATCTCATATTAGCTTAAATCCTTGTTTTTAACATTTTGAAACATATTATAATTATTTTAAATCTTTATTTTTATCAATTGACTATTATACAGGAGAGACACTGTGGCAATCCCGTTTCAAACGGGAACACCACCCCATGCACGCTCTACCACCCAAAACCACCTTGATCCGATATGGTTGTACCAAATACTTTTACATCTTTCAATTACAATACAGTGCAACATTGACAATACAAAAATATATTGATCTTATTTTTTTTCAAGCTTCAACGATGAAAATAGGATGCCGAGAGTGAAAAATTACTTCATTAGGATTCAACTATTTAGTTATTTATAGTTTTTTATTAATTAAAATTAATTAATATAAGAATTTGGATAAATATGATTTAAAAAGTTTGTGATGGTTATAGATGATATTTTAAACTGAGATTTACAAGAATATAAACGGATAAAAATAAAAAAATTTAAATGATTATAAAAGTTTAATTTTGTTTTGTGATAAATCTAATATTTTGAAAGTTTATTAAATATAAATATAATATTTTAAATTTAGAGTATTTATATTTTATGTTTTAAGTTGAGGGTATGTACTAAATTATATCGTATAATATATAATTAATTAATCACATCTCTTATTAGCCCCTCAAATCGTCTAGAAAATAAGTGTGTAAGTTGGTATTTGGAACGTTATTTAATCTCTTAGTTTTTTGCTAAAGGGTTATAAGGGTACGTTTGAGATTGTTTTTTTTTTTTTTAACTTTTGAACGAAAGTCTTTATTGAATTTTTCAAAATACTTTTGAAAAAATGTTTGAATTAATTTGTATGGCAGTAAAAATCAATAAGTTATTTTTGAAAATTAAGTATGACTTAGCTTTTACATTAAAAGAATTATTAAAAATATGTTTTAAGGTTGAATAAAGATATTATTGTAATTTTAAAATAAAAAAGCCAAAATCATTTCAAAGACTAGATTCTTCAATGTTTTCCAAAGTTCATTTTTAAAGCTTATAGAAAAATTGTTTCAAAAGTGATTTTCACTTAACGAACTACTACACTTTTTTAAGTTACTGAAGAAAAATCAATAAATTAATAAGATGTTATCAATAAGTTGATAAATTGTTTTCAAAAGCGATCTCAAGCACATGTAACATGGTTGTTGAAATCACAATCCTGATTCTAATATTATACAATCGTAGGTCTGACAAAAAAAGAGTCGGATCCTACCCTTGATTTTTTTTTTTTTTTTTTGCAAATTAATTTTTTACTCCTTTATTTCTTTTACTCTTTACTAATTACCGTTTATCATTTTATATAATGAGTTATGATTAATATTTTGAAGTTTTTATAACTTTTAAACGAATAGTGAATATTCGAAATATTTTTCATGTTTTAAAAGTATAAATAAAAATTATGTTTTATTTTGTGGGATATTAGGATACTGATCCCGAACTTATAAACCAAAAAACCTTCTTACCTAGGATTCTAATTTTGATAGCATAAATATTATTATTTTTGTTATAAAATATATCTAATTTATGTAACAAAGTAGATTTTTGACCGACTTATGGAACAATGTTTTGACATCTTACCACTTTATTCATTAATTACTTACTTGTCTTGAGAAAACTAGGGTTCCAAAACAGCATTATACGAAAGTAAAGGAACAAATTCGATTATAAGAAAACAACAATGGCATCTAAAGTCATAGTCCACTGGAGCCAATCAACTTGGTCAACCCAAATGTAATGGCCATAGCCAGCCACCCTCCGACCAGAACCCGAAGACAAGACTTCACCACCGGAGTCCCCCCTAGAAAAGCACCAATCCATCCAAACACCACCAGTGCAACTGTTACCGCAGCCACAACCACACCCAGCCTCACCTTATGGTCCACTATGAAGGAAGCAGCAAGCAACGGCACAATAGCCCCGAACATAAACGCAAGGGCCGATGCTGTTGCCGCCTGCATTGGGTTTGGCAACTCTTCATTCTCAGTTTCCTCACTACTTACTCCCATTCTTTTCTCCCTTTTAACCTGAGATACCTCTATGTCAAGCTGAGAGGACACAGACACATATTCTCCAATTGCCATGCTACACGCACCTGCAACAAGCCCAGCAAAACCTGTAAGAATCATGGCTTTGACATCATGTTTAACGGCTCCAACACCCATCATCAAAGAAGCAACCGAAACTAAACCATCATTGGCTCCTAGGACAGCTGCACGAAGCCACTGTCCCCTTTGGGAGTAGTCAAAACCCTCCTCTACAGACACATTGTTTTCAGGAATTCGAATGGCAAAGTCACTTTGTGCAGACATGAAGATCCAAGAAGAATTAAAAGAGAATGTTATATAATTATAAATGGTAAAGTTGTTATGATAAGTTGAATTGCTTGTGAAAGACAAAAGACCCCCTTGAAGGTATATATAGAGTTGCTTTTCCTGCCTTTCTAGTCACCTAAATGTGAGTCATGCGGACAACATTTTCTTTTTTCCTCATTTGTTGTGTGTGGGTGAGTTAGCCATGCCTGCTTTTCTTTTTTTCATCCATTAATTACTGACTTTTCTGTCTTGGAATTTGTAAAACTCGTAACGGTTCCTGAAAAAGCTCATTCAATTGAAGCAATGGTGTTGGCTATAGTTATTGATATATATAACTACCGAACTCAAAGTTATAGTTTGTTCGTTCGTATACTGCACAAATTCCAAACATACTAATCTAATCAAGTATTTTAATTTTATAAAGTTCAATGGATTCTACCACTATCATTTTATATTTCATACAACTTTATTATTATTTTGTCCCTTAAAATGCATTGTTCAATGAAACATATTTAAGTATTTATTTTACATGCTAGAAAATTTTATTTTTCTTATTGAAGAGTATAATGACCATTGAACTCCAAATTCATCGAGTGTCAATATGATATTTTACATATGAATTTTTTTTACATATTAACCCAATTTAGTATATTATTATTACTATGGTTAGACACCCGTGAAAACCATAAGCTTATATGATAGACAATAGATTAATAAAATAAGAAAATTTTAAAAATTCAAATACTGAGACTTAACAATACTGCATTCAAATAGTATAAATTTTAAGTTTAATGTTGAAAAAAGTTTTTATTTCGTAAGTTGAATGATATATAATAATATTTACTAAGGAAAACATCAATACTTAATACTACAGAGTAAGGACGGATTCATATAATATATGGTGGTTACTAGAAATACATATTGGGCTTAATTTAATTTGAATGATTCATAATTTTATTTTGTTTTTAATTTTTAACAGAAGATTATTAAGATGACTGTAAGGTGGTGTTTGTTTTTTTGAAACAAAAATTCATAAAGTCTGCAGACTACCTCTGCAACCCTCTGCAGTAGAAGAGATGAACCAAACGATTGCAGACTGTAATAAGAATCGTGTTTGTTTTTAACATCTGCATACTACTGTAAATATAAAAAAATTAAAATAAACTGATTTTATAATCCGAAAATGATATTTTAACATAAAATAATGATATTAATCAACAAGTTATTATTATTCAATATAAAAAAAGAAAAAAAATTCAAGAGTAAAAAAAAATGTGGAATAAGATTTTATAAATATATAATCAATATTTTAGCAAGAAAAAAAGAAGAAGAATAGGTTGGAAGAGGCCAAACAAGTGTTGTGCCAAGAAAAACACGCAGATAGGTTTTTAATCCAAAAACTTCTGAAAAACAAACAACTACGAGATAAAAAGTGTTGCGCGTGTGCTGCGCCTCACAACAATAAGAGGTATGAAGATGTTTTTTCCAAAAAACAAAAGCACCTAAGATAATATGATCTAAATAAAAAAAAAGTTATTATCTTTTGATGAAAGAAAAAAAAAATATACATCATATAGATCTAAAAAAATAGTTAGGTACTTCAATAATTCTTTATATATATATATATATATATATATATATATATATATATATATATATATATATATACTAGCCGTTTACCCGCGCAAAGCTGCGGATGACAAATAGTTTGTTTCGACAATTAATTTCTTTTCGATGGAGAATGATTATTTTCAATTCAATCATTAGTTTGTTTTAGGAAACATGTAATATTAAAAATAAGGAAAATTCATTAAATGATCAAATTATAGGGTGTTGAATATTTATTTGGATGAAAAAAGATCTGGTCAAAACCTTGGAAGAGATGATTTATAGGAGTTTGTTTAAATTTTAATATTATTTTATTAGTGATTAGTTGTACAATTAGCTTAATGATTTGGACGTCTTAAAAAAATATTATTATTTTATTCAATCTATTTTTAGAAATAGTGGGATTTGTTTTATAAGATAGTATATATATATATATATATATATATATATATATATATATATATATATATATATATATATATATATATATATGATTTGTGTAGAATTATGTCTTTTAAATATAAATCTAAAAAATAATTAGTTAATTCAACAAATCCTTTTTTATATGATTTTTGTAGAATTATACATTCCAAATGTAATAAGATATCAATACTATATTCAAAGTGGATAATATTTATTTCAAAAATACCATAAAATGACAAATATCAAAACTTATAAAAGATTGACATGTGGCAAAAAAAACATTTATTTATTAAGGAGGATGCTATTGTACCGTGGAAGGTAGCTTCAAAAATGACACATTTGAAAGATAAAAGATAAGTGGCATTGCATTGATGTTGATGGGCGTAACAAGCTCAAATCGAAAGCTAAAATGATTCGTGATTATAATCTTGATAGATCCTTCATTCGAGAACATGATTATAATCTTGATAGATCCTTCATTCGAGAACATGGTGAATGGTAGAGAACTAATTCACTATGTTTCGCAATTCACAGTTCAAAACTAGATAAGAATACAAAGCAAATCACTATCTAGCAAGGTGGAGGCCTGTATAGGATAGCACTTGCCTAAAAGAAATGATGGGATGGATTTAATTGGAGGATCTAATGCTAATTTATTAAATTGGAAGGAGTGTGCACTCTACACTAAAGTTGTAAACTTTAACAATTACTATATTAGAGAATTGTGGAATCCCTACAACAGTATATAATCCCAATTTAGGCTTAATGGTATATCCCAATAAGGTACCACCGAACTTGTTAAAAAACTATCACCCTGATCAACTTAGGTGGCCTTGGAAAGTTTTAACTTTTAACATCAACCTGTTCACTGACTAACAAATTACATGCAGAACAAGAAAGGAATTACTGCAACTCATGCTTCTCTAATGAATGTTAGGTCAACACTCAACCTGGTGTTTCCTGTGTGTCAAGCTAGTAGGCCCTGGTCATGATAGTGGTGAAGGCTGATATGGAGAGCATTCAGTGGAAGCACTTTGAGAACTTATGCTTCTTGTAGAGAAAAGGAATTAATGAGTGCAATTCAAAAGAAAAAAAAAAAAAAAAAAAAAAAAAAGAAAACAAATATTGTGAAATCAACATGACTGCTACATTCCTTTCATTATAAAGATAAAACTTCTCACAAAATATAAAAGTGACAGGGTCTGTACATGTAGTCCATAAGTGGTGGAAAGGTGAATTAAAAAGAGAAAGGAGTGCTGATTCACACCACCCACAACATAAAGATGATTTGGAATAGGAGAAGACTCTTTTTTATGATATGTTGAACTATTCTCCAAGCAATTGCTTTCAAGCAAAACAATAAGCAGTCCCATTTCATTAAAGGGTATATTATTATATTACCATCTTCATTTTAAATATTGTCAGAAAATATGTAAATTATATTTTTGGTGACCCTAGTTTTTACTTCGAGTGAATTTTACTTTTTTGACCCTATAATTTTTAATTATTTGCAAGAAAAGAGTAAATTAGCTTTTTGGTCTCTCAAGTTTATAATTTGAGTTACTTATGCTTTTGGCCATTTATAGCTTTAATTATTTGCAAGAAATGAGTAAATTACATTTTTGACCCCTACAGTTTTTAATTTGAGTGAATTACACTTTTGGTTACCGTAGCTTTTAATTTGCTAGAAATAAGTGAATTATACTTTTGGCCCCTACGGTTTGCAATATTCTGCACTTTAGGTCCAAGTTTTAAGTTTTTACAAGAAGACTAATTATAGTTTTATCAGCTGTTCTCCACTTTATATCCAAAAATAGTTTACATTCTAAATTCGGAAATTCTTACAAGAAGACTAAATTACAGTTATGGTCCCTATGTTTCCACTGTTTTGCACTTTAGGTCCAAGTTTTGAAATTTATTCATAGATGGTCATTGTGGTTGGAAAATTTTGCATACTCACCATTAAGCCAGCTCTGTTAAATGTCTCTAAAATGATATTTTACCCCAACTTTTTGTCTTTTGTCATTTCAGTTTTTATTATATAATTACCTATTTTGTTTTAATAAATAGGTACTACTTTGCCTTTTTTTTTTTTTTAATTATTTACATATGTATCTCAAATATATAAATTACACAAGTACACAAGTAATCTTACAAACCACAACCTTTTCTATTAGTTTTTCTAGTCGAAAATACACGATTAATAAACCCACCGTAATGTGCATCAACTCTCCTTACTTTTCATATTACACATACATAAATCAAAAGAACCATGTAGATAGATAATTAGTTGAGCATTGAGATTGATGGAAAATATTTTAGGGAAACCCGCAGTGGGAAGTGCAGAATTCAGTATGTGTGTGGTAGGGATGTAATGGTTCTTGAATAGGCCCAAACCGGTAAAACCAGGAACCGAAAATGGGAAAAGATTAGAACATAAAACCGGAACGGTTGTACGGTTCCGGTTCTGGTATTACAGGTGCCCGTTTGGATATATAACCGGGAAGCCCCGAAAAACATGGGCTTTTTGCTTTGTAACCGAAAAGAACCGGTTTAGGTTTAAGTTATAGAACCGTAAAAACCAGGGCTTTCATGTAAAACAAAATGTTTACAGGGGTTGTTTAGTACTTTTTCTTTTTTTAAACTTAGTGGCTGTTTGATTCTTTTTTTTAATAAGTAATTCACAGTTGTCTCAGGTCTTCAAATTTACACACTTTCACGTTCTTAGAGCACCCACATTGCCTATTTAATTGTCTTGCGATTCTCCTTTCAAGTGACATGGCGTATCCATGTCACCACTTCTCTTTCAATACATGCAAGCAGGCTTGCATGTGACACATTCTTTCTCTCTTTCTCTATTAAAAATTTATTTATATACTTTAGCTACTACAAATATATCAACCGTATTATATTTATACAAATTTATTTATGTTGATGTGGCAATGGGGTCCACTATTTGAAAGGTTAATAGTATTGGATTAATGTCCATAGCCTAATACTCCTTGGTACTTAACTACAAATGGTTAAAAGGTATTGGAATTTAAAGAAGTAATTGACCTCCAAATGCATTTTGTTGTTTTAGTTGTATAATGAAATTGTGTTGTCTGTACATGATTTCATAGATTATGGAGCTATTGATGGTAATGACAATTCTTTCTTGCCTCTTGCCAATAAAGAACCTTAAGTGAACAATCGGGTGTTCTGTTTTATTTTTTTTTTTAGCTGTGAATCTATCTGCTGGATTGACTTTCAATCCAGCAATTTTTTTTTTTTTTTTTTTTTTTTGCATTGCGTTGCATGTAATTAAGGCCGAACAACAGATGAGATGAGAATTGAGAAGCTTCTGCCCAAGTGTCCCGATTGATAGAATAGGAGCGAAAAATTAAGATGGCCTTTGACCTACCCAATTCCAGTTCTAATCCAAGAAAAAAAAAAGCGTTTTTTTGGTCCCGGATAAGAGGGTATGTGGTAACCAGGAACTCGACCAAATCCTCCATAGATGGTTCCGGTTCGGTTTCTCCGGTCCAAATGCTCGTCTTGGTGTTGGAAAAGGAAAAGGTAAATTTGCAAGTTGGTAAGTTCTGTTTGTCGGACATACTTGCAGGGAACAACCTTGAGTGGGTCCGAGTTAACTTTTGAACTTTACCTTCAAACTTCAAAGGCCTTAGTGGGTGAAAGGATGGGCCAAACCCATATGTGCGCATAACCGGGTTGTGACTCGAAGTTCACAGAATGGCACAATTTTGGTGCACTTTGCACTCCGTATCATTATTAGGACCTGATGAACTTTCATTTTCAATGGCCCTCGACGTGGGTCTGACTGGGTCTAACTGATCCGGTCAAAAAACCCATCAGTCAATTGTCGACTGCCTTAGAGATATTTGTCATTTCAGTGAGACCAATAAGCCTGCTTTGGTAACAAATAAGCTTGGAGGCGAAAATAAGTTGCTGATCATTAGTTTCAGTTTAAATTACTTAATATTATGAGTTGAATCCAAATATGTGGACTCTTGTGAAGTCAATTCACCACATATAGTCAAATTCTTCTTGTTACGTATTGATTCGATAACACTCTAAACGACCGAAGGATGAAGATGGACTTTTGTTGAAGTTCCATAGTAAACTTGTTTGCTAATATTTCTAATCTCGCTTTGACTGTGTCTATGAATTTATGGTAGACCGATGGTTTGGTATATTATATTTAAAAAGTATGTACACAATAGCATAAATGGTTGTAAGCAAGTTGTTATGCATTATATTCGTTGAAATTTTGGTCGTACCTAGTCTTTTGTTATTTTAGGTATGTCATAGGTGATAACCCAAAGATAATAGAACGATCTGCTAAGAAGAATGAAAACAAAGAAGGTGAAGAGAGTTCTAGATTTCTAGAACAAATGTATTCAACCTGGAAGCATCATACCTTACAAGGTCCTCAGAGAGAGAGAGAGAGAGAGAGAGAGAGAGAGAGAGAGAGAGAGAGAGAGAGAGAGAGAGAGAGAGAGAGAGAGAGAGAGAGAGAGAGAGAGAGAGAGAGAGAGAGAGAGAGAGAGAGAGAGAGAGAGAGAGAGAGAGAGAGAGAGAGAGAGAGAGAGAGAGAGAGAGAGAGAGAGAGAGAGAGAGAGAGCCATTTTCTGTATTTATTTATTAACTAGACGAATTATCGCACGTTGCATAGAAACACATTTATAGTTGAAATTTTTACAAATCTGTGTTTCTGAAATATCACAATAACATTGTTAAATTTAATATATTAATCCGTATACTAAGTTGATATAATATATTGATTATTGTAAGTTATTTTAAACTACTTAATTGAAAACTTTTGATGATTATAAAAATATCTTTAGGAAATATTTTAGTTGAATTGATATTATAATTTCGTTTTTGCATTTAGCACTACACTTTATTACTTTCGATTATTCACAAACTATTATTAGTTTAAAGCTACAACTTTTGAACAGTTTAGACAAAACACTTAAATTGTTAATTTAAATATAACATTACAATGTCAACTTAAATATAATATTCAGTTCCACTTAAAAACCAAAAAATATTTTGTAAATAGTTAAAAGTAATAAACTGTAGTGATAAATGCAAAAACTAAATTATAATCTCAATTTAACTAAAATATTTCATAAAGATATTTTTATAATCGTTAAAAGTTTTCAAATAAATAGCTTAAAATAACTTATAATAACATCAGTTAAAAAAAACACTATATAATCATTTATATAGAGTTATTTTTAACTATTGTTATTGTATGTTATTTTAAGCTACTTATGTAACGCCTCATTTCTGGTATGTAACTTAAATATAGTATTTTCCTTCCTTAAGAAGAACTCGACGAGTCAGTAGCCCGACTCGTCGAGTAGAGATGGGATTTGCACGCATTTTAGTTGGCGACTCGACGAGTCCATATTCCGGACTCGGCGAGTCTGCTTGTCTGGAAGAAACCCTAAATCTCAGGGTTTGTACCCTATTTAAACGTCATTATAGCCTCCCACCCCAGCCTCCAGCACCTTTAGAGCATTCCTCTGTAAAACCTTAGTCCCCATTGTTGAGCTTAAGTGTTTTGTGATAGCTTGGGAGTTGTAGAAGAGAAGAAAGGAAAGAAGATCAATAGAAGAGAAAGGGGATCCAAGAGCTAGCTTCCATCTACTTCATATTCTGGTAGTAAAGTTATTACTTTGTTTATTCTTCCATTAAACCCTCTTTTATGATTCTTTATGTCTCTTTTGGAGCTTTATATGATTTAAACTCGAGATTTAAGCTCTCCTTAGGATGGAGACCATAGATCTGGATATTATTGAGCTCTAGGAACTCCATGTAGCTACCTTTATGCAAATATAGCCTTGTTTGAGACCCTAAGTGCTTAGTGTTGGATGATTTCGATGTTTTAGCCCCATTCTCGTGTGCATGCACGTAAAGTTGGAAACCTTATGTGCAAAACCAGCCCTAGAAGCCTAGATCTATGAATTAGATGCACTGAAGTTGACTAGAAACGACTGTATAGTAATGGCATGCGGGAGACTCTGCGAGTCCATATTTCGGACTCGGCGAGTCCAAGGCAATCTTCTTGTCTCAAGAACAGACTCGACAATTAATTTGTTCATACAACTGAGCGAGTCACAGACTAGACGTGTTCATATGATGAAGGAGAACTCGACGAGTTGTTCATACAACTCGGCGAGTCTGATGAAGTTAGATTGGACGTTAGTATGGAAGAAGAACTCGTCGAGTTGTTGCCAAACTCGACGAGCTAAAGCGAGTAGAGGATTAGAAAAGGTGTTAGGGACTCGGCGAGTTAGCGGCCCAACTCGGCGAGTCTGGTCAACTAAAAGTTGACTTTGACCAGGAAGTTGCCTTTGACCATGAAGTTGACTTTGACCAGGGGTAAAATAGTCATTTTACCCTGAGAACAGTTATCAGTATCTAATTTAGTGTTTATGGGATTGTAGCCAGGGAGTTCCAGAGCAGTAGTCAGCCAGTTTCAGATTTAGGATCTCAGCAGCCAACATTACGAGGTGAGTTTTACTTCCAGTAGGAACGGGTCTACGACCACAATGTCGGCCCGTTTAATCAGCAGTAGTTCCGGACTTCGGTCCGATGCAGTAGTTCAGTGTGCTTGATGTATTTGTGTTATGTGTTCCGGACTTCGGTCCGATGTAGTATTCAGTATATGAGTTATGTTAGTAGTTATGATTATGTTATGCTTGTTCAGTCAGTTTCTGGACTTCGGTCCGATACAGAGGGCAAGGCCCTGGTTAGTTCTGGACTTCGGTCTGATGCAGTTGCCGGACTTCGGTCCGATACAGAGGGCAAGGCCCTAGTTAGTTCCGGACTTCGGTCCGATGCAGTTTCTGGACATCGGTCCGATGCAGAGGGCAAGACCTTGGTTAGTTTCCGGACTTCGGTCTGATGCAGTTTTCGGATTCGGTCCGATGAAGTGGGCAAGGCCCAGTATGTGATGTATGTATGATTATTTGGTATGTGGTAGTTTGGGGGAGATCACTAAGCTTCGTGTTTATAGTTTCAGTTTTGGTTTCAGGTACTTCCGCTAGCAAGGGGAACTTGGGTTGATGGCATGGCACACACCACAGTTACAGCTTTTATCCTGGGCGTTTTACTCAGATATTTTGATATGTTTGATACAGTTTTGATTTGATCCATTTGATATGACATTTTGAGACACATGCCTCATGGGTTATTATATGACATGTATATATTATGGTTTTAGTTATGTTTTAAAACAAAAAATTTTGGGTTGTATTTTTGGGACGTTACAAGTTGGTATCAAAGCCTTGGTCTGAGGGATTCAGGCACACTTTCGGGTATGACTGCACTCAAACTAAGGAAATGGTAAAAGGTTTTCAAAAAGAAAATTGTTTTCAAAAGAATTTTTGAAAAAGAAACTTAAATAGAAAAGAGTTTTTGAGAAAGAGAAAAGGGTGTGGTGCACACAATCAGCCGAGCTCAAGTAAGTATTCCCAAATTACCCATACAAGTTTATGCTAATCAACTCTAGTAGAACAACATGCTACATTAGGACTAAGGATCTACGAAGGATGCCTTATGTGCCTATATTATGTGTATTAGCTTTATGAATTGCATGCGAGTACAGATCAGACAGTGTGATAGCCAGAGTTGTACGTGCTTGATTATGTGTACTCAATGCCCGAATGTTGCTTGCTTTGGGCTTTTAGGAGTTCTAGCTGTCTTTCACTAACTAGTAAATGAATATGTTAAGTTACATATTGCTAGTACTAAATAATTTCAGAAGGTTAGGTCTAGCTCTACTTCGCAGCTCTTGTTTGAGTCCAACCATTGTAGGGTAGGATCTCTCATTCGAAGAATTATCTAGTTTGAGTAATATGTAATAGTATTTGCGAGCTAGTTAAGGGAAGAAAGCATGGACTTCTTATGCAGCTGAGGGCGGAGAGTTGATTGGTGATCACGCTAGGCCGAGCCTAGGATGAGAGTAGTAGAGAACAATAGTAGTGAAAGGGACTTGGTGGAGTCAAAGCAGTTCTTGAGGAAAGTACGGATAGATGTGGAAGGTAGTATGGGCCCGTACTACTGAAAGCATAGGATCCGTACTTGAATCAAGGAAGGCTGAGATGAGACCAGGAAACTCGTAGTAGTAGTGATTCCTCGAGATATATCAGTGTTTCTGACATTTATCATGATGTGTTTTCAGAATGGTGGTTTTATGCCCTAGGCCAGCAGTCGGCAGTTCAGGAGCCGACGAAGGATCAGGATCAGGCTCGGGGGTCGAGCATCTAGATGAGCAGAATAGAGAGTTCCTCACCTCAGAGGTTACTCACACCATACTTAAGCAGACTCCTGTGATCTTCGGTTCGATCAAGGAGGGTATTCTAGAGCTGATTGATGAGATGTTTAGCACATTCTGTGCTGAGGCAGCAGCCATGATAGGTCACGCACCCTCACCTTCAGGGAGTTCCAGGCTTGTAGAGCTCCAGACTACTATGGGGCGCGGGACCCCATAGAGAGTACTAGATGGTTGGCAGATGTCGCCAACGCTTTCCGCACCAGCAGATGTCCCGAGGGGGACAAGGTCAGACTAGCATCCTGTCTTTTGAAGGACATGGCATGAGATTGGTGGGAGGTGATCGGGCATGTCATTGGGGATGACGCAGCACTTGATGCGATGACTTGGGCTGATTTTACTACCAGTTTCAAAGTCGAGTTTGAACCGGTTATAGAGGTGCAACAGTTAGCCAGGGAGTTTCAGGATCTCACTCAGACTACAGAGACAGTGTCAGAGATTATCGCTAAGTTCAGGGAGAGGGCTCTTCTCATTCCTCGGTACGCAGATGATGAGGAAATGATGAAGGTCCGTTATCATGAGATGTTGCGGAGTGATATCCGCCAGTTTGTGAGCCAGTACAGCTGTAAAACACTGGATGATATGACTGCGAGGGCTCGCGAAAGAGAGATAGATTTGGAGATGGAGAAGAAGAGGAAGCTAGAGGCGGCATCTGGCACAGGGAGTTCGGGCAAAAAGCCTAAGCTATCAGATCACAGACCTAGAGGATAGCGGAGCCACAGTCGGTGTGGCAAGTGTGGGAGGTTGCACGATGGGGCATGCAAGGCAGGTAGTACCGGTTGCTACAAGTGTGGCCGGACCGGGCATATGAGCAGAGATTGTACAGCTACTACTACCACCACAACATCTGATATGATTTACTTCCATTGCAATCAGAGGGAACATAAAAATTCCCAGTGTTCGAGTTTGGCAGCAGCAAGGAAGGTTGTAGCACCTGCCCCTACAACATTGAGGATTACAGACGGGCGTCAGGGCCGGAGTGAGGCACCAGTGGCGAAGAGTAGAGCTTTTTAGATGATAGCAGAGGAGGCGCGAGCGACTCCTAATGTGGTGATGGGTATGTATCTTTCTCTTATCTCTTTATTGATATTGATTGTTTCTCATGGTTATATGTTTTTATATAGGGTCGTTCTTAGTGAATGGTATTTCAGCTACATTATTGATTGATTCGGGGGCTACCCGATCATTTGTTTTGCTTGCGCTTAGCAAGAGGTTTAGCAGAGCTCCGGGGGAGTTGGATTGCTGTAACATCCCGTTTATCAAATAAATAAATAAATGTATAGAAGCCCTAAAATGAATAATAATTGAGCGAGGCGATAGTTTTGAGGAGTTAAAAGTCATAATTACAGAAGTCAGGGTGCGTTTGGTAATTAATGGACTTAAATGGAAAAGATTTGAAGGCTTAAGATTTTATTGGTAATTTAGGGATCTATTTTGTAAAGATTTATGGGATCAGGGTTTAAAAAGAAAGTTTTGGATTTAGTTTGTAAAGATTTATGGGGGAAGGGTTTGTTTGGTATGTTCTGGATGTAAGTTGAAAAGATTCCATGGGGAGGGAGCAAAACTGTAATTATGGGAAAGTTGTTATATTGGAGGCGGGTATAAAACCCTTGTGAAACCCTAACCCTAAGGATAGAGAGAGGCAGCCGTCACCCCCCCCCCCCCATCTTCCTTGCTCCAGCCGTCATCGCCGGCCTTCCCTTGTTTCTCCGATCACGAGCCACCTGGTGTGCTGAGCACCGCCATAACCCGCTGTCGGTGAGGTCACGAACAGCCAAGGTAGGACCGTCGAAGGCCGAGTATGGAGAGTTGTTGTCGCTCGTTCCGTTCCGACCACCGTCGCTGCTGGGATCGTTCCACACAGCCGCTGAGCCGCCTCTCCGTGTTTCTTTCTTCTTCTTCTTCTATTACTCAGTCAGCCAATGAACACCGCTGACTGCCAGACTGTCGAAGAAGGTCACCATTGCGATGTTGCTACCGGAGAACCGTCGTTTCTGGGTTCCGACCATCGTTTGCCACCCATGGTGGCTGAGTTGGGAAAGTTTTAGTCTCCGGATCATGGTTGCGTGTGATTGCTGTTCGTTTGCTCGGATAAGGGACAAGAAAGACCACCGCCACCACCATTGGGTGGTGGCTAGCATCACAACCGCCGCTGTTGTTGCTTTTTGCGTTGCTGCCGCCACCGTGAGCCACCAAGGGAGGGTGGCTGGACCTTTGTGCAACAGAAATCGTATGTGTGTGTGTGTGTTTAATTGCAGTTTAGTGGTGTTTGGGTGTTTAGTCTAGCCGGAAATAGCAAGGAAGCCACTACCACCACCGTGAGGTAATGGCTGCCGACCAGCGCCACCGCCGGCCACCATGGTCTGGCAGTGTGTGTGTGTGTTAGTTAGTGTGTTAGTGTGTATGGTTATGTTTTGATCAAACATTGTAATTGTAATTATTTTGGTTAATAATAAAAATAGTAGTAACCACCACCGTAAGGTGGTGGCCGCCGCCGTGAGCCGCCACCCGAGGTGGTAGTGGGTGGTGCCCCGCTAGCAAACCCTAATGGGCTTAGAGATTGGTTTTGGGCCTATTGGGCCATGTTTGAGTGAAAACCCTAATTAGGGTTTAGAAAACCCTAATTGTGAGTATTGGTCCTTAGACTTATTGGACCCACTTTTGGGCCATTGAGATGGGATTATGTATTAAGCCCAATCACTCCATCTCATTTATCTAGTAGAGTAAAGAACTTAATGGACTAAGTCCTTAATGAGTTAATTGAGAAAATACTAATATTGGAGAGGTTATCAGCACACGCACAAGAATTATTTAATAAGTGAATATTAAATAATAATCATTGGCAGAAATTAATCTAAGCAATAATGGACTTAATGGATTAAGTCCCTAGTGTGTTAAGTCCTTAATGGGTTAAGTAAGAAACACTTAACCCTAGTTATCGGTTGAGGTGAAACCCTATTTTCACTTGGGCTTTGTGTTGGGCCATCCGAGAATAATCAAATGGGCTAGAGTAATTAGTTGGGCTTTAGGGTAAGGCCCATATGAAGGATTGGGCCCAATTTGGAAAATTGGGCCATAGATGGGCCATAGTTGGGGCCTAGATGGTTGTATGATATTGGGCCCTAAAATGATACATGTTGGACTGGACTGATCAATTGGGCCTTAAGGGAAGTCCATGTAGAGGTTTGGGCCTAATTTGGAAAATTGGGCCATATGTTGGGCTTTGATCCCTAGTTGACTTTGGGCCTATGGAATTGGGCCTTGGGCTTGGGTAAGCCAAGTTAGGGGTAATGTAGTGATTATCCAAAGTATGTATTTATAGTATGTGTTAGAACCCAATTATTAATTGGGTGTTATTTGGTGTTGACAGTTCGGGAATCTGTCAGCCAGCAGCTGGGGTGGAGTCTGCGGGACTTCAGCAGTGTGGGATTGTGTCTGCGGGACTTCAGCAGTGTGAGGTGAGTTTCCTTCTAGTAGGAACGGGTCTAAGGCCACAATGCCAGCCCGTTTAGCTAGCAGTAGCTTTCGGATTTTGATCTGATGCAGTAGTTAGTATGTTTGATGCCTTCGTGGCTCAGACAGGATTTATGTGTTATGTGTTCCGGGCTACGGCCCGATGTAGTATGCAGTATATGTGATTTTATGCCAGTTGATATGTTATGATATGCTGTGTTCAGTCAGCTTCGGACTTCGGTCCGATGGAGGGGCAAGGCCCCAGTCAGTTAGCTACGGACTTCGGTCCGATGGAGGGGACAAGGTCCCAGACAGTCAGCTTCGGACCTCGGTCCGATGTAGGGGACAAGGTCCCAGTCAGTCAGCTTCGGACTTCGGTCCGATGGAGGGGACAAGGTCCCAGACAGTCAGCTTCGGACTTCGGTCCGATGTAGGGGACAAGGTCCCAGTCAGTCAGCTTCGGACTTCGGTTCGATGGAGGGGGCAAGGCCCCAGTATGTGCTTGATATGTTATTGTATGGTATGTGGTAGTTTGGGGGAGCTCACTAAGCTTCGTGCTTACGGTTTTCAGTTTTGGTTTCAGGTACTCAGTTTCTAAAAGAGGAGCTCGGGAAGATTGCAGTGCACACACCTATGGAATTGGGCCTTGGGCTCGGGAAAATTTCTTTTAAAAGTCCCATACTTTCCTGATTGTATATTACTAAGTGTGAAAGATATATAGTTATCTAGTTTATTACTCTTTTCTAGTTATGTAACGTTTCCCCAGGAAAGTCCCATACTTTCCTAAAAGTAATTTTAGTTATTGAAATTCGATATACTGATTGATTTCCATTCGTACCTATTGTATTAACTAGGTATTCTGATATCCTAATGGTGTTATCTTGAAGTATACTTAGCTACATATCTTCGTATTCGTGTTCTTATTCTTAACATATTCTTATACTTATCCGTGTTCGTATTCGTATTTGTAGTCATATTCGTTTCCCTAATCCTACTCCTATTACTATTCGTATTCATATTCGTATTCGTATTTGTAGTCGTATTCGTTTCCCTAATCCTACTCCTATTACTATTTGTATTCATATTCGTATTCGTAGTCGTATTCGTATTCGTTCTGTTCCTAGTTATAGTTTCGTTATTCGTTTTGTTTGATGATTAGTATGAATTATTCGTAGATTAGGAAACATAGTTAAGATTGTAACATTTTATCAAGAAATCTATGATTAGTTTGAAGGCTAACTTCGTAATTCGAACTATTTAATAAACACAGTTATTGATATTAGAACATACAGAATGAAATCAATTGAACAGAAAATGATAAGTTGGAGTACAAGATTTCCTTGTACTTTTGCTTGTATTCCCCCCTGAAAACAGTGAAAACAGTTGAAAAAGGGTAGGGGTATGAACTCACCGGACAAGAAACGTGACGATTTCGGATGCTAAACGTTGGTCTGGGGCTTGCAAACGCACGAGGTTCCTAAGTATAATGTAAAGATACACATTTGTATCTAATTAGGACTTAGGTTAATTATTTGTTATGGACAAATACTTGTAGTCACGGAAACACCCCATTACGAGTGTTTGGAGGGATCCGGGTGGCGTTTAAGGACGTGTAATGGCACTAGGGACTTGGAACTTGAGTTTACTCCCAATGAATAAACTCATACAAGAGTTTTTGGTCTAAAACACCCATTCCCCATGAGTTTACGGCCGTAAACTCATGGTGGGGTAGTTTATGGTGTTTAATGAGTCACAAATGGGTATGGACACTTGGAAATGCTTGGAATAATTTTACCTAAGGCTTGGATTGAATTAAAATCACCAAATATAACACTTAAGGGAGTTTACGGCCTAAGCATGGGGTCTATGGCCGTAAACTCTCTTATCTCCTTGAATAAGTGTTTTTAAGGTCTCAAAATTAATCACATGTGATTCTAAAAATTCCCACAAGCCTAGAAATGAATTTTGGGCACCATTTGACACACTTTTAGGAGTTTACGGCCATGGGGCATGTTCTATGGCCGTAAACTCTCAAATTTGGGGTTTTGATGTGTTTAAGGTCCTTAAACTATTTTTGGTTGGTCCTATGATTTATTCCAAGGCTTTTGGTGGAGTTGGATGGCTTTCTAACAACTTGAAATTGAGTTTACACCCATTTTTAAGGAGTTTACGGCCCAAGCACATGCCTTGGCCGTAAACTCATATAAATCCCTCAAAAATTATGTTTAAAGTGTTCCAAGGCTAAAACAATTATTCTAGAAGTCATATCCATGTCTTGTTGGGGTTTAGGAAAGGTTTAAGGGCTTAAAAACCCTTTAATCATGAGTTTACGGCCTAAACACCATCCTTGGCCATAAACTCATATACAAGTCCCCAAATTATAGATTAAGGCATTCTATGTCCATTCCATAAAGTCATTAAGCCATATCTAAGTCCCAAAATTGTTTAGGAGGGGTTTAAAGGCACAAAAACCCACTTATTATGAGTTTATGGCCTAAGCTCCTTCCAGGGCCGTAAACTCATATACAAGGTCTTAATTCATGATTAAATCTCGAATTTGAAGGTCAAAGATGCTATACAATGAGTTTAGGAAGGTACCTTAAAGATTTGAGGCCTTAAAATTGAGTTTTTGACCCTTAAAATTTGGATTTAGGAGAGAGGTTAGAGAGAGAGTAGAGAGAGGAAGAAAAAGCTTCAAATGAATGTTTAAACACGTTTAAATAGGTCCTAAGTTCGGGACACAGTGGAATTCTACCCGATACCGACGTTAAACGGGGCTTTTGGTCGCACCCGATTAAGTTGCCGTTACCCGATATGGTTGATTCTAGAAATATTCTGATCACTAATACGAGGTGTTAGAATGAGTTCTAAGGGTATTAGGACACTCATTAAGTCATAAAATAAAATCCACATTAATGACTTAATTAATTGACGGAAATCGGAAACGAAATCGGAAACGGCGGTTGGACGATCGAAACGAGTCGTAAAAAGGAGTACAAGCAATGAAACGAAATTTCGGGTTGTTACATTATCCCCCCGTTAGAGGGAATTTCGTCCCGAAATTCAAAGATTTGAACACAAATTGCAAATTGAAAAGAGATTTGAGAATGAATCTACTGCTTCGGGTCTTCACGCTTCCAAGTGGAATCGAGTCTCCGCTTGACGTTCCAGTGAACCCTCACTATCGGGAAGCGGCTATGTTTCGTTGGGTAGATACTTCTTAAAGACTGAGACGTGAAGTACCAGAGGAATGTTACTAAGTTCCGAGAGTAATCGAAGTTTGTAGACTACGGAATCAATGCTAATGAGGATTTCGAAAGGTTCTATGTTCCTTGGGATACGTGCTTCAGAACGTAACACACCATCTCTCTCTTTGTTGGCTACCTTGATGATGGATATTTCGATTACTAATTAAGGACTATGTTTATGAAGAGATTCGAATGGATAGTTAACAATTTATCTTTTAGAATTAGAATTGAAAAGGGATTGCAAGCAGAAGGGTTGTCGAAAAGGAATATACCTGAGGCAACTGTGGGATCGGCGACTGTCTCCCCTTGTCCTATAGCTAGAACTCTTCCAGTGTTGCCAGTTGTTGCTGCATTGGGGCAGTTCCTCTTATATGCCCGACTTTACCGCAACTATAACAAGCCTGATTGATGCCCGCTCCGGGAGCTTGATTTGTTGGTGTTCTGCAACTCCGCGCAAGGTGACCCTCTTGGCCACAATTTTTGCAAAATTTTACACGACAGGGACCGGGGATATAGTGGTGGTAACTGCACTGGTTACACCACGGAAGAACACCGGCATATCTGGTAATAGGTGCTCGGGCTGGGAAACCTATGACAGAAACAGTAGCAGGGGTAGTGGCAGTGTGGGCCGCCACCATCTGTTGTTTCTTCGAGAACTCCTGTGAAGGCTGACATTTCTCCCCCGCCTCCCAGTACTTCCTTTTCTCACCACTTCTTTCTGTCGGCTCAAGAGTGGTAGCTGCTTCCTTTACGTCCTCACTATGGTCGATCAAGGTTTACGCTAGGCATTTGGCGCTGTCGTATGTATCCGGCTTCGCAGCTAAGACGTTCCCTTTGGTTGGCTGGGTTAATCCCCAGATAAACCTATCTATCTTCTTACTTTCTGGGGTAACCATCCCTGGAAAAAGAAGCGCTAAGTCATCAAATCTGGATGTGTAGGCAGCGATATCGGAACCTTTCATCTTCAGGTTCCAGAGTTCATGTTCCAGCTTCTGAATTTCACCCTGAGGGCAATACTCAGCGTCCAGAAGTTCCTTCATAACTTCCCAACCCATAGCATTGGCTACAGGTAGAGTTAGAGATTTGACTCGGCCGTTCCACCAAGTCAAAGCTTTATTGGTGAGAGTGCAAGCAGCAAACTTCACCTTGTCGGATTCTGAACAAGCACAGATCTCGAAGATAGATTCGATCTTCTCTAACCACCGTGTTAGAGCAATGACACCTCCAGTGCCATCGAAGAATGTGGGTTTCATGTTCATAAAGTCTTTATAGGAACACTCCTTTCGGTGTCCCTGGCTACCTCCCTGGTTTTGAGGCTGGGGTCCACCTCCTGAACTACCGAGGTTTGTTTGCGACATGGCTGCTGAAAATGCTGCAGTTAAAACTGACTGAAGGGTTGCCAGGTCGATTTGAAGAGAAGGTGGAGGATTGTTGTTGGTTTTTGGGCTGGGTCTCTTTCTTGGAGGCATCTTGATCTAATAAGATCAGGAAAGAGAGGATGGTAAGTCCTCCGAATTGAATCAAGAGATATGATACAAAGGATATCTCTTTATGACATACATAGAATTCTATTAGGCGATAAAGTAGGAAGGATTTATCAAACAGATAAATTATCGCTAAAAGAATGATTAAGGAGCAACGCTGGGATGAGGAATTCTATAACGGATTTGGCTCGAGAAATACTCCCATAGTATTTCATGATTCGCTGCAGCGACGGCTCATTGTTTGAGTATTGGGTAAGTTTTAGGCATGCCGTACACCACAGTCACTCCCAAGCACATGTTGGCCGTGTCTCGAATGAATATAGTTGGCCAGACTATATTGATCCTAGACACGACTACATAACTGCCCAGGTTTAACCGCAACGTACAACACCCATTTACTTATGTTTTGTTCTACTTGTAGTTACGGATTTCGACGGTCGGGTATACTTGTATATTATTGAAAATACTTATATTTGAGGTATACTTTTAGTTCAGAGCACTTAGGCCCTTTAGTCTTTATAGTTTTATTGTCACACCCCGCTAAAGCAGAAACGCAAGATATGACAGCGACAACGGTTTCATTGCAAAAGATAAAGATACATCACCATAGTAGTATTTAAAAGTTTACAACCCATAGCTTAAAAAGAAACAAAGTACAAGTTTTTCAAAATAACATTGTTCAAAATATAACTTCATAATAGCTTCAACACGATGCAACATGCTCTATGATGATGAATCTTTACATCCACTTACTAATTATTTCCTGAAAAAGCATGTAAAACGAGCGTCAACTATGAAAATAGTTGGTGAGTTCACAAGTTTATAAAATCGGGCGTACAACAAGGCTTTTCGTAAATACAAGTACATTGCTTTAATGATAAACAAAGTTGATTGCTATTAATGAATATAAGTTTATTGCTATAACGAGAAACGAGTTTGTATGTGTATGAGCAAACAATGAGTCTCAACCAAACCTATGACTGAAGCCCTATCGAGATCTATGCTTATCGTTCCATAGATGAATATGGTATCATGCACTCCAGCGATTCGGGCGAGTGAGGAGTTGTCAATTCCTAATAGCGCTATCCATAATGACCATTGGCTCAAAGAGTTAATGGTTAGAGATAAGGGAAGGGCCTTAGTACGATAAGTTCTCATGTTCCGTGTTGCATAGACATACATAAAGAAACATAGCAATACAATAGCAATCATGTTTGATACAAATCAATTAAAATACAACATGCAAATTATAGTTTTTCTAGACATGCTTTTCCACCCCAAAACATAAAAACTGAAAATAGGGGAGTGCGTGAATACTCACGATGTTTCGTGTAGGCACAAGCGGTACTTCGGGATGCACCAACGTCTTACTACCGGGATCCTACGACATCAAACACACACACTAGTGAGTTTCCATGTCGAAATCTAATGCTAATATACTAATCTCTACATATAGGGAAATGCCAATTTATGTTTTAGTATTGGATTTTATATCAATTGGTTACAATTTTTCTGAAATAATGAAATTCTACAAGTCGTGCGATTAATTACAACTTTGGGATATTGATTTTCCAAATTTTTAAGTCTTTATAACAACATAAATTCACGAAAAATAGCATTCAAAGGATAAAAATTCTCAAACTTTTTATTTAACTGTTATTACACAATAATAAGCTGGGAAAAATATAAAAATGGATTTCTAAGCTGTTTAATTATATTTTATGATTTTTGAGCATTTATTCCAATAAAAATTGAAATAAATAGAAAACAGTTTCCAAAATTACCCAAACTTTTGAATTAACAGTTATTGTACATACATAGGCTGGAAAAAATATAAAAGATATTTTTCAGTGGGTATTTCTATTTTTCCTTGTTTTATTCCTTTAAATAGTCATTAATTGAAGAAATAATATTAAACAGTTCAAATAAATCACCATAAATTTTTGTAACATCATTTACCGTATAAATATCCTGGGAAAAATATCAAAAGGGGTTTTCATAATGTATAAACTGGTTTTGGGTATTTAGGTATATTTAAGTGCATTTTAATGCAATTAACTTTAACAAATAAGAGAAAAATAGTTTCCAGTAGAGAAAAATCCTCACAAGTTTTATGTAACCTCCTACTGTATAATATGATATCCTGGTAAATTTTCATGAATTTTGGATAATCATAACTATTTTTCCTATTTTTAGACCATTATAATTACCAAAAATTGAGAAAAATAGTAAGACATGATGAAAAATCTTGAAATTATTTTCTGGAGTCACCCATCACAGGTAAGGTATGCGAAAATTGTTAGATACAATTTTAAAATCCTCTAAAGTGGTTTTGTAATTTATCATGTCCTAAACAAAAGAAAATTAGAAATCGTATTAAACAGTAACATACATTGCTGAAATTTGGTGAGGGGTCATTATTCCCCATAAGGATCATCCATGAATTTATTTAGGATTTATTGACCTCTGGAAGTATTTTATATGATTTATGCCCTTGGTTTTAGCAATAACTCTAATAAATCAAAGAAATAACAAAAGCTCTTGAAATTTTCCAGATTATCTCATGCATGCAAGGTCTTTCAAAAGGAAAAATGTATTCAGAAGAGAAATGAGGGTAATGATTCCAAACAATTTAAGAAAAGTTGCATGCAATAATGCATGAAGTGTAGATGTGGCTGAAGTTCATGAATTTGTGTAGCCCATTCAGTGAGGTTTTAAGCCACAAAATTTCAACCATCATTCACTAGATATGTTAAGTTTCTAAGGTATTTTTTCCTCAGATTTATGGTTGGGTTTAAGGCCATTGATTATGCAAGACAAAAATAGTGATCACAGAAAAAGAGCTGTATGTGCAACCATTTTGTAAAAATTGCCAAAAATCGGATATTTAATATTTTACAGTAACACTAGTTGGGTTTGAAAGTTAACTCGTGGAAATAACCAATACAAAAAGAATATCATTATTTGGTTAAGAAATGACTGAGTTATGGCCGTTCAAAGTCGAACAAAGTAATATGGCAGATTGCATGTTTGCTTGTGTGCATTATTAGGGTATTTCAACAAGAACATCATGCATGTCTTTGGTAAGGCCCGATTTCTAACACATGCATGGAATGAATGAGCATCCAAGATGTACTAGAAATGGTTTAAATGCTTTTGTTGATGCATGAACACAAAAGAAATGGAGAAGAACATGAAATATTAGGTTTTGATGTCACATGATCATATGTGCATCCTTTTTCACTCCTTGCATGGGTTTGATCCCAGATTTTCACCATCTCTAACACATGCATTGTGTTATGGTGAGAATCTACAAACCACAAGGGAAAATATACAGATTTCTAGCCATGGAATGGCATAGAATCCGAAAAGAAGAGAAAACTAAGAAAGAAAAGAAGTAAAATTTATGTAACTATGGAAGATGATGATGTTGTTTACCTTTGTTATGATCTTGAGGGAAGTAAGAACACTTCAAGGGCTTCACAATCTCGAAATTTTGCAGAGGAATGAGAGGATTTTCGTGGGTTTAGAAAGAGGGAAGAAGAGAGTGAAGTGTGTGAAGAGAGTGGAGTGTAAGAGTGAAGAAAGAAGAGGTGGAGTGAGGGTTTTGACTTAATGATTGTGTTTTGGGAAGAGAGAGTGTATGGGGAGGGGGGAGAATGGCCAGATTTTTGAGTGGATTAGGGCCTTCTCTCTCCTCAATTCAAATTTTATAAAAATCCCTCCTTAATTTTTATAAAAACCCAAATTTTATAAAAGTACTTATTAAGTAATTTTGGATTTATTTAAAATCTTGTTTTCAACAATTAAATTATGATTAATACTTGTAATTTATATTTCTATTTCATTGGTATAATCCATAATTTGATTAATAAAATTTGATATTAGGAAGTTTATAGCCAAATTTTATAATGTTTTTAAGCTTTAAGATTTATAAATTTGGATTTTTGGCTCTTTAGGGTTTTTGAAATATTGTTTGATATTCAACAACATGTTGAAGTATAATTAGAATGTTTTAATTTATTTTTAGAGTTTTATACCCTATTTCAATTATAACAAAGCTTGAAGCTTTATTATAATTATAGTATTGGCATTTCCTATTGTAGCTAAGCAACTTACTAGAATTGTAAGTATCAAGTATATTAGTCCTAAACCTTAGTTGGATCCTAGTTTATGCAAGATTTTTGACCTAATTTATACTACTAGGTCATGGCATGTTGTGCATGAATGGTTTTTATAAAGATGCATGAGTCCAAGAATGACCTGAATTGACAGTTGTCACATTTATACCATGTAAGGTTTGGTATACTCCATTCACTATAAACAAGGGCTCTAATACCAATCTGTCACACCCCGAAAACCAAAGGCGGAAACGTTTCCGGGGTTGACTCCAAGTTGAGTATCAAATCCAATGCACATAGTAAGTAAAGTAAACAACCATTACATTACATATCAAAGTTTACATTTGTTCAAAAGTAAAGTTGTACATTCGTAATACATAGTATATATGAACAAAAGTAGAGACGAGTCTTCTGTATGCTCCGTCTTCTCCAAAAGGATTGGTAGGTACCTGTCTAATGTTGACCTGAGAATACAAGCAGTTTAAAAATCAGCATAAAGCTGGTGAGTTCATAAGATGTTTGTTTTGTGAAAATGTACGAGTTTCCTTCGACTTATCGAAAAGTTTGATATCCAAGAAAATCCCATATTTTCTTAAAATAAAAGGTTGGTTGATTGTTAGGTTACACGGTTCTGGTTGTGTTTAACTATGATCCCAGGAAAGTCCCATACTTTCCTGATTGTATATTACTAAGTGTGAAAGATATATAGTTATCTAGTTTATTACTCTTTTCTAGTTATGTACCGTTTCCCCAGGAAAGTCCCATACTTTCCTAAAAGTAATTTTAGTTATTGAAATTCGATATACTGATTGATTTCCATTCGTACCTATTGTATTAACTAGGTATTCTGATATCCTAATGGTGTTATCTTGAAGTATACTTAGCTACATATCTTCGTATTCGTGTTCTTATTCTTAACATATTCTTATACTTATTCGTGTTCGTATTCGTATTTGTAGTCATATTCGTTTCCCTAATCCTACTCCTATTACTATTCGTATTTGTATTCGTATTCATATTCGTATTCGTATTTGTAGTCGTATTCGTTTCCCTAATCCTACTCCTATTACTATTTGTATTCGTAGTCGTATTCGTATTCGTTCTGTTCCTAGTTATAGTTTCGTTATTCGTTTTGTTTGATGATTAGTATGAATTATTCGTAGATTAGGAAACATAGTTAAGATTGTAACATTTTATCAAGAAATCTATGATTAGTTTGAAGGCTAACTTCGTAATTCGAACTATTTAATAAACACAGTTATTGATATTAGAACATACAGAATGAACTCAATTGAACAGAAAATGATAAGTTGGAGTACAAGATTTCCTTGTACTTTTGCTTGTATTCCCCTCTGAAAACAGTGAAAACAGTTGAAAAAGGGTAGGGGTATGAACTCACCGGACAAGAAACGTGACGATTTCGGATGCTAAACGTTGGTCCGGGGCTTGCAAATGCATGAGGTTCCTAAGTATAATGTAAAGATACACATTTGTATCTAATTAGGACTTAGATTAATTATTTGGTATGGACAAATACTTGTAGTCACGGAAACACCCCATTACGAGTGTTTGGAGGGATCCAGGTGGCGTTTAAGGACGTGTAATGGCACTAGGGACTTGGAACTTGAGTTTACTCCCTATGAATAAACTCATACAAGAGTTTTTGGTCTAAAACAACCATTCCCCATGAGTTTACGGCCTTAAACTCATGGTGGGGTAGTTTATGGTGTTTAATGAGTCACAAATGGGTATGGACACTTGGAAATGCTTGGAATAATTTTACCTAAGGCTTGGATTGAATTAAAATCACCAAATATAACACTTAAGGGAGTTTACGGCCTAAGCATGGGGTCTATGGCCGTAAACTCTCTTATCTCCTTGAATAAGTGTTTTTAAGGTCTCAAAATTAATCACATGTGATTCTAAAAATTCCCACAAGCCTAGAAATGAATTTTGGGCACCATTTGACACACTTTTAGGAGTTTACGGCCATGGGGCATGTTCTATGGACGTAAACTCTCAAATGTGGGGTTTTGATGTGTTTAAGGTCCTTAAACTATTTTTGGTTGGTCCTATGATTTATTCCAAGACTTTTGGAGGAGTTGGATGGCTTTCTAACAACTTGAAATTGAGTTTACACCCATTTTTAAGGAGTTTACGGCCCAAGCACATGCCTTGGCCGTAAACTCATATAAATCCCTCAAAAATTATGTTTAAAGTGTTCCAAGGCTAAAACAATTATTCTAGAAGTCATATCCATGTCTTGTTGGGGTTTAGGAAAGGTTTAAGGGCTTAAAAACCCTTTAATCATGAGTTTACGGCCTAAACACCATCCTTGGCCATAAACTCATATACAAGTCCCCAAATTATAGATTAAGGCATTCTATGTCCATTCCATAAAGTCATTAAGCCATATCTAAGTCCCAAAATTGTTTAGGAGGGGTTTAAAGGCACAAAAACCCACTTATTATGAGTTTATGGCCTAAGCTCCTTCCAGGGCCGTAAACTCATATACAAGTTCTTAATTCATGATTAAATCTCGAATTTGAAGGTCAAAGATGCTATACAATGAGTTTAGGAAGGTACCTTAAAGATTTGAGGCCTTAAAATTGAGTTTTTGACCCTTAAAATTTGGATTTAGGAGAGAGGTTAGAGAGAGAGTAGAGAGAGGAAGAAAAAGATTCAAATGAAAGTTTAAACACGTTTAAATAGGTCCTAAGTTCGGGACACAGTGGAATTCTACCCGATACCGACGTTAAACGGGGCTTTTGGTCGCACCCGATTAAGTTGCCGTTACCCGATATGGTTGATTCTAGAAATATTCTGATCACTAATACGAGGTGTTAGAATGAGTTCTAAGGGTATTAGGACACTCATTAAGTCATAAAATAAAATCCACATTAATGACTTAATTAATTGACGGAAATCGGAAACGAAATCGGAAACAGCGGTTGGACGATCGAAACGAATCGTAAAAAGTAGTACAAGCAATGAAACGAAATTTCGGGTTGTTACAACTTGGTTCCCATTCCCCTACGAGGGAATAAGGTTATAGTGGGTATGGATTGGCTTAGCCCCAATAGGGCAGTGATTGATTTTGAGCTACAGTTAATGAGGGTCCGCACTCCTAGCGGGGGAGAGTTAGTGATTTAGGGCGAGAGGCCACTGCGCAGACCGATTCTTTGTTCAGCAGTGAGAGCAAGACGCTACTTCCAGCAGGATTACGCGGGGTACGTCGCCTATGTTTTAGATGCCCGGGAGAAGGGTAAGGCGACTGTTGACGATGTACCGGTAGTACGGGAGTACCCGGATGTATTTCCATAGGATTTGCCTGGGATACCTCCTGAGAGACAGGTCGAGTTCAGGATTGACCTGGTTCCTGGTGCGGCTCCGATAGCCAAGGCACCATATCGCTTGGCTCCTCCAGAGATGCCGAAGTTTTCTATGTAGCTGCAGGAGCTGTTAGATAAGGGTTTTATCAGACCGAGTAGTTCACCATGGGGAGCCCCGATCTTATTTGTGAAGAAAAAGAATGGGTCGCACCGTATGTGCATAGATTACCGGGAGCTGAATAAGGTAACGGTGAAGAACCGTTACCCACTCCCGAGGATAGATGACTTGTTTAACCAGCTTCAGGAAGCATCTTGGTTCTCCAAAATTAATCTGCGCTCCGGTTATCATCAGATGCGGGTCAGAGGTGAAGATGTTCAGAAGATTGCTTTTAGAACCCGCTATGGTCATTATGAGTTTGTGGTGATGCTGTTTGGGCTCACCAACGTTCCAGCCGCGTTCATGGATCTCATGAACCGCGTATGCAGGCCGATGTTGGATCGGTCTGTGATAGTGTTCATTGACGACATCTTGGTTTATTCCAAGACTCAGGAGCAACACGAGGATCACCTAATAGAGGTGCTAGAGACGCTGAGGAGGGAGAGACTTTTCATGAAGTTCTCCAAGTGCGAGTTCTGGTTGCGAGAGGTGCAGTTCCTTGGACACCTCGTCAACCAGAAGGATATACTAGTAGATCCAGCCAAGATAGAGGGCGTGATGCAGTGGGAGGTCCTGAAGTCTCCATCTGAGATTCAGAGATTCCTAGGACTGGCAGGGTACTATAGGAGATTCATCCAGGATTTCTCCAAGATAGCAGTTCCACTCACCCGACTTACCAAGAAGTCGGTGTTGTTTCGTTGGGGGCCTGAGCAGCAGGCATCATTTGAGACCCTCAGACAGAGATTATGCGAGGCGCCGATTCTTACCCTGCCAGAGGGTGTAGAGGATTTTGTAGTCTACTGTGATGCTTTGATCATAGGTATGAGAGCAGTGTTGAGGCAGCGGGGGCATATGATAGCTTATGCCTCTAGACAGTTGAAGCCTCACGAGGCTAACTATCCGACGCATGATTTAGAGCTGGGGGCAGTGGTGTTCGCCCTTAAGATTTTGAGGCATTACCTCTATGGGGTCCGTTGTACCATTTACACGGATCACAAGAGTTTGAGGTACCTCATGGATCAGCCGAATCTAAACATGAGGCAGCGCCGATGGTTGGATGTGGTAAAGGATTATGATTGTGAGATCCTTTATCATCTAGGTAAGGCCAACATAGTGGCCGACGCCTTGATCCGCAAGGCGATAGCAGCCTCGATCAAGGATATTTGTCTGGGGATGACAGTGATTACTCCATTGTTGGAGCAGATTAGAGAGGCATAGGTTGAGGGCCTGGAGGAGGAGGAGATGCAGAAGTGTGAGAGGGTTGTGGACCGATTAATTTCCCTTGACTATGATAGTCGAGGATTGTTGACCCTTCATGGGAGAGTATGGCTCCTGTACTGGGGCGGAGTACGGCAGTTGTTGATGGACGAGGCTCATAAGTCTCGTTTCTCCATCCACCCAGGGGCGACGAAGATGTACAGAGATCCTCGACCCGACTATTGGTGGCCCTGCATGAAGCGAGACGTGGCCTGGTATGTGGAGAGATGTCTGACCTGCAGGAAGGTCAAGGCGGAACATCAGAGACCCCATGGCAAGATGTAGCCGTTAGACATTCCCGTGTGGAAATGGGAGGATATCACTATGGATTTCATCACCAAGCTCCCCAGGACCGCACGTGGAGTTGATTGGATTTGGTTCATAGTGGATCGGTTGACCAAGAGTGCGCATTTCATACCGATTTAGGAGAGCATTTCGGCCGAGAAGCTAGCCGATATTTATGTGCGCAAGGTAGTGGCATGGCATGTTGTGCCTGTATCAGTAGTATCAGATCGAGACGTCCGGTTCACTTCCAGGTTTTGGAAGCGGTTTCAAGACGAGATGGGGACTCGTCTTCATTTCAGCACCGTTTTCCACCCTCAGACGGACGGGCAGAGCGAGAGGACGATTCAGACCCTCGAGGACATGCTGCGGGCATGTGTTCTAGATTTTGGTGGCAGTTGGGATATGTATCTTCCATTAGCGGAATTTTCGTATAACAACAGTTACCACGCCAGCATTGACCGCCCTCCCTTCGAGATGATCTACGGGAGGAAGTTTAGGACCCCAATTTGTTGGGGTGAGGTCGGTCAGAGAGTCATCGGGAGTACGGAGGTGGTACTCAAGACCACATAGTTGATCCAGCAGGTCTGTAGCAGGCTGTAGACTGCGCAGAGTCGGTAGATGAGTTACGCCGACAGGAGGCGTTCGGACTTGGAGTTTCAGGTGGGCGATATAGTCCTCCTAAAAGTATCGCACTGGAAGGGTGTTATCAAGTTCCGGAAGCAGGGCAAGCTGGGCCCCAGATTCATTGGTCCATTTCGGGTTTTGGCCCGGGTGGGCCGGGTTGCTTATCGTTTGGATCTTCCAGCAGAGCTTAGCCAGATCCACAATACTTTCCACGTTTCTAAGTTGCATAAGTGTTTGGTGGATGAGTCAGCAGTAATACCATTGGAGGATATTCTGGTTGATAGCAGCCTGAATTATATTGAGAGACTTGTGGCAGTCTTGATTCGGAAGACGAAGACCCTGAGGAACAAGGTAGTCCAGCTAGTAAAGGCGCAGTGGCAGCACCGGAAGGGTTCAGAGTGGACGTGGGAGACCGAGGAAGAGATGAGGGAGCTTTATCCAAAGTTATTTTTGGATTCAGCAGTAGAAGACTTCGAGGACGAAGTCTAAGATAAGTGGGGGAGAATTGTAACGCCCCATTTCTGTTATGTAACTTAGATATAGTATTTTTCCTTGCTTAAGAGGAACTCGACGAGTCAGTAGCCCGACTCGTCAAGTAGAGACGGGATTTTCACGTATTTTAGTTGGCGACTCGACGAGTCCATATTCTGGACTCGGCGAGTCCGCTTGTCTGGAAGAAACCCTAAATCCCAGGGTTTGTACCCTATTTAAACGTCATTATAGCCTCCCACCCCAGCCTCCAGCACCTTTAGAGCATTCATTAATAAAACCCTAGTCCCCATTGTTGAGCTTGAGTGTTTTGTGATAGCTTGGGAGTTGTAGAAGAGAAGGAAGGAAAGAAGATCAATAGAAGAGAAAAGGGATCCAAGTGCTAGCTTCCATCTGCTTCATATTCTGGTAGTAAAGTTATTACTTTGTTTATTCTTCCATTAAACCCTCTTTTATGCTTGTTTATGTCTCTTTTGGAGCTTTAGATGATTTAATCTCGAGATTTGAGCTCTCCTTAGGATGGAGACCATAGATCTGGATGTTATTGAGCTCTAGGAACTCCATGTAGCTACCTTTATGCTAATATAGCCTTGTTCCAAACCCTAAGTGCTTAGTGTTGGATGATTTCGGTGTTTTAGCCCCATTCTCATGTGCATGCACGTAAAGTTGGAAACCTTACGTGCAGAACCAGCCCTAAAAGCCCAGATCTATGAATTGGATGCACTAAAGTTGACTAGAATCGACTGTATAGTAATGGCATGCAGGAGATTCAGCGAGTCCATATTCCGAACTCGGCGAGTCCAAGGCAATCTTCTTGTCTCAAGAACAGACTCAACGAGTTGTTCATACAACTCGGCGAGTTGGATGAAGTTAGATTGGACGTTAGTATGGAAGAAGAACTTGTCGAGTTGTTGCCAAACTCGACGAGTTGAAGCGAGTAGAGGATTAGAAAAGGTGTTAGGGACTCGGCGAGTCAGTGGCCCAACTCGGCGAGTTTGGTCAACTGAAAGTTGAATTTGACCAGGAAGTTGACTTTGACCAGGGGTAAAATAATCATTTTACCTTGAGAACAGTTATCAGTATCTGATTTAGTGTTTTTGAGATTGTTGTCAGGGAGTTCCGGAGTAGCAGTCAACCAGTTTCAGATTTAGGATCTTAGCAGCCAGCGTTACGAGGTGAGTTTTACTTCCAGTAGGAACGAGTCTACGACCACAATGCCGGCCCGTTTAGTCAGCAGTAGTTCCGGACTTCGGTCCGATACAGTAGTTCAGTGTGCTTGATGTCTTTATGATTCAAGCATGTCTTTGTGTTATGTGTTCCGGACTTCGGTCCGATGCAGTATGCAGTATATGAGTTATGTTAGTAGTTATGATTATGTTATGCTATGTTCAGTCAGTTTTCGGAATTCGGTCCGATGCAGAGTGCAATGCCCTGGTTAGTTCCGGACTTCGGTCCGATGTAGTTTCCGGACTTCGGTCCGATGCAGAGGGCCAGACCCTGGTTAGTTTTGGACATCAGTCCGATGCAGAGGGCAAGGCCCTGGTTAGTTTTGGACTTCGGTCTGATGCAGTTTCCGGACTTCGGTCTGATGCAGTTTCCGGACTTCGGTCCGTTGCAGAGGGCAAAGACCTGGTTAGTTCCGGACTTTGGTCCGATGCAGTTTCTGGACATCAGTCCGATGCAGATGGCAAGAACCTGGTTAGTTTCCGGACTTCGGTCCGATGCAGTTTTCGGACATCAATCGATGCAGTGAGCAAGGCCCAGTATGTGCTTTATGTGTTATTGTTTGGTATGTGGTAGTTTGGGGGAGCTCACTAAGCTTCGTGCTTACAGTTTCAGTTTTGCTTTCAAGTACTTTCGCTAGCAAGGGGAAGTGTTTGGGTTGATGGCATGGCACACACCACAGTTATAGCTTTTTCCCTGGGAGTTTTACTTAGATATTTTGATATGTTTGATACAGTTTGATTTGATCCATTTGATATGACATTTTGAGACACATGCCTCATAGGCTATTATATGACATTTATATATTATGGTTTTAGTTATGTCTTAAAACAAAAAAATTTAGGTTGTATTTTTGGGACGTTACAACTTAATTGAAAACTTTTAATGATTATAAAAATATCTTTAGGAAATATTTTAGTTAAATTGATATTACAATTTCATTTTTTCACAAAATATTCTTCAGGTTTTTTAAGTGGCACTAAAATCTATATTTAAGTTAATCATGTAATGTTTTAAATTAACAATTTAAGTATTTTTATCCAAATTGTTCAAAAGTTATTGTTTTAAACTGATAATAATAACATATTAAGTCTAATAAATTATGTATAATATGTTAAAAGTTAAAAAAATAACTTTGTAAATATAAGTAGATATATATTTTAATATTAAAATTTAGTTTATTTATGATTACACTAGTTAATCTTATTAACCAACTTATAATCATTATTAGAAAGTCACTATAATTTATCACTTTTAGCTATTTACATACTATTCTTTAGGTTGTTTAAGTCGAATTAAAATTTATATTTAAGTTGACCCTATATTTAAATTAACAATGTAAACGTCTATCCAAACTGATTAAAAGTTGTAGCTTTAAAATGATAATGGTTTACATATAATAACATATTAAAACTAATAAATTATGTATAATATGTTAAAAATTAAAGACATAATTTTATAAGTAAAAGTAAAAATATTATTTTAACCAACTTATAATCGTTATTAGAAAGAAATTGAAAAGTCATGGGAGTTTCAAATGAACGTGATAAAAGGAAAAATGAATGAGAGTTTCAAATGAATGTGATGAAAGAAAAAATGTTTCATTTATAATATAATATAATTATAAAATAGTGTTAAAAAAGAAAGAAAAATAAATAATAAATATATTAAAGATATTTTAATCTTTTTAGTTTGGATAGAACCTTTTCCACATACATACAAAAAGTAGCTTAAAAAGATATCAAATCCAAAAAAAATAAATATTTAAAACAAATCACAAAAAATATTTACCACAAGACAATTTTTACAGTTTGTCTTAAATAAAAAAAAACCTTACCCACTCTAAACCTCAGCAGACCCTACAAGTTTTTTTTTTGTTCCTGCTGTTCCTCTTATTCCCGTTTTTCAATCTCATGATCTCTTCCCCTTCTTTCCAATCCAGATTAACAATGCTCCCAAATTCAGATCGATGATGCCTCCTTCTTTTATATCGAGATAGAAGATGCCAGAAACCGAACGCGAGGTCTACCCCTTTGCTGATTTATTTCTGTCATAGGGAGCATTACCAAAAACCAACCCTAGCCTATCGTTTCTCTCTTCTCCCACCGGAACCCTATTTGACAATTTGCCTACCATTCCGAAGAACAAAAAACCCGACACTGTTCTTAACCTTGTGTTCTTGAACCCCGGACCAAATTTTGATTTTTTTTCCCGACGAATATAAACCCAACACGATTCTGTAGTCAATCGGTTTGTCTCCTCTTTAAATTCTTTGATTACAATCAACATTCAAGCTTAATTTTAATTGTTTGATTTGTGGTTTGTTAATTGTTCCATTTTTTTTCTTTTATGTACATAAGCTACATAATCATGTTTGATTGTGGGATTTTTCTTGATAACCGGCAAGGGATAGTAAGGATGTATAAGGTTTCATTTTAAGATTTTTCTGATGGGAAATCATGAAGTTCTTATGGGATTATTCTGGTAATTTTCCATCTAGTTGATTTCAGAAATTTTAGCAATTTCAAGAATTTTTTGGTTGCAATTTTGATTTTTCTAGATTTCAATTCATCATGTCTTCTTGTCGTCCGAGGTGTGTTTGTTGTCGGAGGGGGTGGTAGTTGTGGGGTTTGGGTGTAGTTTGTGTAGAATCGTGACTTCAATTAAATAAATATAAAGAATAACAACAAAATATATAAATAATAAAATTAGTTAAAAAAGAAATTAATAAGTACACAATAGTCATAGGTTAGTGACTAACTCGTGTAACAAAAACCTAAAATAGAGACCGTACGAGTTAAAAAAAATTAAGTTTGGAACCGAACATGCGGATTACATCTAACCACATGGATCATTCGTGTAATTAACCCTAATAATAATAAGTGTATATTAATATACAATATTAATTATCTATTCATTTATTCTCGAGATTGTAAATGGTATGATAATTAGTTTATCTGGTTAAATTATTTGATTGTTTAATTCTAAAGTGTGAAATAAAACAGTTGGTTAGTTTATATTAATCATAGGCATCAATTTTGGATTATTGAGGTGTTAATTGTGGGTAGGTAGTTGTATTAATCATAGGTATCAATTTTGGATTGTTGAGGTGTTAATTGTGGGTAGGTAGTTGTTCTAGATTATTGAATAGCTAAGACATTAGTTATTATTAGTTATGTTATGTATTCTCTTAGTCTAGAGACATTATGTAACCAAGACTGCCAAGAAAAGCGATCACGGATTGAATATGTGCAAGAAGAAAATAGTAACAAATTTTGTCATTGATTTAGATTACAGATCAGTATTGAATCATGTAAAATTCTTGATGTTGTGACTTGTGACATTGTAGAGAAACATCTGAATGCAAAAAGAAGTAGAAGCTCTCAAACATAACCCAATGATAAAGTAAAGCAATTGCTTTAAATTGTGATCGAAGTCCATGGCTTCCATTAAACGTTTACAGCAAAAAATAAATAAGCCAATATCATCATAGATATTGAATAAATAACTAAAAATGCATAGGCCTACCTACAAAATATTGTTGTAAACAACGAGGGAAGGATGCATAAATTAAAAAAGCCCTAATGCATCACACAACCCAGAAATTTAAATCAGAAGAACAATATCAGTTCAAGCGGAATATGACTAATATATCAAACAACAATCAACAACATGCAATGAAAAATATCAAGCAAAACACTAAATTAGCGAGAGATAAAGATTTACATGGAAAACTCAAATCAAGAAAAAGCACGGGCGGAGAAAATCGAGAACCATTTTACTAAATATTGTGGAGTTTGCATAGCTTGATCAAAAAGATTACAATAAGCTAAAATAGTGATTTGTTGGTAAGGTGAAAAAGGTGAAAAACCCCAAAACTTGTTGAATAGGCCTAGCACACCAGAGGGAAGAATAAGACTCTCTAATGAGTTGTTTTCAAAAACTTTCATAGAAAAAGAGCACTGAGTTGGAGCTAAAAAAGATAAAGGTTTGCTAAATTGTTAAATTTTACCCTTCAACAATGAACCACTTCCAATTTTGGAAAGCAATCTCTTTTATACATGAATAGTCCAAATTAGACTTGTAGTCTAATTTAGATTTGATTCGTCCATTTTAGACATGGTTTGTTGGAACATAAAACACCAAGAACTCATCAAACTAAAAAAAAAACACTCCGTAAGAACCTGGAAACACCAATTAGAGATGTATTGATTCTGAAAAAGAGAAAATATTTCCTCTACTAGCAAGTTATTCATACCTAATTGCTATAAAAAAACATCCACCAAGTTCAAACATAGTTTGAATTTGGCTATAAGAAGACTCTTAATAAACATTTCATAGGGATTATAATTTGTATGAATCTTGTCCATGACACAATTACATTTTTCAACGACATCCCACATAAAATATAAACAGATATCAATGTACTTTGTTAGGTCATGAAATATTTGATCTTTACTCAAGAAGATAGCAATTTGTGTTAGAATTTAGGAACGATAGATTCTTATATGAAAACATTACAAGAAGATTTGAATGATTTATGAGAACACAAAGAGGTAAAAAAGATTTGATTTCATTGATGTGTAAAAGAACAGTTTGTTACAAAATAACCACAAAACTATTCTAAGTAGCACTCTTATATATAAGCATTTGAGAAGTACTAGAAAGGAATCCTAATTCAAGAATTCAGAACTGCGAACCTAAGAATAACATAATTTCCGAAATTAGAACAACCAATTTTGGAATTGGTAAAGACACTGTACATGACATACAATTACGAACACAACACATACAACTCTAACTCAACACAAACTCTGAACTCTAACAATCACCCCTTTGTGTCTATAACACCTCGAAAACTAGAATAAAATTTTCCATATTTAAGAAAAAGAGAGTTACCACCATCACATTGTTCCAAAAACCAACCCATAATAATAATGTCAAATCATCAAAGTACAATATCAAAAATACGGAAAATAGTGAGGAGTGAATGTTGCGTCATCAAGTTTGGTCCTTCCCTTTAGTACCAGAAGTACATGAAACCACAATTACAAACTGTAAGAAAAAGCGTAGTGAGTTTCCCCAACATACCACATACATACAAAACATAAGAGTGCCATAGGATACCCCCATCGTCTTTTCTCGCAATGTCGAGGACCAGCTACAGGTCTTACATACGAGTGTCATGGGATGCCCCCATGGTATTTCCTTGCGATGTCGAGGGCCAAATACCGGTCTTACACACAAGTTTCATGGGCTACCCACATGAGCGTTCATACAATTATCACAAAAGCAACACACATTCCACATAACAAGCAATAGGTCGGCATTGTTGCCTTCGACCCATGGATATGGCGAGAAAACTCACCTCAATTATTGAAATCCCAGATAAACACTCGGGCTTCTAGACTGGAGAAATTACCATGCTAAATAAAGAATAGAATCCCAAAAACAGTTGGTTCAAAATCCGGACTAAGACTTACAACACTTGCCTAATGTCCAAAGTGGGATGGGCCAAGCTAGACTTAAAAGCCTAATAAAGTCCTAGGCTCAAATACATGGATCATCTAAGATCCAATATGAGTCCATCAGTTGAAGTAGACCAACAGTAAGGAAGTCCATGGCCCAACCCCAACAAGCAAGCCCATCGATTTTGGCCCAAAACACACTTCGAGCTGAACTGAGCCGTACGCCAAGAGTACTTAACAATACGTGCAGCATACCTAGCTGGAGCGTGAGGGTCGTGACTAAGGAGGCAGTACGCACCACACACAGGAAGTTACACACGACGTATGCGACCCCCATTCAATCCATGTAAAAACATCTTAAAGCCATAAGACCAAGCGACTATAACTCAGATATAAAACTATTAAGACCTTTAAGGACATAAAGTTGCAAACTTTATGCCTTTGGCTGGCTACAAGGAGTCCAACTCTAAAACCAAGCTTATTTCACCCCATTCCTACACTCTAACTCTTTGATGGGGGCTAAACAAGGTCCAAACTTGCACCTTTATGATTTAAGATGTCTAGAAACGTCTGAAAATACAACTTAAAGGATTAGGAGTAGCTCATACTCACCAAGATTTAACTTTAGGGACAAGAAGAAAGAAACTAGCCTCAAATTAGAAGTTAATGAAACACAAACCAAGTTTGGAGCTTTATACCTGCTAGTGATGCAAAATGAAGAGGAGATTCTAGATCCAAAATCTTGGGGGCAAGGCTTCCTTCTTGAATAATCTTCTTCACAACCAAAAGCACACACAATCACTCTAAAAGCTCAAAAATATTCAAAATTCACTGGGATTTGCTAAGAGGGTCGAGAAGGGAAATGGAAGATGAGGTAGGGGAGGGTCTTGGGCCATAATGAGGTTTAAGTAGTACACAAACTGTAACATCCCAAAATTCTAGACCAAAAATTTTATTTTGATTTAATGATTCATAAAAAAATTTATAGAAACCATCATCAAGTTATCTTATTTCATCAAACCCATAGATCATATGTCTCAAAAGCGAGTCATAAGATAGTAATAATGTCAGAGTACAGATCCCAAGAATCTCATATGCGGAAAATTATGTCTGTGATGCGTTGCTACTTTCTCGGCTCCTTTCCCTTCGAAGAAGAAGGACCTGAAACAAAAACTGAAAACCGTAAGCACAAAGCTTAGTGAGTTCCCCCATCATACCATATACCGTATAATCACATAACGCCTAGCATATATGGTTGATGGCCTTCCCTTTGGTCTCTTTCAACCAGTACCTGCCTAGCATATATGGGTGCTGCCCCCCTTCCCCCCTCCCTTCGGTCTCTTTCAACCGGTAACTGCCTAGCATATTTGGGTGTTGGGCTCCCCTTCGGTCTCTTTCAACCGGTAACTGGGGACTATTTCACCCCTACCTCTACCATATAATATCCTAACATAAACATATAAATCATATACAGCCTAGCATATCTGCGTGCTAGCCTCCTCTTCTGTCTTTTTCAACCGATAATTGGGGACTATTTCACCCTTACCACTACCACATAATAACATAGCATACTAGCACATAACACATAATAGATATTGGCATACTAGACAATTTTCACGAAGACAATCATCTCAACTATTATCGCCTAATAGTGGGCCGACATTGGTGACTTAGACCCACTTCTATTGGAATAACTCACCTTGAGTGTCGTGTAGTAGCTGAACTGTCCTCGACTCCTAGATCAAATCCTCTAAAACTCCTACACATAATTATCTACTTTAATTCCCTTTTCATACTCATAACCACTTTAAGGGTCAACTTTGGTCAATGGTCAAAGTCAAAGTCAAAATCCAAGTCAAAGTCAACATCCTAGTTGACTCAACTTGCCGAGTTGGCCGTCAACTTGTCGAGTTCCATGATCTATAAAACCCTAGAATCTCGATCCTACTCATCGAGTTCTTTCATGAACTCGTTGAGTTACTCCTCATACAGAGTCTGGACATTTTGCTCACAACTTGCCGAGTTCCTCCTTGAACTCGTTCGAGTTCTTCAATCTTCACATCCAAAAACATGTCCAACTCGCTGAGTCATCTCCTACACTCGAAGAGTTTTCCCAGTAACAGAAAAGGTTAAGGGACCCCGACTAAACTCACCGAGTTGTACGAACAACTTGTCGAGTCCACCATAGACTAAACCTATTCAGTCGTTTCCAGTCGGGTTCAATGCTTCCAAACCGTAGATATGGCTCCCTAAAGTTGCTAATTTTACGTCCATGCATGGATTATTTAGCTCAAAAGGTCCTAAAAGGTGGTTCACAAGTTTCATGGGATTCCTATGGCCATAAAGTTGGCACCTTTATGCCATAGAGTCCCTCAACGACTCTAGATCTGAAGGTTCTTTCCACAGGGGTCATCCAAATCCTAAAGGCCACCATTATGAACCAAAACAAGGAGAAAGAGCCCTAAAACTAGATCTAAACACTCAATAAGCAAGGTAAGAGCTTTATACCTCAGGTGAACCAGAAATGAAGCTCTACTTCTGGGTATACTCTTTTTCCTTCACTTCCTTGCTCTTTCCTCAAGTCTTCTCTTCTTCAACACCTCAAGAGAGTATCAAGAATAGCTTAAAACACTCAAAAACATATTAGGTCTTCGTAGCTAGGGTTTAGGGTGATGGAGGTTGCAAATGAGGCCACCCTTTGGAGGTTAAGGTGCTTAAATAGGGTGCAAACCCTGAAAATTAGGGTTTCACTATGGCAGCCCTACTCGCCGAGTTGAGGCTTCTCAACTCGTCGAGTAAACTTCAAGTACCACGTCCAAAATCCTTTTCTACTCGATGACGTTGGGGCCTCCAACTCGTCGAGTCACTTTGCAAAAATGAAATTTGGTTTAAAATACATACTAGGATCCGGGCGTTACAAAAACCCTAATTCTTAGGGTTTTGGCCTAGGCCGCATACACCCTGTGTAATGGAGTATGCGCAGTACTCGCACGGGGCCTAATATGCTAACCGTAACAAGACGTAAGCCCCGCGTACACGAACAACACCAACAATTCCAGATTTTGACTTCGGGGACCCATTTTGCAACAAAATCAAAACTCAAGGGTTCAAATGCAAACCTGATCGGTGTAGAAGTTATGGTTGTTGGAATAGTGTCTAAGGCTACAACTATATTAGGCAAGTATTTGATCCGATTGTGCATGGTCCTTTTGGGTTGCCTTCACCATAGCAACTTGACAAAATGATTTATTATGAGAGAATAAATATTATTAATATATTATGAGAATAATATAAGGAATAATAATATTGTTATTTGATTAATATAAGTCATAAATTAATTAGAATTAATTTGGTGACTTAAAGAGATTAATTAAATAACAGGGTATAAAACTGTCAATTGTTTGATAGTTACACTTTGGGCTGTAAATCCTTCTTGGATAGGGTTGGACAATTTCTAGGGCTTAGGATAAGCTACAAATCGTCCAAGGGCTTATCATGGAAAGGATTTGGATTGCTTTGAGTAAAGATTATCCAACTAGGGTTTAAGGGTGAAACCCTAGGAGCCTTACAAGTACAAATAGACCCTTGGGGCAAGGGAAATCAGCACCTCTGCTAAAGCAAAGAAACCCTGGCCGATTTCTATTCCCTCTCCTCTCTCTCAAATCATCCTCTTGCTAGTTGGTGTTTGTAAGCCATTAGAGGAGTGACATTTGTGACACTAAAGCTCCAAGAACAAGAAGATCAAACAAGTGTTTCAAGGTATACTTCTAACTTTGATTTTGTATTGTTCTTATACTCTATTAGTTATTAGAAGTCTTGGATCCAATGCATGTTTAATTAGAGAAACCTAGATCCAAGCATTAGGGTTTGCATGTGCACATAGGAATGTTCATATGGCCAAAACCCATCAGTGGTATCAGAGCCTAGATTGGATTCTATTAAATTGATGCTTGATTGTTTGTTTCTTGTTTGCAAAATTCGAAGTTGGTGGTTCTGTGTCATGAACTCGACGAGTCCCATGGTGGACTCGACGAGTTGGCCTAACTCGACGAGTCCAGTTGGGAACTCGACGAGTCCGAGCGTCAGGAAGGGCCAAAATCGGGATTTTTTGATATTTATCTTATGGAAATTTGCCTTTATCATATTAGATCAACCCTAATCCGATTTCTTGATATATATGACTATAATCTTGATCTAATTAAAGATATTTATCAATTAATAAAATATTTAATTTCCTTATGTGATAATTAATTAATTATTTTGATTAAATTGGTAAATTATTTTGCAAAAAATCATTAAATAAATCAAATATGGATAATTATGGAATTAATTGTTAATTAAGATTATTTGTTATTTGATCCTCCATGTTTTAAATGTTTAAAACTTGCCCTCAAGTTTTGAAATTTATGTTTTGTGATTAAAAGTTTAATTTAGACAATTTAAATTTCAAACCCTAGAATTTTACAAGTTTAAAATCCAACCCTATACTAATATAATATTACAAGATTAATATGTATATATATATGTATAACTAAAATGCTAGTCTTACCGTTAGTAGGCCTCATTCACGAAGCCGGTCTATAAGGTGGGTATAAGGTTGCGGCCTATAAAATGGCGCTTAATGGGTGTACACTCACACCCACCGCTTGCTTGATTGGTGGAGGGTCGTTAGCCGAACGGGTAGGATAGGGCAACCTCATCCTCTCATTAAAAGTATAATATGAAATATAAAGTAACTACATGTTTTTCAAAAATTTCCCAATCTTAGTTACTTTAGGAAAAGTGAATTGATGCAATCCCATGAAATTACACTTTGCACCCTTGCTAAGAAGTTAGTGGAGCGTGTGTGGTTTATCGGCACACTAATTGGTTCTAAGCAAAGGTGGAAAAGGGTGATTCATTGTTTATCATAGTTCGATGGAGCGTGTGTGGTTTACCGGCACATCGAATAGGTGATCGTTACAATGAAGGCACCATGTAAATTTGCATGGTAATTCACACCCGCTTTGTGATCCTCGGTATCCCAGTCACAAACAAGAGGGGCATATCGAGATTTAAACATGCCATTGAAAAGTTTCAATGAATCTCATCTAGACCTAGGAATTCTCAATACATTTAGAACTTAAAGTTATGTTTTGTGGTGGAGAATTAGTGAATCATCATTCACTTACCTTCAAATTGTTTGCATGTTAGATTACGACATCCCTTTTCTAATATGTAAATATTGTTGTTGAATCCTAGCCCTAATTTTCTTATTGGGTGATAATTAGGGATTCATATTCTAATCTATCTTTGTCCTTTCTATTTGTAGATGTCAAACGCAAACAACGTTGCTGCTAGTTCATTCACATTGATGAGCCTTTGTCAAAAGGTCACTTTCGATGGAACGAACTTTAGCGAATGGATAAGATACATTTGCACTATTGCTCGCTATAAGGACAAGGAGTATGTCCTCGATGAGAAGCTCGAGAAAATCAACCCTGAAATCGCTACTTCGGCTGAAATGACCGCTTTTGAAACTCACGAGCGTGATGCAACGAAGGTACATTGCATCATGATAGCCACTATGAACTCCGAATTCCAAAAGTCCTATGAGGACATGTACCCGTACGAGATGCACCAAGACTTGTTGGAGAGATACCACCAAAACGCGAGACAAGAGCATTATGAGACTTTCACTAACATGATTTCCACTAAAATGGGTCATGGAGAGTCTCTTACCGTGCACCTGCAAAAGATGCAAATGTATGTCGACCGTCTTCGCAAGTTGAATGTTGACTTTGGGGAAGACTTGGCGATCGACATGGTGCTTCACTCTTTTCCTCCAAGTTACAATCAATTTAGGATGACCTACCACATGAACAAAGAAGAGGTCACCCTAAGCAAGCTCCAAGGTCTCTTGAGGGTCGCTGAGAGCAACTTCAAGGACAAGTCTGTTGCACCAACTCCCAATCCAACGGCTGCTCCTATGTTGGCTATTGGACAAGGAAGGGGAAAGAAGAGGAAGGCTTCATCTAAGAACCATCGCAAGGTTAAGTCCCGAGATGGTGCCTCTTCTAGTGGGATCAAAGTTGATCCTGCTAAACCTTGCCCTAACCCAAAGGAGGCAGAGTGCCACCACTGCCACAAGATAGGACATTGGAAGAGAAGCTGCCCAGAATACCTGCAAGCCATCAAGGAAGGAAAGATCAAGCCGTCTTTCGCAGGTATATACACAATTAAATCTGACGATTCATCTCATGCTATTTCTTGGGTTCTTGATACCGGTTGTGGTTACCACATTTGTTCTAATGTGTAGGGACTAAGAAGAAATAGGGATGTGGAGGCTGGAAGAATAAATCTAATCATGGGGAACAGAAGATCATCGCCTGTGACCAAGATTGGAGTGTATTCTTTTGTGCTTAGGAATGGTTTATCTTTAGATTTGAACAATTGTTGCTATTCGCCAGAAATGGCTAGAAACATCATTTCATTTCATGGTTTGTTTAGACAAGGTTTTAGATTTTCTTTTAATAATGAGAATGGTTCTATTTTGGCTTATCTAAATGGTGTCTTTTATTTTGAAGCTATACCATGTAATGGAATTTATAAAAACCGTTATGATTGTAGATAACTTAGGAAATGATGTTTTATGCATGGATTCTTCCAACAATATGGATAGAGCATCCTTGTGGCATTGTCGTCTTGGACATGTCAACAAGAAGCACATAGCCCAACTCCAAAAGGATGGAGTGTTGGAGTCATTCGACCTTAGGGAAGATGACACATGCGAGTCTTGTTTACTTGGAAAGATGACTAAGTCACCCTTCACAAGTACGTGTGAAAGGGGTGAGGGTCTATTGGACCTAATACATACCGATGTATGTGGACTGTTTAGATCAACCACAAAGGATGGAAACCGCTTCTATGTGACTTTTACCGATGACTATAGTAGATATGGGTATATCTACTTAATCAAGCAAAAGTCAGAAACTTTTGAAAAGTTCAAAGAGTTCAAGAATGAAGTGGAGAATCAGTTGGGAAGGAAAATCAAGATGCTTCGATCCGATCAAGGAGGAGAGTACCTAAGTCTTGAATTCCACGATTATCTCAAGGAGTGTGGAATAGTTTCACAATTGATGCCACCTAGGACACCACAATTGAATGGTGTGGCAGAAAGGCGTAATCGAACCTTGTTGGACATGGTTCGCTCTATGATGAGTCGTGCTTCACTATCAATCTCTTTTTGGGGGTATGCCTTAGAGACTGCCGCCCATATCCTAAACCGAGTCCCTACTAAGAAGGTTGCCAAAACACCTCACGAGATATGGACAGGGAAAGCTCCCTCGTTGGCACATATCAAGGTTTGGGGTTGCGAGGTGTAACGCCTGTGTTTCCGGGCTTGCCATTTTTAGCAATGTAATAGTCTAGGTTAACCTTTGTAACCCATTTTGAAATAATAAGAATGTATTATTTGAGTATTATGTGTTTTGTGCTTAATTGCTTAATTATGTGGTCTGATTAATTAAGAATAAAAATAAGCGTCAAAATTTAAGTGTAAAATAAACTTAATATCTTTGGTTAATGTTGTAGTAGTTGAAACGAGGTTTTCGAATATATATAGAACACCCAAATCTGACTTCGTATGAGGAAGTTATGATTTATCGAAGTTTCGACTTAGCGGTGTGCAGCCTGAAATACTCGAATTGAGATCGAGCGGTTTTTAGCCGAAGCAATCTAAATGAGAATCGAAGATCTCATTGTTGGTATCGAAGCGATAAAAAGTTAGGCGAGAACGGACGTCAAACGAAGAAGTTATGAATTTATAACGGAGTTTTTCTGTCGCGGCCTATTAAAAATAAATAATAAAAATAAAGTCAAAATTAGCCGACGGAGTCTAAACGAAAGTTGTAGAACGTAGTCTCACCTTTCCGTGGATATAAAGAACGTTGAAAACGGAGTTCGTATGAAGAAGATATGAATTTCCGAAGTTTATTAATTAATTTGTATTTATTTTTAAATCAAAATTCGGAAGCCTTATCCGATGGCGAGCCATCGATCTGATCCGAGGTACGCGCCGCGTACTCCGAAGGTGTCGACATTGCAGCAAGTGGCTTCGGATACGTAAGCGATGACGTTTCTCGGACCAGTACGCCCCGCGTACGTGCGAGGCTCAGCCCCTATAAAAGGCTTGCGAGGGCAACCGAGAGTTTTGTTCATTTCTTCTCTTCTCTCTCCCGTTTTGCATCGTTCTGCGTGCCAGAAATAACCCGAAGCCCCGATATCATACTCTAGCCCCGAGGCAAGTCTCGAGATCCCGAAGATCCCGAGAAGTGCGGTTCCCGAGCCGAAGCTCTGCCCGCGAGAAGTTCGATTTTCGTAGAGATCTTCCAGATCTGCTGAGGATTACTACTTCTGCAAGTCGTAGTGCTGTCCGATCATCTTCTGATCAAGTGAGTGTATACTACCTTTCATAAACACGATAATAATACAAGTGCGGTTTGAGTGTATTAAGTAGATTGTGGTTTATATGTGTAAGGGTGCAGTTACTTTCTTCTAACAAGTAACTATGAAGTATTTTATGCGATATACTTGCTATGTGTATATTTTGTGATTGTATGCGTGAATGGATATTCACTTTATCCCATCTCATAGATCTGAATTGTTTTCTATGAAATACGTGTTATGTGGTATGCCTCATCTATTATATGGAATATATATTGAATGAAAATGATATACAAGTTTTAAACTATGTATGAAAATATATTCTTATCTACTAATATGTTGGGTAGAACATGGGTAGATAGTTGGTGTGTAGTAAACAGATGAGAGGCCTCGATGTTGTTGTTGTTGTTGATCTAGTTATTCAGCGGAGTATGGATAACGACCACGGACTCTTTCTAGACAGTCCAGTGGAACGCTAGCAGGTTCATAACCTGTAGGTGTTGTGAACGATGTGTTCACCGGTGTACTCTATCCCCCGCATGGTTGCCTTTAGGATATCTATTGTTGAGGAAACCCCTTCGCAGTGATGTCCGTCCTGATGAAAATCCTAGATTAGGTCCCTTGAGATAGATGTTGTTTTAGGGACGTAAAGTGAGGATAACGGGAATGGGTAATCGGGATAGTGATTGGTTGGTGAAATTAAATATAACTTATTTATTGTGGGTTGAAAACCCTATATGCTCACCAGGCTCCCAAGCCTGACCCACTCAGTTTTATTTGTATTACAGGAAGTGGCACAAGGGCGTAAGATGGATGGATCATCTTGTTGTTTTGTTTACAAGTCTGTATATGTATATATTTGTTGAAAGACTTGTAATGTTATCGTTTATGCTTTATGGTCTGTATCGGAACATGACATCCCGAGTTTTGATTATATAATGAAATGCATCTCTTGATGAAATGCTTTGATAAATATTATTTTATCATGTTTTGTTTTGGGAACAAATGCCGCAACTCTTTCAAATCAAAAGGATTTACTCTGAAATTATTTAAAAGCATAAATGAAAATCGGTCTTTTCTGGCCGAGATTTTGGGGATGTCACACGAGGCTTTCGTAAGACGAGATACTCACGAGAAGCTCGAACCTCGTAGTGAGCGATGTATTTTCATCGGCTACCTGCAAAAATCCTTTGGATATCTCTTCTATAGACCGAAGGACAATGTTGTCTTTGTTGCGAGGAGAGGAGTTTTCCGAGAGCGAGAACTCATAAGCCAAGGAGACAGTGGGAGGCAAATCGAGCTTGAAGAGATTCAAGAATCGATAGATGAAGGAACCTCTACCGCTGGCACTCAACCTGAGGAGGAAACTCCAGTTGAACCGATTGACGAATCCTTACCTCTTAGACATTCCGAAAGAATTAGAGTTCAACCCCAGTTTTATGGTTTTCATATTACTACCGAAGGGGACACGTATATTAGTGATGGTACACTAATAAACCTTGATGAACCTAATAGCTACAAAGAAGCCATGGCAAGCCCGGAGTCTGGGAAATGGAAAGAGGTGATGGATAGCGAGATCCAATCCATGTATGATAACCAAGTTTGGAATTTGGTTGATAATGTGCCCAGACGTAAGACCGTTGGGTGCAAATGGATCTTCAAGAAGAAGACCGACGTGGATGGGAACGTACACACATATAAGGCACGATTGGTTGCAATGGGCTTTATTCAAACTCCCGAAGTTGACTATGATGAGACATTCTCACCAGTTGCGAAGATAAAGTCTATTTGATTAATGCTAGCTATTGCCGCATTTCAGGATTATGAGATTTGGCAAATGGATGTCATGACCGCTTTCCTTAACGGAAAGTTGGCTGAGGATGTTTACATGGCTCAGCCAGAGGGGTTAGTGGATCCAAAGCATCCGAATAGAGTGTGTAAGCTTGAGAAGTCCATTTATGGACTTAAGCAAGCATCTCGCAGATGGAATCTTTGCTTCGATGAGAAAGTCAAAGAGTTTGGATTTGTACGAAGCGCAGATGAATCGTGTGTATATGTCAAAGCCAGTGGGAGTATAATAAGCTTCCTCGTTTTATATGTCGATGACATATTACTCATAGGAAACGACGTCCCGACTCTGCAGGAGGTTAAGTCCTGGCTTGGGAAGTGCTTCGCTATGAAGGACCTCGGAGAACCTTCTTATATTTTGGGAATAAGTATAGTGAGAGAAAGAAGTAAGAGACTAATAGGACTTAGTCAGAACACTTACTTAGAGAAGGTACTAAAACGTTTTAGTATGGAAAACTCGAAGAAGGGAGAATTACCGATACAAAGTAATGCCAAGTTGAGTAAGACTCAAAGTCCGAGTACCGAAGCTGAAATAGCAGAAATGAGCCGAGTACCATACGCTTCCGCAGTTGGCTCAATCATGTATGCTATGACTTGTACTCGCCCTGATGTAGCCTTTGCTTTAAGCATGGTTAGCAGATATCAAGGGAACCCTAGCAGAGCCCATTGGATTGCGGTTAAGAATATCCTTAAGTACCTTCGGAGGACGAAGGAATGGTTCTTAATCCTTGGAGGGAGTGATGACTTGAAGGTGCGAGCGTATAGTGACACCAGCTTTCAGACCGACAGGGACAACTACCGTTCGTAGTCGGGCTGGGTCTTTACCTTAAATGGAGGAGCAGTGACTTAGAAAAGTTCCAAGCAGGAAACTGTAGCTGATTCAACGTGCGAATCAGAGTACATTGCAACGAGCAAAGCGTCGAAGGAGGCAATATGGTTGAAGAACTTCATCGGTGATCTTGGAGTTGTACCTGCCATAAAGGAGCCCATGTAAATTTTCTGTGATAATGAAGGAGCGGTTGCCTTGACCAAGGAACCAAGGGATCATGGTAGATCTCGACATATCGACATAAAATATCACTTTATTAGACATCGTGTAGAAGAAGGACAACTCGTAGTGAAGAGGATATCATCAGAAGATAACCCAACAGATCCGCTTACGAAGGGACTGAGTAGGGTTAAGCACTTGCAGCATTCTAGGAGTATTGGGCTGAAGGATGATATTAACATAGATTAGATAGTAGTAGAAACGTGTAATAGATAAATGTAATTAACATTTGATGATTAAATAAAGGAGTATTATTTATGAATAATGTTACTGTCTTGTGTTAATTGTTTAACTATTGTTTCATTTTTTCATGTTTTGACTTCCGGAATAATTGAGTTTATTAAGAATAATCGAATTATTCAAATTGTCCACAATCATTCATATGTTGGAAGTAGATATGAATGAAGATTGTCATGAATCGGTGTGTAGATTGTCTAAATGGTTTTAGACATAGCAAAAGGGTTGTTGCAACGTTCATGAGTGCTTATGAACTGGTTTTGAGCATTGGAACAAACCCGCGCTTGCTGGAATCACCTTATGGAATATGATATAAAAGGGTGATCACAAGACGATAATATCATATAGTCTTAAAACCTAGATATATGGTTTGTTATTTGTTAATTGGTTGTACATTGATAATGCGAAAACGCATCAGTAACTCGGTGTTATAAAACGCATTGTTGTGTATAGTTGATTAATGAATAAGTAAATGCATATAAGTCGAAGTTTATCTGTTACTTTTATCTCAAGAGGGTAAAAACGATATATCGGCCGCTCGATGATTGGATTTGACTTATGTGTCGGGCCCAGTCAGAACTTAATTGATGTGTTCGATTAAGTTCTATGTCAAATGAATCAGAGATCAAGAAACCAAAATGTTAGACTAACTATTTCATAGAATTGTCAGCATGATATCTAACAGAGGACTGGACGATCTCTTATCTAAAGGACAAGATTGATTAGATCAGAGTTTGACAGCGTCTTTGAGAGCTACGATTGCAAATCGAATTGTACTTGTGCATATAGTTACTAGACTTATCCAAGTGGGAGACTGTTGGAATAGTGTCTAAGGCTACAACTATATTAGGCAAGTATTTGATCCGATTGTGCATGGTCCTTTTGGGTTGCCTTCACCATAGCAACTTGACAGGATGATTTATTATGAGAGAATAAATATTATTAATATATTATGAGAATAATATAAGGAATAATAATATTGTTATTTGATTAATATAAGTCATAAATTAATTAGAATTAATTTGGTGACTTAAAGAGATTAATTAAATAAGAGGGTATAAAACTATCAAATGATTGATAGTTACACTTTGGGCTGTAAATCCTTCTTGGATAGGGTTGGACGATTTCTAGGGCTTAGGATAAGCTACAAATCGTCCAAGGGCTTATCATTGAAAGTATTTGGATTGCTTTGAGTAAAGATTATCTAACTAGGGTTTAAGGGTGAAACCCTAGGAGCCTTAGAAGTATAAATAGACCCTTGGGGCAAGGGAAATCGGCACCTCTGCTAAAGCAAAGAAATCCTGGCTGATTTCTATTCCCTCTCCTCTCTCTCAAATCATCCTCTTGCTAGTTGGTGTTTGTAAGCCATTAGAGGAGTGACATTTGTGACTCTAAAGCTCCAAGAACAAGAAGATCAAACAAGTGTTTCAAGGTATACTTCTAACTTTGATTTTGTATTGTTCTTATACTCTATTAGTTATTAGAAGTCTTGGATCCAATGCATGTTTAATTAGAGAAACCTAGATCCAAGCATTGGGGTTTGCATGTGCACATAGGAATGTTCATATGGCCAAAACCCATCAACAATGTCAAGTTGTTGTTATAGTCTTTACCTTCTCTTTCGCTTCAAAAGCCTTCGGAACATTCTTCAAAAGAATCAAGCGAACAGTTACCTACCATATGATCATATCGGAGACGTATTTGACATCATTCAGATTATTCAACATCCATAACTCAACCTCAAAAGTGCATTGATGAGAGTTGTACATGGATACAAGTGCTTCCCTCGTAAAACTTCTGGTTTATCAAGTGGCTTAACAATTGGTTTTCTATTAAGCTTCTTCTCAATCTCCACAATCGTTTTTGCAACTTCTTGAATATATCATGTTATCATCTTTCTCAAGATCTGAAAGATAGGATCATATTTAACTAGATCCTTTCAAAAAATACTCAAAAGAACAATCCAACCATAAGGATTCATTTGTGTAAGATCAACAAGAGTAAAGTGAAACACATCGTGATTAGCACCCCTGAATCCTTTGAAGTGTACATTTGCCAAACCCTCAACATCAAAAGGTTTTCCAACCTTTATTCCAAAAAAGCAATTTAAACTCCATGTTTCATATTGTGGTTTTGAATGTTTAGCATAGAAATTAAAATGCTTCTTGTTAGTAGCCATATTTTCCTGAACGTCAACAAATTTATCTAATGCTTAGCAAATAAATACTTTAGGAGTCATAGGAAAATCCAACTAACATTCTGCATCATTCTTCAAATAAAAACATGTTGTAGGTTCCAACCAAAATGGAATAAACTTGGATAATGCTTCTTAATGCATTATCTCTATAGTCCAAGTAGGAAATAAAACTTTCTTATTTTCATCAATATGAGCAACATTCATCTTCTATGCATCCTTTTCATTCCATTCTTCTTTTATTTTTTGAGCATATCATGATCTTTATCATGTTTTTCTTGAACAATCTTTTCTTCTTTTAAAAATAATGGATTATCTTCATCTTCACACACTATCTTATCTTTTCCTTTCTCATAACCAAAAGCTACATTAACTGTCTGTTCATTCATTGGTTTTTCAACCAAAATTTTCAAATTATCAGCAAGAGTTTTCTTTTCAATATTTATCTTAGAAACATCATTAGACTTTTCATTTGTGACAACCCGATATTTCAACTCTTTGTAACGACCAAAATGGGTCAAGTATTGTAACCACTTCTGAGTAATAAAAGTTACTTTCATAATAAAATGTATAAATAAGTTCTACTTAATTTCCTTCTATGATTAAATGTCTTTGAACCATGATCGTACGTGAAAAGAACGCCCAAATCCGACTTCATATAGCGAAGTTATGATTTTTCCAAGTTCGGCTTAGCAACAGACAACTAAAAACTCGAATCGGAAATCGAGCGACTTTTGGCCGGAATGACCTAAACGAGAATCGAAGGTCTCGACAATGGTATTCCAGCGGTAAAAAGTCTGGCAAAAACCGACATCAGATAAAGAAGTTATGATTTTTCAAAGAAATTCCTTAAACACGATGGATTTTTAATAAATAATAAAAAAAATCATTTTGGAATTTGCCGACGGAGTCTAAACGAAAGTTGTAGAGCGTAGTCTCACCTACGCGAGGATATAAAGACCATCGAAAACGGAGTTCGTATGAAGAAGATATGAATTTTTGAAGTTTATTAAATAAATAAATTATTTATTTAATTCAAAATTCGGATATTATCCGAAGGGGAGTCAGCATCCTCCTCCGAGGTACGCGCTGCGTACCCCTGTACGCCCCGCGTAACCGAGAGGATTGGCCTCTGATCGTCCATGTCGTGCTATCCGAAGAAACCGACCCATCCGACCCGTCCGAAGCCCCGACCCGTCCGACCTGACGTCCCATCCGACCCGGCGTCCCATCCGACCCGCGTACCCAACAACCCGTCCCATCCGAACCGAGGCAGTCGAGGCTTCGGTCATGCATGACGTACGTGTACGCGCTGCGTACGAGCGTACGCCCCGCGTACCGAGGCAGACCAGCCTTACTATAAATAGGATGCGAGGGTTTCCAAAGAAAGGGTTCATTTCTCTTCTCTCTCTCTCAACTTTGCCTCGTTTTCCGTGTCCGTTCAAACCCGAAGCTCTGGTCTTTTTGGCTCAAGTCCCGAAGGTCGATTTTACTCCCGAGATTCCCGAGAATCCCGAGGAAAATCCGTTTCCCGAGATGAAACTCTGCCCGGTTTTCCATCTCGCTATCTCCAAAACTTTCAAGTGAGTTTCATACCCCTTAATCAACCTTTTTAATTATTCTAAATACTTTTATATGCTTTCAAGGGGGGATTACAAGTAAAACACACAAGTATTATCGTGTGTTACATAAAGAAACTCTTTTATATACTGTTATATATTCAAATCACATGCGATTTATAAACATTTAAAGGAACTTTTATATATATAACATATGTCACAATAACATTTTACCTTTTAAAATATAATGTTGTTGTAATGCATGTATAAACTAAACTGTTCTTAGATTTTTCTTGTCTATCCTAGACTCTACACCAAAAATCTATACTTTCATAAACAAGTGATTCCTTTTCTCAATATTTCTAAACAAACAAGACACACTTTTTTTTTGGAAACTATAATAGGTATAGTTTTACGAACAGATTTCTAACTCTTATGTACTAGAAACACATATTTCAAGAAGTTTACTTTCGTATACAAGAACAAATGTAACATTTTAACAAGTAGATCTGTTTTTATACCATGGATTTGTGAGACACTAACTTCATGTACGTTCGAGTACACATTTCAAGTCCTGTATTATATACCAGAATCCCTTGGAGGGGGAGCATGGTGTTTGTGTATAGATCTATACGGGCTTGACAACCCGCGCCCTGACTGTTAGCTGCAGTCCACCGTTTGGGGTGACAAACGTCATAACATTCCAACGCCTGAAGAACGTTGTGTATAGGCATTCAGAGTCAATAGTATGGTTATAAAACTCACAAGGGGTATTAAAAATGCATTGATTTACAAGGTTTTCAAACTCATTGGTTATTTTACATTTACATACATTTTGGAAACAAACATTGGTCTTGAGTGAAGGCTACTTTTATACTAGGAGAAAATATAGGATTTTCTAAACACAAACAAACAAAGATAAAACATTTCATTTCATTCAAACATTGTCACTTAAATACTTATGAAATTCACCAGCTTAAATGCTGATCTACTCTTTCAAAATTACTTGTATGTCCCAGGGATTCAGTAATTTCAGGTACTAATATGCTTTTGAAGAAGAGATGCTGCGGTGCCAGTTTAATCTCATATTTTGACATCATATTGTAATTGGTTTTGAGCATGTAACTTTTGACAAATGTAAACTTTCAATTATATATATGATGGTTGTATTGCTTTCTTTACTATGTATTCATTTGTTACGTTACCACATGAAGTCATCCGCCCCCGAACGTTTCCGTCGTTCAGGTTTGGGGGTGTGACAGATTGGTATCAGAGAAATGTTTATAGTGAACTAAGTATATCAAACCACATAAGATATACAAACTATAAATGCTTAAGGGACTAATACTCTCTGACAAAACAAATTTTCTTTTTACACTTAAGCAACATTTCGTTCAACTTAAATTGATAGTTCATTTAAGTACAATTACATGCATACCACAAATTATTTTCATGTTATATAACTATACAAGTATTTAGACAAGTTGACACTACGATTGAGACTCGATATATGTAATCAGATTTTGGACAAATATAGCGTGATCAACTATATTTGCCCAAGATTGGACCAACGTATATCGAGGAATGACCGTAGTAAGCAACAAGTCAAAACTTACCAAACCATTACAAGAATCAAACACAAGAACTTAAATACTATAGGAGTATTTGCTATCTAAACTAGTTTAAACTTACATGTTTTACATGTTCCGACTTTACTCAATTCTTATAACCCTATTTCTCGTACAGTCAAATGGCTGGATTTCACCACCCTGGCGACCCCTACTTTCCCAACCAAGGCAACGGAGGATGGATCGAAGATGATCCCGAAGAGGACGAGGAACCCATAGAAGTGGGTGATGACTCCGGTACCGACTCAGAGCCGGAAGTTATCGATCCACCACCCATTCAACCTCCCGTCTTCGTAAGGAACTTTCAAGGACCGACTCCCGTCTGGGGAAGTCACCTCCACCATTGGAGCCAACAGCAAAACCTACGCCCTCCCTACGGCATGTGCCGGGACTTCTATGATGTCTGCGGCGGAGGTTCGGCTGATCGAGCACTCCCGGTAATGGTGGGTAAGTTAGCCAATCAATCCTATCAGTCTGGAGTACGAGCTAGTCGACTCCGGGATATCAACGTGGAAGTGCAGGTTCACACTTCTGACATCCGTAGGCTGGACAAGATGCAAGACAACGCCCAATTCCAAGCTGAAGCATTTCAAGCGCAAATGATTGCAGCCCTCGCCGAACTAAGGGAACAACAAGCCGCTTTCGATAGGCGTCTAATGGAGTCAAAGCAATCAGATACGGAGTCAAGCTCCAAGCGCAACCTTCGATGCAAGTAGTGCTTGTCAAGGACTCAAATTTTGTTATAGCTTAGGACCTCGGCTAAAAGTCTTTAAATTTCTCGAACTTTGTAATCGGAGACCCTTATAGGGGTCAAGTTTTCATGATCGTTGTAACAACTTTTATATTAATATAAGTGGCACTATTACTACTATGTTAAGTATTTCGTTCGAACCTTGAATGGTCTTTGTGAACTCAAATACTTGTTTCATACCTTCAGTCTTACAAATAACTTTCATTCTTCTATTTTAAGACTCATACTATCATCTGTTGTTGAACTATAGTGATTTAGTTCATGAGACACATACATTTTCCATTCTATGAAATTCTTATCCTTGTCTTTTCAATCTATAGTTGAAGGATGCCTCCGCGTAGGAACCCAAGGAGAAACAACGGTGAGGAAGCACCTATACCACCACCACCTCCACCACCCCAATTTGATGCTGTAATGTTTCAAGCAGCAGTCACCGCAGCGGTGGCAGCTGCCATGTCACAGATCAATAACTCAAGTGCTAATGGCTCGGGATCTGGCACACACCCATCCAACCATGGCGAGAGTCATGGACCACCTCGAGAATGCACCTATAAGGACTTCACTAATGCCAAGCCCCGGATGTTTTATGGTACTGGTGGTGTGATGGCCCTGAGGCAGTGGATTGAAAGGACGGAGGCAGTCATTGAAATCTGCTCCTGCCCCGAGCACAGCAAGGTCAAATTTGCAACTTTCACCCTTCTCGATAAAGCTTTAACTTGGTGGAATGGCCACGTTAAAGTACTCACCCTAATCGTGGCAAACTCCATAAGATGGGAGAACTTGAAGGCCATGATGATGAGAGAATACTGCCCACGGGGAGAGATTCAAAAGCTTGAACACGAGCTATGGACTCTCGGAATGGTGGGTACCGACATCGCTACTTATACCAACAGATTCTGCGAACTGGCAATCCTTTGTCCAGATATGATTGCTCCCGAGAGCAAGAAGATAGAAAGGTACATCTGGGGACTGACGCCCCAAATGCGATCAAGCGTATTAGCTTCTAAACCGGACACCTTTGAAAGTGCTAAGGAACTGGCAAAATCTCTGATCGACTACGGAGGTCATCAGAACTCAACCACTTTTGCACCAGCACCACAGAAAGGAAACAACAACAACAACAACTACAACAACAACAACAACAACAACAACAACAACAACAACAATGGCAGGAAGAGAGCGTGGATTAAAGGGAAGGGTGGGTCTTCCCAAGAATCCGCAAAGAAACAACTGGTGTCAGTAAATGCTGCCATTGTACCTGCTACAGCCCCTACAAATACCTACCCAACAAAGCCTTATATAGGCAACCTCCCAAAATGCACCAAATGCAATTACCACCACCATGGACCTTGTCGAGATATGCAGTGCGCCAACTGCAGCAGGAAAGGACACACAACCCGTTTCTGCAAGGAACCCGCAAAGCCGATCACTCAAGTTCCCGGTGCGGGTGTAGGGCAGGCTTGCTACGGTTGTGGCGAGGTGGGCCACTACAAGAGAAACTGTCCTAAGGCAGCAGGCACCGGAGGTGTAGGACGAGTTTTAGCAATAGGCCACGACGAAGCTGTAGCTGACCCAACTATAGTTGCTGGTACGTTCCTTCTCGATAATTCATACGCATGCATATTATTCGATAGTGGAGCGGAGAGAAGCTTCGTGAGTCAAAACTTTATTCATTTACTTAAACCTAAACCTAGCAAGTTAGAAAATTCATTCACTGTAGAGATGGCCAATGGAAAAACCGAAAACACAAATTGCATATACATGGGCTGTACGTTAACATTAGACGGCCATTCTTTCCCAATCAATCTCATGCCGGTTCAAATTAAAAGTTTCGACGTCATAGTCGGCATGGATTGGTTGAGTCTTCTTCGTGCCGACATCATGTGCTTTGAGAAAGCAGTCCGTCTTAACCTCCCTAACAACGAAACATTAGTTATCTACGGCGACAAATCTAGTACAAACCTTCGCATCATTTCGTGCATCCAAGCTCGAAAGTGCTTGCGGAAGGATTGTCGAGCTTTCCTAGCGCACATCGTTGATACAAGTCAAGAACTGAAGGACATCAAGAGCATCTCGGTAGTACGCGACTTTCCCGATATCTTTCCAGAAGAACTACCAGGATTACCACCGCAACGCCAAGTCGAGTTCAGAATCGACTTAATTTCAGGAGCTACCCCAGTAGCGAAGTCGCCTTATCGTCTTGCACCAGCAGAGATGCAGGAACTTTCCAGTCAACTTAATGAGCTCCTTCACAAAGGATTCATAAGACCAAGTTTCTCACCTTGGGGAGCACCGGTCTTGTTTGTAAAGAAGAAAGACGGATCGTTCCGTATGTGCATCGACTACAGAGAGCTGAACAAACTTACTGTCAAGAACCGCTATCCCCTACCCCGTATCGACGACCTATTCGATCAACTTCAAGGGGCGAACTACTTCTCCAAAATAGACCTGCGATCCGGATATCATCAATTACGAGTTCTAGAGGGGGACATTCCAAAGACAGCCTTCCGAACTCGTTATGGACACTATGAATTCGTGGTGATGCCGTTCGGATTAACCAATGCACCAGCAGTATTTATGGACCTAATGAATAGGGTATGCCGCCCTTACTTGGATCAGTTCGTCATCGTCTTTATCGATGATATACTTATCTACTCTCGAAGTGAGGAAGAGCATAGTCAACACCTACGAAAAGTCCTAGAAACACTGCGAACGGAGAAACTCTATGCGAAGTTCTCTAAATGCGAATTTTGGATTCGAAGAGTCGAATTTTTAGGTCACGTTGTTAGCGAGGAAGGTATACACGTGGACCCCTCCAAAATTAAGGCTATTGAGAACTGGTCGGCACCAAAGACACCTACATAAATTCGTCAATTTCTAGGTCTAGCTGGCTACTATCGCAGATTCATAAAGAACTTTTCGAGCATTGCGAAACCTCTTACTTCATTAACCCAGAAAGGTGTGGCCTTTGACTGGGAAGCGAAACAAGAGAAGGCATTCCAGACACTAAAGCAGGCCTTGTGCACCGCACCGATACTATCCCTCCCCGAAGGGATAGAAGACTTCATAGTGTATTGCGATGCTTCAAATCAAGGACTTGGTTGTGTTCTTATGCAGAGAGGGAAGGTTATCGCTTATGCCTCCCGACAGCTTAAGACACACGAAGTGAACTATACGACACACGATCTCGAATTAGGAGCAGTGGTATTTGCTCTGAAGATCTGGAGGCACTACTTATATGGAACAAAGAGTACTATTTTCACCGATCACAAGAGCCTTCAACACATTTTCGATCAGAAGGAACTCAACATGCGCCAACGACGATGGGCCGAATTACTAAATGACTACGAATGCGAAATTCGTTATCATAACAATGACAGAAGTGGTTGAGTTCAGGTCGGATGACTATCCATTCCCACCTATCCACACAAATTAAAGAAGCACAAATGGAAGCTTTGCAACCTGAAAATGTGGCGGGTGAATCCCTGCGAGGAATGGAGAAGAATTTAGAAGTCAAGGGTGGCGGAGCCTACTATCTCATGGACCGAATCTGGACCCCAAATCATGGTGGTTTCAGAAACGTAGTCATGACCGAGGCTCACAATTCAAGATATTCCGTTCACCCGGGTTCAGATAAAATGTATCTGGATCTTAAGAAACTGTACTGGTGGCCTAACATGAAAGCAGAAATTGCTACCTTCGTGAGTAAATGTCTTACTTGCGCTAAGGTTAAGGTCGAGTATCAGAAACCGTCAGGACTACTACAACAACCAGAGATACCGGAATGGAAATGGGAGCGGATTACTATGGACTTCATAACCAAGTTACCCAAGACGACAAGTGGACTCGATACCATATGGGTCATTGTCGACAGATTGACCAAATCCGCACATTTCCTACCCATCAAGGAGACTGACAAAATGGAGAAGCTTACAAGAACTTACTTAAGGGAAGTAGTGCGACTGCATGGTGTTCCGATATCCATTATCTCCGATCGAGATAGTAGATTCACTTCAAGGTTCTGGCAATCACTACAAAGTTCCCTGGGAACTAGGCTAGACATGAGTACAGCCTACCACCCACAGACAGACGGACAAAGTGAGAGAACAATACAAACTTTAGAAGACATGCTGAGAGCCTGCGTGATTGACTTTGGAAAGGCATGGGATATTCATTTACCCCTTGTCGAATTTTCATACAACAATAGTTATCATACAAGCATAAAGGCTGCTCCGTTTGAAGCCCTCTATGGTCGAAAGTGCAGATCCCCTCTGTGCTGGACTGAAGTTGGCGATACCCAGTTAGCTAGAGGAAGAGTTCCTGAAAGCACTCTCACAGGTCCGGAGATCATACGTGAAACAACAGAGAAGATCGTTCAGATTCGTGAACGATTGAAGGCCTCAAGAGCCCGACAGAAAAGCTACGCTGACCAAAGGAGGAAACCTTTAGAATTCCAGGTAGGAGACCACGTCTTATTAAAGGTCTCACCGTGGAAGGGTTTAATACGATTTGGAAAGCGTGGGAAACTAAATTCAAGATACATAGGGCCTTTCGAGATTCTTGCCAGGATCGGCCCTGTGGCTTACAAGCTTAACCTACCGCGCGAACTTAGTAACATCCATCCAACCTTCCACGTCTCAAACTTGAAAAAGTGTCTGTCCGACGAGACTCTTGTTATTCCACTCGACGAGATCGAGATCAACGAGAGCCTCAACTTTGTGGAAGAACCAGTAGAAATCATGGATCGAGAGGTCAAACAAACAAAACAAAGTCGCATACCCATCGTGAAGGTTCGCTGGAACGCCAAGCGGGGACCCGAATTCACATGGGAACGCGAAGATCAGATGAAACAAAAGTACCCTCATCTCTTTCATGTTCACTAGTATCTTTGCTACTTTAAATTTCGGGACGAAATTCTCTCTAACGGGGGGATGATGTGGCAACCCGATATTTCAACTCCTTGTAAGGACCAGAATGGGTCAAGTATTGTAACCGCTTCTAAGTAATAAAATTTACTTTCATAATAAAACGTACAAATAGTTCTATTTAATTTCCTTCTATGATTAAATGTCTTTGAACCATGATCGTACGTGAAAAGAACGCCCAAATCCGACTTCATATAGCGAAGATGTGATTTTTCCAAGTTCGGCTTAGCAACAGACCGCTAAAAACTCGAATCGGAGATCGAGCGACTTTTGGCCGGAATGACCTAAATGAGAATCGAAGGTCTCGACAATGGTATTCCAGCGGTAAAAAGTCTGGCAAAAACCGACATCAGATAAAGAAGATATGGATTTTTGAAGTTTATTAAATAAATTATTTATTTATTTAATTCAAAATTCGGATATTATCCGAAGGGGAGTCAGCATCCTCCTCCGAAGTACGCGCTGCGTACTCCTGTACGCCCCGCGTAACCGAGAGGATTGGCCTCGGATCGTCCACGTCGCCATATCCGAGGAATCCGATCCATCCGACCCGTCCGACCCGTCCGACCCGACGTCCCATCCGACCCGGCGTCCCATCCGACCCACCTCCCCAGCAACCCGTCCCATCCGAACCGAGGCAGTCGAGGCTTCGGTCATGCATGACGTACGCGTACGCAGCGCGTACGAGCGTACGCCCCGCGTACCAAGGCAGACCAGCCTTCCTATAAATAGAATGCGAGGATTTCCAAAGAAAGGGTTCATTTCTCTTCTCTCTCTCTCTCAACTTTGCCTCGTTTTCCGTGTCCGTTCAAACCCGAAGCTCTGGTCTTTTTGGCTCAAGTCCCGAAGGTCGATTTTACTCCCGAGATTCCCGAGAATCCCGAGGAAAATCCGTTTCCCGAGACGAAACTCTGCCCGGTTTTCCATCTCGCTATCTTCAAACTTTCAAGTGAGTTTCATACCCCTAAATCAACCTTTTTAATTAGTCTAAATACTTTATTATGCTTTCAAAGGGGGGGATTACAAGTAAAACACACGAGTATTATCGTGCGTTACATAAAGAAATTCTTTTATATACTGTTATATATTCAAATCACATGCGATTTATAAACATTTAAAGGAACTTATATATATATATATATGTATATATGTATATATATAACATATGTCACAATAGCATTTTACCTTTTAAAATATAATGTTCTTGTAATGCATGTATAAACTAAACTATTCTTAGATTTTTCTTATCTATCCTAGACTCTACACCCAAAAATCTATACTTTCATAAACAAGCGATTCCTTTCTCAATGTTTCTAAACAAACAAGACACGCTTTTTGGAAACTATAATAGGTATGGTTTTACGAAACAAATTTCTAACTCTTATGTAGTAGAATCACATATTTCAAGAAGTTCACTTTCGTGTACAAGAACAAACGTAACATTTTAACAAGTAGATCTGTTTTTATACCACGGATTTGTGAGACACTAACTTCATGTACGTTCGAGTACACATTTCAAGTCCTGTATTATATACCAGAATCCCTTGGAGGGGGAGCATGGTGTTTGTGTATAGATCTATACGGGCTTGACAAACCCGCGCCCTGACTGTTAGCTGCAGTCCACCGTTTGGGGTGACAAACGTCATAACATTTCAACGCCTGAAGAACGTTGTGTATAGGCATTCAGAGTCAATAGTATGGTTATAAAACTCACAAGGGGTATTAAAATGCATTGATTTACAAGGTTTTCAAATTCATTGGTTCTTTTACATTTACATACATTTTAGAAACAAACATTGGTCTTGAGTGAAGGCTACTTTTATACTAGTAGAAAATATTGGATTTTCTAACCACAAACAAACGAAGATAAAACATTTCAGTTCATTCAAACATTGTCACTTAAATACTTATGAAATTCACCAGCTTAAATGCTGATCTACTCTTTCAAAATTTCTTGTATGTCCCAGGGAATCAGTAATTTCAGGTATTCATTTCGCTTTTGATGAAGGGATGCTGCGGCGCCAGTTTAATCTCGTATTTTGACATCATATTGTAATTGAGTTTTGAACATGTAACTTTTGACAAATGTAAACTTTCAATTATATATATGATGGTTGTATTGCTTTCTTTACTATGTATTCATTTGTTACGTTACCACATGAAGTCATCCGCCCCCGAACGTTTCCGCCGTTCAGGTTTGGCGGTGTGACAATACTTGACCCATTCTGGTCCTTACAAGGAGTTGAAATATCGGGTTGCCACATCATCCCCCTGTTAGAGAGAATTTCGTCCCGAAATTTAAAGACCAATGTTTGTTTCTAAAATGTATGTAAATGTAAAAGAACCAATGAATTTGAAGATCCACCCTTCCCTTTAATCCATGCCCTCTTCCTGCCATTGTTGTTGTTGTAGTTGTTGTTTGCTTTCTGTGGGGCTGGTGCAGAAGTGGTTGAGTTCTGAGAGCCTGCGTGATTGACTTTGGAAAGGCATGGGATATTCATTTACCCCTTGTCGAATTTTCATACAACAATAGTTATCATACAAGCATAAAGGCTGCTCCGTTTGAAGCCCTCTATGGTCGAAAGTGCAGATCCCCTCTGTGCTGGACTGAAGTTGGCGATACCCAGTTAGCTAGAGGAAGAGTTCCTGAAAGCACTCTCACAGGTCCGGAGATCATACGTGAAACAACAGAGAAGATCGTTCAGATTCGTGAACGATTGAAGGCCTCAAGAGCCCGACAGAAAAGCTACGCTGACCAAAGGAGGAAACCTTTAGAATTCCAGGTAGGAGACCACGTCTTATTAAAGGTCTCACCGTGGAAGGGTTTAATACGATTTGGAAAGCGTGGGAAACTAAATTCAAGATACATAGGGCCTTTCGAGATTCTTGCCAGGATCGGCCCTGTGGCTTACAAGCTTAACCTACCGCGTGAACTTAGTAACATCCATCCAACCTTCCACGTCTCAAACTTGAAAAAGTGTCTGTCCGACGAGACTCTTGTTATTCCACTCGACGAGATCGAGATCAACGAGAGCCTCAACTTTGTGGAAGAACCAGTAGAAATCATGGACCGAGAGGTCAAACAAACAAAACAAAGTCGCATACCCATCGTGAAGGTTCGCTGGAACGCCAAGCGGGGACCCGAATTCACATGGGAACGCGAAGATCAGATGAAACAAAAGTACCCTCATCTCTTTCATGTTCACTAGTATCTTTACTACTTTAAATTTCGGGACGAAATTCTCTCTAACGGGGGGATGATGTGACAACCCGATATTTCAACTCTTTGTAACGACCAAAATGGGTCAAGTATTGTAACCACTTCTGAGTAATAAAAGTTACTTTCATAATAAAATGTATAAATAAGTTCTACTTAATTTCCTTCTATGATTAAATGTCTTTGAACCATGATCGTACGTGAAAAGAACGCCCAAATCCGACTTCATATAGCGAAGTTATGATTTTTCCAAGTTCGGCTTAGCAACAGACAACTAAAAACTCGAATCGGAAATCGAGCGACTTTTGGCCGGAATGACCTAAACGAGAATCGAAGGTCTCGACAATGGTATTCCAGCGGTAAAAAGTCTGGCAAAAACCGACATCAGATAAAGAAGTTATGATTTTTCAAAGAAATTCCTTAAACACGATGGATTTTTAATAAATAATAAAAAAAAATCATTTTGGAATTTGCCGATGGAGTCTAAACGAAAGTTGTAGAGCGTAGTCTCACCTACGCGAGGATATAAAGACCATCGAAAACGGAGTTCGTATGAAGAAGATATGAATTTTTGAAGTTTATTAAATAAATTAATTATTTATTTAATTCAAAATTCGGATATTATCCGAAGGATAGTCAGCATCCTCCTCCGAGGTACGCGCTGCGTACCCCTGTACGCCCCGCGTAACCGAGAGGATTGGCCTCTGATCGTCCACGTCGCGCTATCCGAAGAAACCGACCCATCCGACCCGTCCGACCCGACGTCCCATCCGACCCGGCGTCCCATCCGACCCGCGTACCCAACAACCCGTCCCATCCGAACCGAGGCAGTCGAGGCTTCGGTCATGCATGACGTACGCGTACGCGCTGCGTATGAGCGTACGCCCCGCGTACCGAGGCAGACAAGCCTTACTATAAATAGGATGCGAGGGTTTCCAAAGAAAGGGTTCATTTCTCTTCTCTCTCTCTCAACTTTGCCTCGTTTTCCGTGTCCGTTCAAACCCGAAGCTCTGGTCTTTTTGGCTCAAGTCCCGAAGGTCGATTTTACTCCTGAGATTCCCGAGAATCCCGAGGAAAATCCGTTTCCCGAGACGAAACTCTGCCCGGTTTTCCATCTCGCTATCTCCAAAACTTTCAAGTGAGTTTCATACCCCTTAATCAACCTTTTTAATTATTCTAAATACTTTTATATGCTTTCAAGGGGGGGATTACAAGTAAAACACACGAGTATTATCGTGTGTTACATAAAGAAACTCTTTTATATACTGTTATATATTCAAATCACATGCGATTTATAAACATTTAAAGGAACTTTTATATATATATAACATATGTCACAATAGCATTTTACCTTTTAAAATATAATGTTGTTGTAATGCATGTATAAACTAAACTGTTCTTAGATTTTTCTTGTCTATCCTAGACTCTACACCAAAAATCTATACTTTCATAAACAAGTGATTCCTTTTCTCAATATTTCTAAAAAAACAAGACACTTTTTTTTTGGAAACTATAATAGGTATAGTTTTACGAACAGATTTCTAACTCTTATGTACTAGAAACACATATTTCAAGAAGTTTACTTTCGTATACAAGAACAAACGTAACATTTTAACAAGTAGATATGTTTTTATACCACGGATTTGTGAGACACTAACTTCATGTACGTTCGAGTACACATTTCAAGTCCTGTATTATATACCAGAATCCCTTGGAGGGGGAGCATGGTGTTTGTGTATAGATCTATACAGGCTTGACAACCCGCGCCCTGACTGTTAGCTGCAGTCCACCGTTTGGGGTGACAAACATCATAACATTCCGACGCCTGAAGAACGTTGTGTATAGGCATTCAGAGTCAATAGTATGGTTATAAAACTCACAAGGGGTATTAAAAATGCATTGATTTACAAGGTTTTCAAACTCATTGGTTATTTTACATTTACATACATTTTGGAAACAAACATTGGTCTTGAGTGAAGGCTACTTTTATACTAGGAGAAAATATAGGATTTTCTAAACACAAACAAACAAAGATAAAACATTTCATTTCATTCAAACATTGTCACTTAAATACTTATGAAATTCACCAGCTTAAATGTTGATCTACTCTTTCAAAATTACTTGTATGTCCCAGGGATTCAGTAATTTCAGGTATTAATATGCTTTTAAAGAAGAGATGCTGCGGCGCCAGTTTAATCTCATATTTTGACATCATATTGTAATTGGTTTTGAGCATGTAACTTTTGACAAATGTAAACATTCAATTATATATATGATGGTTGTATTGCTTTCTTTACTATGTATTCATTTGTTACGTTACCACATGAAGTCATCCGCCCCCGAACGTTTCCGCCGTTCAGGTTTGGGGGTGTGACATCATTTCCCCAATGTGATAAGGACTTTTTAGATTCACAAGAGGAACATATTGCAAACTGGAAATCGTAATTCCTTAAGTAATAGGAACCTCTTGAATCGGAACTTCTTGAGAAACAAGAATCTTTTGAGAACTTTCTTCTACCCCTTATTGTGAAGTAGCAGGGCTACGAATAACATCAATAATAGTTCACAATTTAGAAAGAATTGGATTGTGTCACACCCCAAAACCGGAACGGCGGAAACGTTCTGGGGCGGAGGACGTCATGTACAGTATCACAACACAGAAATATAGTAAACAAACAAACAACATCATCCATAGCATTAATAATTTATTTTAATACAAGCGTGTTCTGTACAATTTATAAGACACCAAAAATATGAATCAAAATAAAAGACGAGTCTTGAAATATGCTCAATCTTCTCAAAAGCTGGCCTCGGTACCTGTCTACTGATGACCTGAGAATACAAGTTATTTTGAAAAAGTTTATCAGCTTTAAAGCTGGTGAGTTCATAAGCATTTTAGTGTCATTGTTTGTATGAAAAATGTTTGTAAGTGTTTGAATGTATGAATTTGTAAATATTTGTAGTGCTTGTTTGTATCTTCTATAAAATCCTATCTTTTCTATTAAAAGTAGCCTTCTACCAAGGCATCAAGTGTACTGTGTGTTTGTTCATTGTAGGAATGAGTATTCCTCCCAAAGGTGACTATCATTAATAAAATATAGTTTGTACATTATTATTTATGTGAAGATCACAAGGTAAATGTAATGGAGAGAATAGCGAAGTACTGTAGTATTATGTTATATTAACTACTGTTGTACTAACTACCTTAAACCAATTGTTAATTAAAGTATAATGTGACATAATTATAACCATACTTGATCGACCTAGTAAAACACGACGCGCGAAGACGTCGAAATGGTATGACATTCATCACCTGAAGACCTGCAGGTCCCACTGTAGCTAGCAGCAAGGTGTAGGAGGGTCAGTCCGGTATAGATCTATACACGAATTCACGCTCTGCCTTCAGAAGTCTCTGGTTACAAGACGAGCCATGACAGATGCCATGCCCTGAAGTAGTGCCTCACATTTATGTTATAGTGTGTATGTATTGTATGTAGTAGTGTAGTGAATGTCCTCTCTGATTCTCATCATAATATGTTCTTTTGTATAGTATATAGTGTGTATGAATTGTATGTACTAGTGTATGTTCTCTTTGTATAGTGTATAGTATGTTTCGACTCATGTATGAACTGCATCTTTGTATGTTTCATCGTACTAGAAATTAGTATGTATAATATCTCTAAACTATACCTATTGTAGTTTACTAGAACTCTTGTTTGAATGACTTAGCAACTTTATATACCTTTGCTACCCAAGGGTCTTGGAAACTAAAGTAAAAGCTTTATATCCATAGACATATACATAATATATAACTAAGGATCAAAATACACTCGGAAAAACAACAGAGTACTCTAAGTCCACAACCAAACAAGGAACAGGAATTAAAGCGAGTTATCAGTCCTAAGTCCTTCAAACCTTACTTATATAACTATATATGTACTGGACATGGTTTTGACAGTATAAGTTTAAAGAACTGAAAGTGAAGATTTCGTAATTAAGAACAAGTTTTATAAAGAGTTTAACATGTAAAAGAGTTTGTTAATCATTTTGAAGTAATTTGTTGACAAAACAGTTAAAAGTATAGTAAATCCCTTTGCTTAATAGTTATAAATCACATGTGATTGATCTTTTAACTATTATGATTCAACTTGTATTCCCCCTTAAAAGCATTTAAAAAGGTTGATTAAGGGGTATGAACTCACCTCTAATGAGTGGTTTGGATGAGAGTGCTGGACAAGGTGCTAGGTGTCAAGTAAAGACTTGAACACACACACTGATCCTATTTAACATATAAAGAATCATAAATGTATATAATTAGTGATTATAACACTAATTAAGCAAGTATAGACACCCTAAATCATGGAAAACACTTTGGTTCAAGTGTTATAAGATCATAGGGTTGCATCTAAGGGTTGTATGGCTTTGATTTAGAGTTTACGGCCCAAGGACCAACTCTCCATGAGTTTACGGCCTAGGGTTTGCGGCCCTAATGGGTTTACGACCGTAAACCCATGGTAACTTCTACCATTTTGTTTCTTAAGGTCCTTAGTTCATGCAGGAAGGGTTCTAGACCAATATTCAAGCATTAGAAAGGAGTGGTGGCACATAAGCACCCCTTTATGGTGTTTACGGCCCAAGGAGATTGCCTTGGCCATAAACCCATGTGTTCTTGAGTTTTATTGGTGTTTTTCAAGTCCCAAATCATTATACTAACTTATAAACATGTGAGGGAGGTAAGGACTTACAATTTGAAGGCTAAAGAGGGGAGTTTTTTATCCCAAAACACACAAGTGTTCTTGAGGATCTTGAAGATCTAGTACAAAAGATGGAATTTGTGGATGGATTCATGGGTGAATTAAGGAAAAATGATGTATAACACAAAGATCGAAGGATCTTACTTACTTTTGTGAAGATTTGAAAGAAAACTTGAAGATCCTTAGGAGAGAAATCTGATTTCTCTAGCTAGAAGTGTGAATAATGAATGAAAAATGGCTAAGTGCCACTTTCATACTAGGGGTTCATGGCCACTTGGAGTTTACGGCCGTAAACCCAAGTGTCTTGGCTATGAACTCCTCTTTTGAGGGGTTAAGGCTTGTTTGACAGGTTACAAGTTCAACTGACACTCTAATTCACTTGTTCCTTTGATGTATTAAAGCTCAGAATGCTCAAACGGACACCAAAGTGCTACAAGTGAGCAGAAGCAAGTTTGACTAGATTGAGATGTAGGGTTTGTATAAGATAGAAATTTCGGGTTGTCACATCATCCCCCCGTTAGAGAGAATTTCATACCGAAATTAGACTTTAAGTAACTAAGTAGTTACAATTAACTAAGCAAAAAGATGAGGATATTTCAATTTCATTTGATCCTCGCACTCCCAAGTGAATTCAGGTCCTTGCTTGGCATTCCAACGAACCTTCACTATCGGGATACGACTTTGCTTCATTTGCTTGACCTTTCTGTCCATGATCTCTACTGGTTCTTCCACGAAGTTTAGGCTCTCTTTGATCTCGATCTCGTCGAGTTGAATTACAAGAGTCTCGTCGGATAGGCACTTTTTCAAGTTCAAGACGTGGAAAGTAGAATGTATGTTACTAAGTTCGCGGGGTAGGTTGAGTTTGTAAGATACAGGGCCGATTCTAGCAAGAATCTCGAAAGGCCCTATATATCTTGGATTTAGCTTTCCTCGCATTCCGAAGCGTATCAAGCCCTTCCAGGGTGAGACTTTCAAAAGAACGCAGTCTCCCACCTGGAATTCCGAAGGTTTCCTTTGTTTGTCTGTGTAGCTTTTCTGTCGGTCTCTAGAGGCTTTCAATCGTTCACGAATCTGAACGATCTTCTCTGTCATTTCCCGAATGATCTCCGGACCGATGAGAGCACTGTCAGGAACTCGTCCTTTAGCTAACTGCGTGTCACCCACTTCAGCCCAACATAGAGGGGATCTGCACTTTCGGCCATAGAGGGCTTCAAATGGTGCAGCCTTTATGCTCGTGTGATAACTATTGTTATATGAGAAATCGACAAGGGGAAAATGAGTATCCCATGCCTTCCCAAAGTCGATTACACGGGTTCGCAACATATCCTCCAAGGTTTGGATAGTTCTCTCACTTTGTCCGTTGGTCTGCGTATGGTAGGCTGTACTTATGTCCAACCTCATCCTAAGGGAACTTTGTAGCGACTGCCAAAACCTCGAAGTGAATCTACTATCTCTATCGGAGATAATGGATATAGGAACACTATGAAGTCGTACGATTTCCCTAATGTAAGTTCTTTTAAGCTTGTCTATCTTGTCAGTTTCCTTGATGGGCAGGAAGTGTGTGGATTTGGTCAATCTATCGACGATGACCCAAATGGTATCAAGTCCACCCGATGTCTTGGGCAACTTGGTTATGAAGTCCATTGTGATTCGCTCCCACTTCCAATCCGATATCTTTGGTTGTTGTAATAGACCTGAGGGTTTCTGGTATTTGACCTTGACCTTGGCGCAAGTAAGGCATTTACTTAAGATGGTAGCAATATTTGCTTTCATGTTAGGCCACCCGTATAACTTTTTAAGATCCAGATGCATTTCATCTGACCCCGGGTGGACGGAATATCGAGTGTTGTGCGCTTCCTTCATGACAAAGTCTCTGAAGCCACCATGTTTCGGTGTCCATATCCGGTCCATGAGATACAAAGCTCCGCCACCATTGACTTCCAATTTCTTATCCATTCCTCGCTAGGATTCACCTGCTACATTTTCAGGTTTCAAGGCTTCGAGCTGAGCCTCCTTAATTTGTGTGGACAGATGCGAATGGATAGTCATAGTTAGCGACTTGACTTTTCGACCAGAATATTCTCTCCGACTTAGGGCATCTACTACTATGTTGGCTTTACCCGGATGATAACGAATGTTGCATTCGTAGTCATTGAGTAGCTCGACCCACCGTGCTTGTCTCATATTGAGCTCCTTCTGGTTGAATATGTGTTGTAGGATTTTGTAGTAAGTAAAGATAGTGCTTTTTGTACCATACAGGTAGTGTCTCCAGATCTTCAGAGCAAACACGACTGCTCTTAACTCAAGATCGTGTGTGGTGTAGTTGACCTCGTGTGTCTTCAGCTGTCTTGAGGCATAGGCGATGACCTTACCTCGTTGCATCAGAACACAACCGAGCCCTTGATTTGATGCATCACAATAAACCACGAAGTCTTTTATTCCTTCTGGGAGGGATAGTATCGGTGCAGTGCATAAGGCTCGCTTCAGCGTTTGGAATGCTTTTCTTTCTTCTCTTCCCAGTCAAAGACCACGCCTTTCTGAGTCAATGTCGTAAGAGGTTTCGCTATACGTGAGAAGTTTTGTATGAATCTGTGGTAGTAGCCAGCGAGGCCTAGAAATTGACGAATTCGGTAGGCGTCTTCGGTGCTGACCAGTTCTCGATGGCTTTAATTTTGTAAGGATCCACGTGGATTCCTTCTTCACTAACCACGTGTCCTAAAATTCGACCCTTCGGATCCAAAATTCGCATTTAGGGAACTTTGCGTAGAGTTTCTCTGTTCGTAGGGTTCCTAGGACTTGTCGCAGATGATCGCTATGTTCCTCCTTACTTCGAGAGTAGATAAGTATGTCATCGATGAAGATGATGAGGAACTGATCCAATTAAGGACGACATCCCGATTCATTAAGTCCATAAATACTGCTGGCGCATTTGTCAATCCGAATGGCATCACCACGAACTCATAGTGCCCGTAACGAGTTTGGAAGGCTGTCTTCGGAACATCCTCCTCCAACACTCACAACTGGTGATACCTGGACCTCAAATCAATTTTAGAAAAGTAATTCACCCCTTGCAGTTAGTCAAACAAATTGTCTATGCGAGGCAGAGGGTAACGATTTTTAACCGTTAGCTTGTTGAGCTCCCTGTAGTCGATGCACATACGAAACAATCCATCTTTCTTCTTGACGAACAAGACCGGTGCTCCCCAGGGTGAGAAGTTGGTCTAATAAAGCCCTTGCTGAGCAGTTCGTTAAGTTGACCGGATAGTTCTTGCATCTCAAACGGTGCTAGACGATAGGGCGATTTGGCTATTGGGGTAGCTCCTGGAACTAAGTCGATTTTGAACTCGACTTGTCCTTGCGGAGGTAATCTTGGTAGTTCATCTAGAAAGATGTTGGGAAAGTCGCGTACCACGGGGATGTTCTTCAGGTCTTTGGTTTCTTGGCTCGTATCAACAACGTGTGCAAGGAATGCATGATATTCCTTACATAAGTACTTATGAGCTTGAATACTCGAGATGATACGGAGGTTCGTGCCGGGTTTATGCCATAGATTACTAGAGTTTCTCCAGACGACAAATTAAGGAGAATAGCTTTTTCATAACACATGATGTCAGCACGATGCAGACTCAATCAATCCATGCCGATAATGACGTCAAAACTTTTAATTGAGACCGGCATGAGGTCGATTGTAAATGAATGGTTATATAAAGTTAGAGTACACCCTATGTATACATTGCTAGTGCTCTCAGTTTTTCCGTTATCCATTTCTACAGTGAACGGTTCCTTAAGTGTTCGTGATTTTTGCTTAATTAATTGACCAAATTTTTGGTTCACGAAACTCCTCTCCGCTCTACTATCAAACATAATGCACATATAAGAGTTATCGAGGAGAAACATACTAGTGACCACTATGGGTCGGCAACCGCTTCCTCGTGGCCTAGGGCCAAAACTCTGCCTACTCCGTCGACATTCCCCTCCTTTGGGCAGTTACTTTTGTAGTGGCCCACATCGCCACAACCGTAGCAAGCCTGGCCCTCACCAGCACCGCAGACTTGGTTGATTGGCCTTGTCAGGGATCTGCACAAGTGGACAGTGTGTCACTTTTTGTTGCAGTTGGAGCACTGCAAATCCCGGCAGGGTCCATTGTGGTGGAAGTTGCATTTGTTGCACTTTGGCAAGCTTCCATAGTATTGCTTTATTGGAGCAGCAGCGACAGGTGCTATCGCGGCATGAACCGCCACAACCTGTTGCTTTTTGGCAGCTTTTTGTTTCTTCTTGTCATCCCAGAACTTCCGTTTGTTGTCAACGGCCTTGGAAGGTTCTGAGAAGGCTAGGGTTGTTGTTGATGATGGGGTACAGACCCCATGATCAATGAGCCATTGTGCCAATCGATTGGTGCTATCGAAGGTAGAGGGATTTGATGATAAGACATTCACCTGAAAAGGAGGCACCAGCCCCCAGATGTACCTCTCGATTTTCTTTCCCTCCGTAGGAACCATGTTGGGAAAGAGGGCCACCAGCTTACTGAATCTGGCGGTATAGGAAACTATGTCGGAGCCCTTCATGGTTAGGCTCCATAGTTCTTGTTCTAACTTTTGGATCTCGCCACTCGGGCAGTATTCCTCAATCATGAGGTCTTTCAGAGTTTCCCAACCCATATCATTTACTATTATCAGGGTTAGTGACTTGACATGGCTATTCCACCACGTCAGGGCTTTTTCTTCGAAGGTGCAAGCAGCAAACTTGACCTTGCTCCCTGCTGGGCGGGAGCAGATCTTGAAAATCGACTCCGTCTTTTCGAACCACTGTGAGAGGGCAATGACTCCGCCAATCCCTTTAAAGGACTTTGGCTTGTAGTTGGTGAAGTCCTTGTAGGAGCACTCTCGCGAGCGCACGAGGATTTCACCTTGAGTAGAATTTACAGGCGTTCCACCTCCGCTGATACCAGTAGAGTGATATTGAGCCATGGTTGTTGCCACAACCGCAACTACTACATCATTTAGAGCTGCCGTATCGATTTGTGGAGGAGGTAGTAATATTGGATTTGGAATAATCGGAGGATTACGCGTTGCCGACTTTCGAGGAGGCATCCTTTAACTATAATTCTAAAAAGATGAACATGATAGTAAGAATCAATTGTAAGCATAGTGAGAGTGATCCATGGGCTAAATTGCCATAGTCCAACAGTTGAACGAGTGTATGTTCCGAAATAGAGACACAATAGAAGAGTAAAGAGACACAAGAGTACAACTTTTCCAACATGTTAGATATTTGTCAATATTACTGGTATTGTTGATGTAATAAGTTCAGGAAAAATGACCTAAAAGTAGGTCTTACATCAAACCAAGATGGGAAAATTTTGACAGAAGTATGACGTAATGAAGACTTAACAGATCCAAAGTCTTTACAAAGATAGGAAATTTAACTAGAGTTTTTATATAACTAAGTTATATCCAAAAGAAAGAGTTGAGTGGGCTCTATCTACGACGAGAATCACTAGAATTAGTCCTTGTCTCTTACTAACGATGCTCCATGTCTCTCATGCGCCTTTCATACATTTCTTGACGAGCTTCAACTTCCCTGAATTCAGCTTGGAATGCAACTAGTTGTTGTTGTAGAGCTTTATTGGTTCTCTTAGACCTTTCCATAGCTGTTTCGAGATGGAGAATGTGCACCGTGTTAACGCCAGAGTTGGCTTCAATCTCCATGACTCGGTCGATGGTTGCACGACCTTGCTCGACGTTCCGAGCAATCCTACGAACTATGATGGGCAGGACTCGGTCAGCTGAGCCACCCTCTCTTAGGTTGTAAAAGCTTCGGCTCCTATTGTAGGGTAAGGGATGACCCTGTTCATTACTCCAGCGGTTCAAGTTTGTCACCCACAAGGATGTGGGACCTTGAAATGCTGGTCGGGGGTTGGGATTTGGGACTTGACCCTCTTGGGGTAGGTTGTTGACTTCTGGCTCAGAGTCAGAACCATCCGAAAAACATTCTGCGAGGTGATCATCCAAAGGGGTTGGATGGTCATCTTCCGGCTCATACTCAAGCCATCCAACATTGCCTTGATTTGGGAAGTACGGGTCGCCAGGAGGATGGAATCCAGCCAACTTATCTACGCGAGAAAAGGGATATAAGAATCTTATATAAATAGACGTACTACTTAAGATAAGTATAATATGATCTTTCTCAATTACTTCAATACTTGCATAGCGCATACCGGTTATATGTATTCAAAACAGGATAAACCTTCGAATAAGTGACCCTAACCCTAAACCCACAACAAAACAAGGAACAGGGAATAAAGCAAAGATCAAAGATTTTAAGTCTATGACATCCTAGTTACATATAACGTTAGCGTATCCACTTAGTAACTATTGACCTACCAATAAAGACCTTTTTAGTTCTTAGATTAGATTTATTGTAACACAAAGTACTCCTATAGTGTTTTAGAATTATGTTTTGTTCTAATGTTATCATTGTAGTAGTGTTGGTAAGTTTTTAGACTTGTTGCCATATCGCAACCATTCTTGGGCATATGCTAATCACTTCTCGGACCAACATAGTTGATCAGGCTATGACACTCCCAGAACTAACCATACATCCTCGAGCCTACTTGGGATATTCAACAATCGTAATACTTTCGTTCTGTCCTAGTGACACTGATTTTAGTATGAATGCAGGTATGTATACTTACTTAAATATTTTATTATTTAAAGTATAAACTCTTGGTCAGAGTATTTTAATCCCGTTGTGTTTATAGTTAGTATATCTTTTATGGGTTGATATACTCAATTCACTATAAACAATGCTCTGATACCAATCTATCACACCCCAAACCCGGAACGGCGGAAACGTTCTGGGGCGGAGAACGTCATGTACAGTATCACAACACAACAATATAGTAAACAAGCAAACAACATCATCCATTGCATTAATAATGTATTTTAATACAAGCGTGTTCTGTACAGTTTATAAGACACCAAAAATATGAATCAAAATAAAAGACGAGTCTTGAAATATGCTCAATCTTCTCAAAAGCTGGCCTCGGTACCTGTCTACTAATGACCTGAGAATACACGTTATTTTGAAATAGTTTATCAGCTTTAAAGCTGGTGAGTTCATAAGCATTTTAGTGTCATTGTTTGTATGAAAAATGTTTGTAAGTGTTTGAATGTATGAATTTGTAAATGTTTGTAGGGATTGTTTGTATCTTCTAGAAAATCCTATATTTTCTATTAAAAGTAGCCTTCTACCAAGGCATCAAGTGTACTGTGTGTTTGTTCATTGTAAGAATAAGTATTCCTCCCAAAGGTTACTATCATTAATAAAATATAGTTTATACATTATTATTTATGTGAAGATCACAAGGTAAATGTGATGGAGAAAATAGTGAAGTACTATAGTATTATGTTATAGTAACTACTGCTGTACTAACTACCTTAAACCAATTGTTAATGAAGGCATAATGTGACATAATTGTAACCATACTTGATCGACCTAGTAATACACGACGCACGAAGACGTCGAAATGGTATGACATTCATCACCCATAGACCTGCAGGTCCCACTGTAGCTAGCAACAAGGTGTAGGAGGGTCAGACTAGTATAGACCTATACACGAATTCACGCTCTGCCTTCAGAAGACTCTGGTTACAAGACGAGCCATGACAGATGCCATGCCCTGAAGTAGTGCCTCACATTTATGTTACAGTGTGTGTATGTATTGTATGTAGTAGTGTAGTGTGACAACCCTATATTTTCCAAAAGCATTGTAACACTCGAAAGCTAAGTACAACGAAATTAACCTCGAAAATAAAGCGTTCAAGTATCTAAGTTGGGATGCCTCAAATATTTGATATCATGCCAAGGTTTCCAAAAACATAAAGAACGCTCAAAACTGGGTTGGATTGAAGAAAGTATAACCACTCATATATTTACGACACGACGTTAAAACATTATTTGACATAAAAAGAAAAATATCAATAAAATACATTTTAGCCTTAAGTATCTAAACAAAAGTCGTAGATCTCGTTGAAAGGTGAGCGTGCATAAAAAGATCGCCCAAATTGGACCTCGTATGAAGAAGTTACGGATTTTCAAAGTTTCGAAACAGTAGTAGAAAGCTAAAAACTCGGATTTAAGATCGAGTGTTATTTAGCTATCGCCACCTAAACGGAAGTTGAAGATCTCTTCAGTGGTAATAAAACGATATAAAGACAAACGAAAACCGACGTCGAATAAAGAACCTATGAATTTCTAACGAACTTTAGGAGGCCCGGCCTATTAAAAATATATCATTAAAATTAAAGTCAAAACTAGCAGACGGAGTCTAAATGAAAGTTGTAGAGCATAATCTCACCTACGTGTGGATATAAAGAACACGAAAAACGGAGCTCGTACGCGAAAGTTACGAAATTTAGAAGAGGACAGGCCGGATTACGCCCCGCGTTCTCTGGGAGTACGCCCCGCGTACTAGACTCAGAGTCGAGTCCCATCGGCCCGCCCAAGCTACACTTAGCTAGCCAGGAGTCGTAAGCCATGATGCCATATTACGCCCAGCGTAACGACGTACGCGCCGCGTACGTGAGTACGCCCAGCGTACTCCAAAATTACGCCCCGCGTACTCACTCTTCCAACACTATAAATAGATGGCATCAGCTGCGAGTTTAAGCACACATTCTCAAATCTTCAGATACTCTCACACCCTTCCAAGCACCAGAGACCATTCCCTCACCTTGGTTTCCGCACTCGAGCCCCCGACGAAAGATTTACGCTGCAGAGATCCCTGAAGAGCCCGACGACGCAACCATCCGCGGTCGAAGTTCTGCTCAACCCTAGCCTCTCTCTTCAAACTTAACGAGTGAGTTCATACCCCCACTTTTTAATTCTTTTCATGTTTTAGGGGGGGAATACAAGTACATTATAAGTCGAAGTATCATTTTTATAAACATCTTTATGCTTAGAGGGCTATTATATCACCAAGTTATTCTTACTAAATGAAAACATACTTTTGAGAAGCTATAACGAGCATAGCTAACAAGTTATTCATACATTTTACATATACATCTTGACAAATGAAATAATTTCAAATGAAGTAAAGTCTTTATCATCGTATATCTATTTATACCAAGTAATGTGAGACATTCAAACTTCAACGTACTCGTATGTATGCATTTCAAGTCCTGTATTATATACCATAATCTCTTGGAGGGAGAGCGTGATACTTGTGTATAGATCTATACGGGATTGACAATCCCACACCTAAGCTGTTAGCTACAGCTAGGCCGGCAGGCCTGGGGTGACAAATGTCATAACAGTTCCAACGCCTGAAGAACGTTGTTACAGGCCATCAATGTCAATAGCATGGTTATAAAACTCACATAAAAGTATAAAAACAAGTTTGATTTACGAGATTCATATATGCATTTCAGTTTTCCATTTTATCGTTAACACAAATTTTATCACTATTATTCAAGTATGGAATACACAAACGCACTCCAACACGGGAAACTTTTCAAATCATTTATAGAAAATATTGGATTTTCTGAAAACCTCGTTCATCGGTTTACTATCAAGGACATACTTTTCAATGCAAAACACTTATGAACTCACCAACTTAATTGTTGACACTTTTTCGAAACCACTTGTATTTCTCAGGGAATCAGTAATACAGGTAACCACCAGCTTTTGGAGAAAGGAACACTAAGGATGTTTTATTATTGAACATTTATCATCTCATTGTAATATTCTTTTGCTATTATGTATAACGCAACAACATACGTTTTCATTATATATGTGATGGTTGTGTTACTTTCTTTACAATATTTAATGGTTGTGATACTACGTGAAGTCATCCACCCCTGAATGTTTCCGCCATTCTGGTTTGGGGGTGTGACAGATTGGTATCAGAGCATTGTTTATAGTGAACTAAGTATATCGAACCACATACGATATACAAACTATAAATGCAAAGGGGACCAAAAACCCTCTGATGAAACATTTTCATGAACAAAATACTTTCTCTTAAAGATATACATTTTTACAAGCATGCATTAATCTCGTGTCATAACAAGTTTTACTAAAAAGTATTAAGGCAAGTTACGACACTACGATTGAGCCTCGGGGTATGTAATCAGGTCGAGAATAAATATAGCCTGATCAACTATATTTATCCTGGATTTGACCAACGTACGTCGAGGAATGGTCATAGTGGACAACAAGCCAAGAACTTACCAAATACAAATCAATTTAGTTTCGCCAAATTGTAATATTATAGGAGTATTATTAAAAATAGTTGTACAAATTATAGTTAGAAATAGTAAGTCGTTAAATAGAATTTTCTTTTCTTATAAAGTTCTCCTACGTCTATCCTAGTACAGACAAATGTCCGGATTCCATTTACCAGGAGATCCCTACTACCCAAACCAAGGTAACGGCGGTTGGATAGAAGAAGACCCGGAGGAAGACCCAGAAGAAATCGAAGAAGAGGTCGAGGAAGAATTCGAAGTCGAAGTCGGAGAGGAATTCGAAGTCGACGAAGAGATCGTGGAAGTTTCTAGCGGAACAGACTCCGAGCCAGAAGTGTACGACCCTCCCATCCCTCATCCTCCCGAAATCAGACCATATCAACCGGGACCCATTCCCATGTGGGGAAGTCACCTCTACTACTGGAGCCGCCAGCAAGGTGTACGCCCTCCTTTCGGCATGTGCCGAGATTTTTACAATGTCAGTGGGGGAAGCTCAGCTGATCGAGCACTTCCTGTTATTGTGAACGCTATAGCTACCCAGAACTACGAGACGGACAGGCAAGCAACCAGAGTTCGCGAGGTCAATGCTGCTACCCAAGGTAACGCCGCTGACATCCGCCGTTTGGAAGGACTACATGAGAATACCCAAATCTACACGGGGACACTTCAGAACCAAATGATAACGGCTCTGGCAGATATAAGAGGGATGAAGGAACAACAAGCAGATCTTGAGAGGCGATTGATGGGAGTCAAACAGTCGGATGCCGAATCTAGCTCCAAACGTCGCAAGTAGAACTTGTTCGAGCCCCAACAATTTTGTTATAGATTAGGATTTCGGATAAAAGTTTTTTTTCCTTTATTTCCCTTGTTTTCCCTGTTGTATCCGTAATCGGAGATCTCTAGGAGGATCAAATTTTTCCCGAACAAGATATGCAATGTAACAATCCTCAGGTGTGACCTATATGTATAAATATGAAGTATTTCTTATTATATACCTCTCAAAAATTACGAGTTTTAAATTTCTATGCCTAGCTTGAAACCATAAACTAAAGTCAAAACAAATTGCAAGATACAACTAACACACGATTGTCAAAACATTAGAAACTTATAGTATTCATTCTTATTTTTCTCTACCAGAACATGCCTCCTCGTAGATCAACACGCATAAACTCAACTTCAACACCACCTCCACCACCTCCTCCAATTATGGACACCGTTATGTTCCAGACTGGTGTAACCGCTGCTGTAACTGCAACAATGGCACAAATGAGCAACAACGGATCGGGGGGAGGAACAAACAGTTTTACAAATGGCCAAGGTCAAAGCCGTTCAAGGGTATGCACTTACAAAGACTTCACCAACGGAAAACCTATTCCCTTTTACGGGACTGGGGGAGTATTGGCTCTATCTCAATGGATAGAGAAAACGGAAGCTGTATTCGAAATCTGTGCATGTCCTGAAGAAAGCAAAGTAAAGTTTGCCGCTTTTACTTTCTCTGAACGCGCCCTGACATGGTGGAACGGCCACGTCCAGACACTAACCCTGGTGGTGGCAAACTCCATGGGTTGGGAAAACCTGAAAAGAATGCTCCTTCGGGAATACTGCCCAAGAGGCGAGATTCAGAAGCTTGAACAGGAACTGTGGAACCTCTCGATGGTAGGTTCGGATATAGCAGGTTACACCAACAGGTTCAGTGACTTAATAACACTATGCCCAGGAATGTTAACCCTGGAGAGCCAAAAGGTCGAGAGATACATCTGGGGACTATCACCCCAACTTCGAGGAAGTGTGCTAGCTTCCAGACCCTTGACCTTCGCCAGCGCCAAAGAACTAGCGCAATCTCTTGTTGATCATGGTGTCTGTCAAGGAGTCACGGCTATCATGGCTGAACCAACCAAAGGGAACAGCAACAATGAGATCAATGCCAACAACAACAAGAAGAAGAAATTTTGGAACAAAAGGAAGGGGCAAACTTCGCAAGAACCTTCAAAGAAGCAAATGGTTGCGGTTCATGCTGCTACTACCCCCACCACAACTCCTGCTACCTCTGCGCCAACAAAACCATATGCGGGGAATCTGCCCAAGTGCACCAAGTGCAACTACCATCACCATGGTATTTGTCGCGAGATGCACTGCAAGAACTGTGACCGGAAAGGGCACACAGCCCGTTTCTGTAAAGCACCGGCACGACCAATCACTCAAGTTTCTGGCACTGGAGTAAGCTGGGCGTGTTATGGGTGCGGAGAGACTGGACACTTCAGGAGGGATTGTCCCAAGGAAAGGAATATTGGCGGTATGGGGAGAGTGTTGGCAGTAGGACAAAGAGAAGCAATAGCGGACCCCACGGTGGTTACGGGTACGTTCCTACTCAACAACACTTATGCATGCATACTTTTTGACTGCGGTGCGGAGAGAAGTTTTGTGAGTCATAAATTCAAACACCTACTTAATCAAAAACCCCAACCACTCAATAAAATATTCACTGTAGAAATGGCAAACGGTAAAACAGAACACGCAAACGATTTGTACGTAGGGTGCACACTAAATTTAGACGAGCGTTTGTTTCGAGTCGATCTTATGCCCATTTCCATAAGAAGTTTCGATGTCATCATCGATATGGACTGGTTGGGCCTTCACCATGCCGATATCCTTTGCCACGAAAGGGTTGTTCGCCTAAATCTGCCAAACGGCGAAACTCTTGCCATTTATGGCAACAAACCTAGTTCAAGTTTACAAATCATTTCATGTATTAAAGCACAAAAGCATCTTCGTAAGGAATATCATGCCTTTCTGGCCCACGTAGTAGACAAGAAACGAGAATCGAAAAACATTAAAGATATTCCGGAAGTCTGCAAGTTCCTGGATATTTTCCCAGAAGATCTTCCAGGAATCCCACCGGAACGTCAAGTCGAGTTCAGAATCGACTTAATCCCCGGAGCTACCCCTGTAGCAAAGTCACCTTACCGTTTAGCCCCAGCCGAGATGCAGGAACTATCCAGTCAATTAAACGAGCTGCTGAGCAAGGGATTCATCAGACCGAGCTTCTCACCATGGGGAGCTCCAGTCCTATTCGTGAAAAAGAAGGACGGATCCTTTCGCATGTGCATCGATTATCGGGAATTAAACAAACTCACGATCAAGAACCGATATCCCTTACCGCGCATAGACGATCTATTCGACCAACTACAGGGAGCAAGCTACTTCTCAAAGATTGATCTAAGATCTGGTTATCACCAACTGCGAGTGCTGGAGGGAGACATCCCCAAAACAGCTTTCCGAACACGTTATGGTCACTACGAATTTGTAGTAATGCCCTTCGGATTGACGAATGCTCCAGCAGTGTTCATGGATTTGATGAACCGAGTAAGTCGTCCCTTCTTGGATAAATTCGTTATCGTATTCATAGATGATATACTCATCTACTCAAGAAGCCAGGAAGAACACAGCCAATATCTCCGCCAAGTACTGGAAACATTAAGGGCAGAGAAACTTTACGCAAAATTTTCCAAATGTGAATTTTCGATTCGGGAAGTGGATTTCCTAGGACATGTTGTAAGCAAAGAAGGAATACACGTGGACCCCTCCAAGATAAAGGCAATAGATAGTTGGACTACTCCAAGAACCCCTACAGAAATCCGGCAATTTTTGGGACTCGCCGGGTATTACCGAAGATTCATACCGAACTTTTCAAGGATTGCCAAGCCACTTACCACCCTAACCCAGAAAAATGCGACCTTCGACTGGGGAGAAAAACAAGACAGCGCATTTCAGACACTAAAGCGAGCCTTATGTAGTGCGCCCATCCTAACCTTGCCAGAGGGAACGGAGGACTTCGTGGTCTATTGTGATGCATCAAACCAAGGACTTGGGTGTGTCTTAATGCAAAGAGGGACGGTCATCGCCTACGCCTCAAGGCAACTAAAGACGCACGAAGCGAACTACACAACGCATGATCTTGAGCTAGGAGCAGTCGTCTTCGCTCTGAAGATATGGAGACACTATCTCTACGGCACAAAATGTACCATCTTCACTGATCATAAAAGCCTCCAACATATCCTCAATCAGAAGGAACTCAACATGAGACAGAGACGATGGGTAGAACTACTAAGTGATTACGAGTGCGAAATTCGATATCACCCTGGAAAAGCTAATGTAGTGGCTGATGCACTCAGTCGGAAGGAGTACTCAGGTCGCCGAGTAAAATCCCTAACTATGACGATCAAATCACACCTGTTCACGCAAATCAAGGAAGCCCAAATAGAAGCCTTGAAATCCGAAAATGTGACAGGAGAAGCCCTAAGGGGAATGGATAAGAACCTTGAGACCAAGAACAACGAAATTCGTTATTTCATGGATCGAATTTGGATACCGAAGTTTGGTGGATTCAGAGAAATCGTTATGGACGAAGCCCATAAAACACGATACTCCATACATCCCGGCTCCGATAAGATGTATCTCGATCTCAAGAAGTTGTACTGGTGGCAAAACATGAAAGCCGAAATTGCTACCTACGTGAGCAAATGCCTGACATGTGCCAAAGTCAAGGTTGAATATCAGAAGCCCTCGGGTTTATTACAACAACCAGAAATACCCGAATGGAAGTGGGAGCGGATAACCATGGATTTCATAACAAAGTTACCCAAGACAACAAGCGGACTCGACACCATTTGGGTAATTGTCGACAGGTTAACTAAGTCAGCGTATTTCCTACCGATCAAAGAGACGGATAAATTGGAGAAGTTAACAAGCACGTACCTCAGAGAAATTGTACGACTGCATGGTGTGCCCATATCCATTATCTCGGACCGAGATAGTAGATTCACCTCAAGGTTCTGGCAGTCGCTACAAAAAGCTTTGGGGACAAGACTAGACATGAGTACCGCTTATCACCCACAAACCGACGGCCAGAGCGAGAGAACTATACAAACCCTAGAAGACATGCTGAGAGCTTGCGTAATCGATTTTGGCAAAGCATGGGACACACATCTACCATTGGTCGAGTTCTCGTACAACAATAGCTACCACACCAGTATCAAGGCTGCCCCGTTCGAAGCCCTCTATGGCCGCAAATGCAGGTCACCGTTGTGCTGGGCCGAAGTGGGGGACACGCAACTAGCAAAAGGACAAGCAACTGACAACACGCTCACTGGACCAGAAATCATAAGGGAGACTACGGAGAAAATTGTTCAAATCCGAGAACGTCTAAAAGCATCAAGGGATAGACAAAAGAGTTACGCAGATAAGAGACGCAAACCCTTGGAATTCCAAGTTGGAGACCGTGTCCTACTCAAAGTCTCGCCTTGGAAAGGTTTAATACGCTTCGGAAAACGTGGAAAACTGAACCCTAGATACATCGGACCATTCGAGATCCTTGCCAGGATCGGTCCAGTGGCCTACAAACTTAGACTACCTCAGGAACTCCACAACGTACACCCTACCTTTCACGTATCAAATCTAAAGAAGTGCTTATCCGACGAGACCCTTGTCGTCCCTCTAGACGAAATTGCAATAAATGAAAACCTCCAATTTGTGGAGGAACCAGTAGAGATCATGGATCGGGAAATCAAAAGGACTAAACAAAGCCGCATACCCATTGTGAAGGTCCGCTGGAACGCCAAGCGAGGACCTGAATACACCTGGGAACGCGAAGATCAGATGAAACAAAAGTACCCGCATCTTTTTCCTAAAACTGTAAACTCTATCTTAGATTGAATTTCGGGACGAAATTCCCTTAACAGGGGGATGATGTGACAACCCTATATTTTCCAAAAGCATTGTAACACTCGAAAGCTAAGTACAACGAAATTAACCTCGAAAATAAAGCGTTCAAGTATCTAAGTTGGGATGCCTCAAATATTTGATATCATGCCAAGGTTTCCAAAAACATAAAGAACGCTCAAAACCGGGTTGGATTGAAGAAAGTATAACCACTCATATATTTACGACACGACGTTAAAACATTATTTGACATAAAAAGAAAAATATCAATAAAATACATTTTAGCCTTAAGTATCTAAACAAAAGTCGTAGATCTCGTTGAAAGGTGAGCGTGCATAAAAAGATCGCCCAAATTGGACCTCGTATGAAGAAGTTACGGATTTTCAAAGTTTCGCAACAGTAGTAGAAAGCTAAAAACTCGGATTTAAGATCGAGTGTTATTTAGCTATCGCCACCTAAACGGAAGTTGAAGATCTCTTCAGTGGTAATAAAACGATAAAAAGACAAACGAAAACCGACGTCGAATAAAGAACCTATGAATTTCTAACGAACTTTAGGAGGCCCGGCCTATTAAAAATATATCATTAAAATTAAAGTCAAAACTAGCCGACGGAGTCTAAATGAAAGTTGTAGAGCATAATCTCACCTACGCGTGGATATAAAGAACACGAAAAACGGAGCTCGTACGCGAAAGTTACGAAATTTAGAAGAGGACAGGCCGGATTACGCCCCGCGTTCTCTGGGAGTACGCCCCGCGTACTAGACTTAGAGTCGAGTCCCATCGGCCCGCCCAAGCTACACTTAGCTAGCCAGGAGTCGTAAGCCATGACGCCATATTACGCCCAGCGTAACGACGTACGCGCCGCGTACGTGAGTACGCCCAGCGTACTCCAAAATTACGCCCCGCGTACTCACTCTTCCAGCACTATAAATAGATGGCATCAGCTGCGAGTTTAAGCACACATTCTCAAATCTTCAGATACTCTCACACCCTTCCAAGCACCAGAGACCATTCCCTCACCTTGGTTTCCGCACTCGAGCCCCCGACGAAAGATTTACGCTGCAGAGATCCCTGAAGAGCCCGACGACGCAACCATCCGTGGTCGAAGTTCTGCTCAACCCTAGCCTCTCTCTTCAAACTTAACGAGTGAGTTCATACCCCCACTTTTTAATTCTTTTCATGTTTTAGGGGGGGAATACAAGTACATTATAAGTCGAAGTATCATTTTTATAAACATCTTTATGCTTAGAGGGCTATTATATCACCAAGTTATTCTTACTAAATGAAAACATACTTTTGAGAAGCTATAACGAGCATAGCTAACAAGTTATTCATACATTTTACATATACATCTTGACAAATGAAATAATTTCAAATGAAGTAAAGTCTTTATCATCGTATATCTATTTATACCAAGTAATGTGAGACATTCAAACTTCAACGTACTCGTATGTATGCATTTCAAGTCCTGTATTATATACCATAATCTCTTGGAGGGAGAGCGTGATACTTGTGTATAGATCTATACGGGATTGACAATCCCACACCTAAGCTGTTAGCTACAGCTAGGCCGGCAGGCCTGGGGTGACAAATGTCATAACAGTTCCAACGCCTGAAGAACGTTGTTACAGGCCATCAATGTCAATAGCATGGTTATAAAACTCACATAAAAGTATAAAAACAAGTTTGATTTACGAGATTCATATATGCATTTCAGTTTTCCATTTTATCGTTAACACAAATTTTATCACTATTATTCAAGTATGGAATACACAAACGCACTCCAACACGGGAAACTTTTCAAATCATTTATAGAAAATATTGGATTTTCTGAAAACCTCGTTCATCGGTTTACTATCAAGGACATACTTTTCAATGCAAAACACTTATGAACTCACCAACTTAATTGTTGACACTTTTTCGAAACCACTTGTATTTCTCAGGGAATCAGTAATACAGGTAACCACCAGCTTTTGGAGAAAGGAACACTAAGGATGTTTTATTATTGAACATTTATCATCTCATTGTAATATTCTTTTGCTATTATGTATAACGCAACAACATACGTTTTCATTATATATGTGATGGTTGTGTTACTTTCTTTACAATATTCAATGGTTGTGATACTACGTGAAGTCATCCACCCCCGAATGTTTCCGCCATTCTGGTTTGGGGGTGTGACATGTAGTGAATGTCCTCTCTGATTCTCATCATAGTATGTTCCTTTTTATAGTATATAGTGTGTATGAATTGTATGTACTAGTGTATGTTCTCTCTGTATAGTGTATAGTATGTTTCGACTCATGTATGAACTGCATCTTTGTATGTTTCATCTTACTAGAAATTATTAAGTAGAATATCTCTAAACTATACCTATTATAGTTTACTAGAACTCTTGTTTGAATGACTTAGCAACTTTATACACCTTTGCTACCCAATGGTGTTGGAAACTAAAGTAAAAGCTTTATATGCATACACATATACATAATATATAATTAAGGATCAAACGACACTCGAACAAACAACAGAGTACTCTAAGTCCACAACCAAACGAGGAACAAGAATTAAAGCGAGTTATCAGTCCTAAGTCCTTCAAACCTTACTTATATAACTATATATGTACTGGACATGGTTTTGACAATATAAGTTTAAAGATCTGAAAGAGAATATTTGGTAATTAAGAACAAGTTTTATAAAGAGTTTAACATGTAAAAGAGTTTGATAATCATTTTGAAGTAATTTGTTGACAAAACAGTTAAAAGTATAGTAAATCCCTTTGCTTAATAGTTATCAATCACATGTGATTGATCTTTTAACTATTATGATTCAACTTGTATTCTTCCCTTAAAAGCATTTAAAAAGGTTTATTAACGGGTATCAACTCACCTGTAGTGAGTGGTTTGGATGAGAGTGCTGGACAAGGTGCTAGGTGTCAAGTAAAGACTTGAACACACACACACACACTGATCCTATTTAAGATACAAAGACTCATACATGTATATAATTAGTGATTATAACACTAATTAAGCAAGTATAGACACCCTAAAACATGGAAAACAATTTGGTTCAAGTGCTATAAGATCATAGGGTTGCATCTAAGGGTTGTATGGCTTTGCTTTAGAGTTTACAGCCCAAGGACCAACTCTCCATGAGTTTATGGCCTAGGGTTTGCAGACCTAATGGGTTTACAATCGTAAACCCATGGTAACTTCTACCATTTTGTTTCTTAAGGTCCTTAGTTCATGTAGGAAGGGTTCTAGACCAATATTAAAGCATTAGAAAGGAGTGGTGGCACACAAGCACCCCTTTATGGTGTTTATGGCCCAAGGAGATTGCCTTGGCCGTAAACCCATGTGTTCTTGAGTTTTCTTGGTGTTTTTCAAGTCCCAACTCATTATACTAACTTATAAACATGTGAGTGAGGTAAGGACTTACAATTTGAAGGATAAAGAGGGGAGTTTTCGGCCCAAAACACACAAGTGTTCTTGGTTTTCTTGAGGATCTTGACGATCTAGAACAAAAGATAGAATTTGTGGATGGATTCAAGGGTGAATCAAGGAGAAATGATGTATAACACAAAGATGGAAGGATCTTACTTAATTTTGTGAACATTTGAAAGAAAACTTGAAGATCCTTGGGAGAGAAATCCGATTTCTCTAGCTAGAAGTGTGAATAATGAATGAAAAATGGCTAAGTGCCACTTTTATACTAGGGGTGCACGACCACTTGGAGTTTACGGCCGTAAACCCAAGTGTCTTGGCCGTGAACTCATCTTTTGAGGGTTTAAGGCCTGTTTGACAGGTTACAAGTTCAACTAACACTCTCATTCACTTATTCCTTTGATGTATTAAAGCTCAAAAGGCTCAAACGTACACCAAAAGTGCTAAAAGTTAGCATAAGCAAGTTTGACTAGATTGAAATGTAGGGTTTGTATAAGATAGAAATTTCGGGTTGTCACAGCTTAAGCTTAACATCCATCATTTGAGAAACATAATCAACATAAGGAACATCATTTCCTTAACAATTTTTGTCAATTGTTAGGGAATACAGGCGATACTTGTCAAGAATCAGAACAAATCTAATGCAACTTGTCAAGTTCTGATGACCCTTGTTAGGAAGTAATGCGGATAACAAACAAAACTATAAGCACACAAAGACACATTATTGGTGTGGTTTGGTCAAGCTGACCTACGTCCACGGGCAGGAGGGTAGTATTATTTATTTTAGAGTTCTCAAATGGAGGTTACAAGTACAGTTAACCAGAGATTTGTCCAACTCACTAAGGATACAAGATACAAGAGACAAGACCAGACAAATGACTATGCATGCATCCCTATTTATACTTGAGGGATCAGAACTAAAACCCTAATGGGCTAAGCTCATTGTCCTATAGGACCATGGATGGTGACAACCAATCATATTCCGCCATGCACCATCTTCTGGAACATTCTTCCATGTTATACAACCCATAAGCATCAACAACACACATGATGGAGCACCTTGTGCCATAGTGGAGCATCATGTTGTATAAGTGGCCCATCATGAACACTAATGGCCCAACATCCATCATAGTGACACAACATTGATGGGTTTTGTATACTACAACATCCTATGGTGCCCATACAACCCTAAATACCTTGGATCTATGTTTTCACTAATTATACATGCAAATGGTTTCCAAGGCATTAACCTATAACTAGCATACAATTTGACATAAACAATATAAGATACTAGTTAGAGTAACATACCTTTTGTGTGGCTTGAAGTCTAGATGTATTTGGTGTTGATACAAAGACTTTAGCCTTTAAGAACTTAGTGCCCCAAGTGTTGCACCTCAAATGGAATCACAACTCACCTAGAACAAAGGTGATTCTTAAGAGAGAATTCCATGCACCAAAACACCTTCATATTTCTCTAAGAAAAGAAGCACACGTTTTTGGTCATGAAGCATCATATTTATATGGTGGATTCCAAGGGTCATATGCTTAACCCAAATCCATACCCATGGGTTTTGTGATCCATACTTCATCTGGCCCAAATCTTTATGTATCCATACATAAACTTGGTCCAATATGGATCATAAGCCCAACACATATAAATATATTATAACTTATAATATATTAACAAATCATATTTAGCTTTCTCTCAAGAGTACATTGTAACAAATTGTCATGGTGTTATGCAACCCAAATGGACCTTGCTACTCTCGGGTTGAGAACATACCAATAATAGTTATGGGTTTAGACATCTAATCCAAAGGTCTCCCACTTGGATAAGTCTAAAACTTTTATTACAAATATTACTCCAAGATCCCGACTAGCAATCGTAGCTCTTAAAATCCGCTGTCGAACTCTGACATAGTCAATGATTTGTGCATTAAATAAGGGATCATATATTCCTCCATTATAGATATCATATGGACTGAGACATGGATTATAATCATTCTCGCTGTCCATTTGTTGTTTTCCGATTTCCGATTTATGACGAACGACTAATTGGACAAATCAAATCAATCCAAGCCCGACCGAGCACTTATGTTTGTCATCACGAAATTATTGAGGGGCCCATAGATATCACTTTTATCCCTCTAAGGATAAAAGGAATGGATAAAATTTGACCCAAATGTTCGCTTGTACTTACTCATCAAATCACACACAACGATATGTTTTATAACAACCAAGTCACTCGTTGCGTTTACATATGTCAATGTGCAACCACCGCGCAACTACAGCTCACACGTCTTCGTTTCAAGAATATAAGATATTATTGTCTCATGATCACTCGTGATAAAATCCATGAAGTGATTCAAATGAGCATGGGTTTAATCCAATACTCGAATCTCATTCCAGGAACACTCATGAATGTTGTAGCAACTTTTGCTATGTCTAAACACTTTAGACATCTACAAGAGCAATTCATGGCAGTCATGATTCATACCTACTTCCAAAGTATGATTGGTTGTGGAGAGTTTTAATAACCTAGTTATTCGGAAAGTCAAAACATGCAAAGTGAAACACAAGAATAATCGATTCCAATATGGTTTCAGAACTTATGAATATAAATAAAACACCTTTTATTTATTAGCATATTGATTACATATTATTCATTGTGTAATGTTTCGAATAATCAACCTAATAGTTGAATTAAAACAATAGGCATGCCATGCTCCAAAGCATGCACACTATGTTTATCCAAAAAATAGTTATGCCATACTCCAAGTATGCACACTATGTTTGTGTATGATCCATACTTTGTGAAGTAGACCAATTGAACATGATTCCAATGATGCTCATTTCACAATCCCAAATCCTTACCGCAAATGTAAGAAGACAAGATTCTTTGCCATTTACTAAAATATGTTAGATTCTAAACTTGTATGCATTGATCATCTTGTAATGACTACGCACAAAAGTCACAAAGACTTAGCAACAAACATTTACAAAGTATTCTAATGGAGAGCAATTCCACAAAAATGAAGTCTCACATTCGAAGTACATTCCTTTGAACATCCTTCCTGCATTAAGTTTTTTAATCTTACATAGATTTAATGAATAACTTCCACCTATGAAAACATTTCCATATTCCATTTTGATTATTACTTCTGAACAAGAGTTGCCTCTTTTCAGAATATGTCAATATGGTCCTTTCAAAATTAACACTATACTTCCAATTGTCCATGAGCAATCAATCTTTGGTAAACCTCGGATTGTCCTCGACAATTACTTAATCATTTTAGTCATATCCAGTTGTAGTCCTTTTTTCCTCTTAATGCCATAGGCATTCGGAAAAATTAAAACGGATGAATATTATAGCACATGTAATCGATCCTATACCTGAAGCATATGGGACACGATTCATGATGTCTCACATAAACACATGATCCTAAACCAGCGTTTTGCTATAATATTTTTTATTTTCCATGTTTTCATAATTCAAATTATGAAAAGGGATGCCATAATCATAATCAAATTTTAGAATGAAATTAATGTAGTTATGACTAAATCTAATTTAAAACTCACAATCTAAGCTTTTAGCATTAGAATGAAGTATAATTTCCTCTCCCTTAATTATAGCAAAACAACTTTTCAACCCCTACAGTTTTGCAACTTGAAACTTTTCTTCTCTATAATTAACATTGCTAACTTGCAAAATTTAACATAAAAATCATGCTCCCATTAACATGATAATTATTAGCATAACACTTATGTTCCCATAGCTTTGACATGTATCTAGAAATCAGTTGGCGTTCTAGAAATCAATACTTTATTGAATTTCTTACCAAAGTTCAGATTTATGATACGAAATGCTTTGATGAGACTTTATCAATATCATACACTCTTTCTTAGATAGCTCACATGTGTGTCCAAACAATTTTTAGAACTATGAAAAGGGATGTCGTAATCATAGTCTCAATTGTTTAGACCTTTTCCATTTCTCACAAGTCCATGTTAGTGTGGCGATAAAACACACACGCTCCACTAACGACTTTGAGAATGCAAATATCACAATTGCTATCTACTTAAATCTACTTAATGAAAGCGTTTCCACACCATCATTTTCATGAATCAGAGAGAAACCTTATGACACTTAGATTTTTATGGTGTATGTCCATGTGAATTTGTCATAACCACAAGAGGAGGTTAGTGACAAATCCAAACTCATATGGACTGAACTTGTTTAATCTTAGTTTTCTTACTATCGGGCAGCACAAGGGCCTACCATTGCTTCCAAGTAGTTATGCAAACAATTGAGAACTCACAAGACTCACATGCATAGTCAACTTTAACTGGAATGGTCACAGAAACAAGAATATGTCAACACAATAGGTTACAAACCTCAAGTCATGTGCTAGTGTTAAACAACAGGTTGTATTCTTGATTAGTTCTTGAAACTTTTTAAGATCTTTAAGACTCCCACTGACTACTTGACATATAAGATTCTCTTGTCAACAACCATTCATTAACAAAACAAATATTCAAGAGTTAGTGTGGATTCTTATCAAGACAAACACTTCACACAATTGGCCTTAATTGGTCTTTGTTTTATCCAAAACATCACAACTTACCAATTTCAAATGTACAAAGGTAAGAAAACATTTTACTCTACATTTGACAAGTGTTATAAACCTTCTTAAGATTATGTCACCGAAGTTACAATATTGGAGTATCACTCAAAGGCTCAATTTTTGAACGAAGTATGATTTATCTTTTGATTTAACCAATCCAACAACTCACAATTCCTCTTCTTAGTCAAACAAACGCACTAAGACATCCTTAGAGAATCAATTGTGATATGGTTTCATAATCACAAAGATAACCATAAGCAAGATACTCAAGTACTCTCCTATCTTTTTAGATTAGAGAAACTTTTATGTTTCTGCCTAATTTGATTCTTCTCATCCGTTTTGCCTTACATTGAAACTTTTCCAATGTTTCAGAATTATACTTAAACTTGTAAGCATAACCATATTTACTAAACTTTAGTAAATCATGACGAATAGTCTCATCCATCTTTGTGGTGGACCTGACTAGTGCACAACCAAGTGTACCCAATCTCCTAGTCCTTCACTTAACTCACATATACATGTGAACAAGGAATTAGTCTTAATTTCCCAACGATGATACTTCTCATTCATCATATAATACCAGTTGCATGATTCCAAATTTCTATCCAACTGGAACTTGGGTGATGAGAATCTTTCCTTATTTGGTAAATTACGACACTACCACAAACGAAATAATTAAATTCATTTTCCAATATTGCTATCAATGGAATCATATAAACAACAATGTTTCACAAATGCCATTGTAAGGAAATTTAAAATAAATAAAATCAAAACTTTTCTTTTATTTAAAACATGCAGAAAAACTTATGCTTACAATGCAAATGCATATGAAAAATATGTTGTTATCTATTCCTAAGCAATATATCATAACTCTTAAGCAGTAGCTTAAAATTCTAATCATCAAACCATACGATCGAAATCTATCTTCGCGATCAGAATCAAATTACTTTTCTTTTAAGCTTCCTCTTTTTTCTTTGATTCTACAAAACATCAAAATGCGACCTAGTCACATCATGTACTAAGAATCTCCAAATAGGAACTTAATAGAGTTAGATAGTAGACTTTACCCGAAATGGAGTCAAACCTTTTTGAATTTACCATCCTTATGATCTTTCAGGTAAATAGGGCAGCTTCGCAACCAATTACTCTTCCCTTGGCAATTGAAACATATGGACTCTTTAGGAATGGTACACGGGATTATCTCAGACTTAGCCTTTCTCTTTACCATTTAGTCAAATGACTTGACCGTGACTGATCCCTTTCTATTGGGAAGAGAAGACTTCTCTGGACTTCTAATGTTACCATTGTCAATGTCCATGAAAGTTTAGGAAGTAGATCTTCCAATCATTGCTTTACCAGTTCTCCAAATCATTATTGATTCAGCAACATCAAACAAATAGGTAAGATCATTAAGGGTTATGTCATGGTCTGTCATATAGTAGTACTAAAGGAACTCACTATGTGACTTAGGAAGTGATTGAAGAACCTTGTCAACAACCAACTTCCTCAAGACTTTGACACCCAACTCTCACGGTCTATCTATATATGACTTCATCTCCAAGATGTGAGCACACACAGACTTTGCTTGCCAATAGGGATTGAGTGACCTTGAATTTGTGGGTTAGGGAGAATAATTGGAGGAGCTAGAGGAAGAGAAGTATGATTTCCATGATCCAACCACGGGACATCATCTTTATTAGGAAAGCTTGTTTCAAGAGATTTGGGAAGACCATAGTTGTCTTAACCAAACATCTAAAATGGGAGAAATTCAATTTAGTTGATTTAAGTCCTTAATATAACACCCAATATGAAATATTACGGCTAGGACCCAACACAATATTTTATAACTTGGAAGAGGGATGTCGTAATCCAAGCTATAAAATATTTGAAGGTAGGTAAATGACGATTTACCAATTTCTACCACGAAAAATGAAAAAGAATTCTAGGTCTTAAGTGAATTGAAACTCCTAGATCCTTTGAGATTCATTGAAATTTTCAAGGGTATGTTTAAATCTTGATGGTGCCCTCTCAAGTTTGTGACTGGGATGCCGAGGATCACAAACAAGGTGTGAATAACCATGCAAATTGACTTGGTACCCTTAATTTTTATCACCTAATCGATGTGCCGGTTACCCACACGCGCTCCACCAATCTGTAATAAACATTTAGTTACCCTTTGCCACTCTTACTAGTCCATGTTAGTGTGACGGTTACCCACACACGCTCCACTAACGACTTGGTAAGGTACAAAGTGTAATTTCATGGGTTACCACCAAATTTACATTTTCCTAAAGTAACTAAGATTGGGAATTTAATAAGGTTTAGTTACTTTATATTTATCATTATACTTTTAATGAAAGGAGAATTAATGTCTGTCAAACCCGTTCGGCTAACGACCCTCCACCAGTCAAGGAAGCGGTGGGTGAGAGTGGACACCCATTAAACTGTCATTTTATAGGCAGTAACCTTATCCCCCTCCCTTATAGACTGGCTTCGTGAATGAGGCCTACTAACGGTAAGACTGACTTGCTCTTATACATAGATATAAATATTAAACCTATAATATTATAATAGTATAATGGTTGAATTTTAAACTATAAAAATTCTAAGGGTTTAACTTGGAACTAAAGTATTCATAGGGGGGGGGGAACTTTACAAATTCTAAAACTTGTGGGCAAGTTTTGAACAATTCAAAAACTTTTGGTTTCCATAACTTGTGAGTTTAAAGTAGTTTTAATGGAAAAACTCTTCATGTTCCATAACTTGAGGACAGGTTATGGAAGACTTTAAAACATTTAAAAATGAGACTCTTCATTTTCATAAGTCATGGAAATCTTATGAGTTTCAAAAATCATAAATGAGACTTTTCATATAACTTAAAGACAAGTTACAAAAACACATCTTATTAACAACTTTTAGATCAATTTGTATCGAAAACAAATTATCACATAATTTTTCTATTAATCTAAGCTAACTCATAAGAACAAGATAATTCAAATCATCAATCTTAAATAAATTAGCATGAACATATAAACTAATATAAATCTTGAAATTATGACAATTATCTTTTAATTGGATGAGAATTATCATTACCATAACAACAAAATCAAATTTTATGAACAAAAACATTTTGTGGTAAGGATTCTAATGCAAAACAGGCCAAAAAAACTCGAATATATGTTGTCAGTGGCTCCAACTCGTCGAGTGCAAGAACCAACTTGACGAGTTGGATGAGTTTACACATGGACTCGTCGAGTCCCTAGTCCAGAAAGCAAAAAATTCAATTTTTTCAGCTTTTTTCAGCAATTTGCATCAAGTATAATTGAAAACAAGCATTGGCTCTGATACCACTGATGAGTTTTGTATACTACAACATCCTATGGTGCACATACAACCCTAAATACCTTGGATCTATGTTTTCACTAATTATACATGCAAATGGTTTCCAAGACATTAACCTATAACTAGCATACAATTTGACATAAAAATACAAGATAATAGTTAGAGTAACATACCTTTTGTGTGGCTTGAAGTCTGGATGTATTTGGTGTTTCTAGAAAGAATTTAGCCTTTAAAAACTTAGTGCCCCAAGTGTTGTGTGACAACCCGATATTTTGAGACAATAAAATGTAACACCGGTCAAATTTAGGCCAAAATATAACTTTCCTAAAATCTTATTTGGGTTAAATAAAGTAGCAGGAATCGTATCAAGGTTTTCGTACATATAAAGAACCCTAAAATCCGAGTTATAACGAAGAAGTTATGACCAACCGAAGATTCCCGGCAAAACCAAGCAACACCGATTAAGCGAAAAACGCGAAGTTTCAATACAATAATTTTTAGCCTTAGGTATCTAAACGAAAGTCGTAGATTACGCTAAACCATAATCATGCCTAAAAAGAACGCCCAAAACGGACTTCGTATGAAGAAGGCGCAAATTTTCTAAGTTTCGTAACAGCGGTAGACAGCTAAAAACTCGAAATAAAGATCGAGCGATTTTTAGCTGACACAACTTAAACGAAAGTTGAAGGTCTCGATAATAATAGTTCGATGGTAAAAAGACAAACAAAAACAGACGTCAGATAAAGAAGTTATGGATTTTTAACGAAGTTATCATGTCCCGGCCTATTAATTAAAATATAATTAAAAATAAATCAAAATTAGCCGACGGAGTCTAAATGAAAGTTGTAGAGTATTTTCTCACCTTCGCGTGGATATAAAGAACGTCAAAAACGGAGCCCGTATGCGAAAGTTACGGATTTTACAAGTTTGTAGCACACACACCGAAACGATTTACGCCCAGCGTACTCGGATGCTAGGCTCCGAATCGTCCATGTCGACCAAACACTTCGCCCGAGGATGCGGTCAGCAGTGATGCAAGCGAACGCCCAACATAACCTCGAAGTACGCCTCGCGTAAGCCCGAAGCCACACCGAAACGATTTACGCCCAGCGTACTCGGATGCTAGGCTCTGAATCGTCCACGTCGACCAAACACTTCGCCCGAGGATGCGGTCAACAGTGATGCAAGCGAACGCCCAGCGTAACCTCGGAGTATGCCCAACATACGAGGTACGCCCCGCGTAAGCCCGAAGTACGCCCAGCGTATCGAGGACCTCCAGCCCCTATAAATAGAATGCGAGGGTGCCGGCCATCCTTGCTCAATTTCTTCATTTCTCTCACATTTTCACCTCGTTTTTCGTGCCGACAACATCTCGACTTCCCGGTTTCATATCTAAGCCCCGACGAAGGTCCGAAGCCCCGAGATTTCCGAGAATCTCGTCACTTTCCGGTCGAGGTGCTGCCCGAGAAAATCTCGTTTTCTTCAAATCACGCACTTTCTTCAGTGAGTTCATACCCCTATAAACTACATTTTTTTAATGTGTTATCAATACTTTTTATATACACTTTTAAGGAGGGAATACAAGTAAACACACGATTATTATCGTGTGAAACCTAAAGTTTCACTATATACTCTTTTTTATCAAGTAAATCATATGTGATTCATAACTACTACGTGGAACCTTTCGTACGCAAAATATATCACGATAACATCTTGTCTTTTGAAATTAAATATGTTGTTATACATATACGAATCAAACACGTTATTTATACGTTGAGTATATGTGTTCATTTATGTCACTACAAAAGTTACACTTTACATAACAAGTGAGCATTTCACTAGGGTTTACTATACAAACGAAACAAACTTTTGGAAAAACCATAATAGTTTACGACAAACATTTTTACATGTTAAAAACTCTTTATCAAACTATCTTACATACTTTATGCTTCCTTTCAAACGTTGTTAGGATCGTGTTTCAAACAAAGGTCTTCTTATACTTAAAATTGTTCTTATCAAAAAAACTACTTTCAAATCGTTTTATAAAATGACATCAAGTCATCATTTCTTATTTATTAAACTTTTCAAAGGTTTTACAAAACTTCTTTTATATTTTTATGCATGCCTATATATGTATAGTTATATAAGTAATGTTTGAAGGACTTAGGACAGCTAGCTCGCTTTATTTCCTTTTCCTCGTTGGGATGTGGCTTTAGGGCATCGGTTATTCGTCCGAATGTCGTTTAAATATTAGTTATATATATATATATATATATATATATATATATATATATATATATATATATATATATATATATCATAAGTACATATATAGACATAAAAGTTTCCGTCAGTTGGTTCAGTACCTTTGAGAAGCAAAGGCATATTTCGGTTATACACATACAATACTGGAAACTATAATAGGTATAGTTAGGAGATACTACTTACCATCCCAAGTACAAGGGATCACACAAGAGTCAGTTTATTCATGAGTCTATACAAATACATTACATACTATATGAAGACATACGATGGCATACAATTTCAAGACATACAATTACAAGAGATACGATTACATAAGATAGTGTACTACATATTCATGAAATTTTACATATTACAAGTACCATATCAAAGAGATATTTTCATATACAAGAACAAATGGACATTTTCATACGTAAATCTGTTTTAAACTAGGTTTTGTGAGACGTTTCACGTACTTTCGAGTATGCATTATTAAGTCATGTATTATATACCATAATCCCTTGTAGGGGAGTGTGATACTTGTGTATAGATCTATACGGGATTGACAATCCCACACCTAAGTTGTTAGCTACAGCTAGGCCGGCAGGCCTGGGGTGACAAATGTCATAACATTCCAACGCTTGAGGAACGTTGTTACAGGCAGTCTGGGTCATTAGCATGGTTATAAAACTCATATGGAGTATTAAAAACACGTTGATTTACGGGGTTATCAAATACCTTAGCAATTATATACGTACACAAATCTATTATTTTAGACACGAACAACACCATGGTAGTTCATTTTTGGGACTTTTAAACTACCACCCACTTAAGGGCAAATATTGGATTTCTAAAAGTAAACATTTAAAACAGTCGGGTCTCGGTAGAAGGCTACTCTTGATACTAGTAGAAAATATGGGATTTTCTAGGGTTTTCAAATGTTACAATTATTTACAAACATGTTCATTGGTACAAAATTTCTTCAAACATTTACAGGTCTTTATTTACAGCTTTACAAATCAAAGTCACATAAATACTTATGAATTCACCAGCATTATTGTTGATACTCTCTTTCAAAATAACTTGTATTCCCAAGACACAGATAGACAGGTACAACTACCAGGTTCTGTGAAGACGGAGCGGTCAAGACTCGTCTTTTATTTTGAATATTCATTTAGTAGAATTATACTATGAAAGAACTCAAATGTAATTAAAATTATACTATTAATGCAATGGATGATGTTGTTGCTTGTTTACTACTTTGCATTGTTGTGATACATTACATGACGTCCTCCGCCCCAAAACGTTTCCGCCGTTCTCGGTTTTGGGGTGTGACATGTTGCACCTAAAATGGAATCACAACTCACTTAGGACAAAGGTGATTCTTGAGAGAGAATTCCATGAACCAAAAACACTTTCATATTTCTCTAAGAGAAGAAACACACGTTTTTGGTCATGAAGCATCATATTTATATGGTCGATTCTAAGGGTCATAGGTTTAACCCAAATCCATACCCATGAGTTTATGTGGCTCAACTCTTTATGTATCCATACATAAACTTGGTCCAACATGGATTATAAGCCCAACATATATAAATATAACTAATTACCATAATTAGTCCCCATAGATTTAATTAGTCTCTTTTGATCATTAAATTAATTCCAAATTAATTCTTGATCAATAATAATTAAAACATATGATTTCATATTATTATATTATAACTTATAATATATTAACAAATCATATTTAACATTCTCTCAAGAGTCCATCCTAACAAATTGTACTGGTGTTATGCAACCTAAATGGACCATGCTACTTTCGGGTCGAGTACATATTAATTATAGTTTTGGGCTTAGACATCTAATCCAACAAACATGGTGTAATCCTTGAACAATGCCAACTTTTAAGCATCGTTGAACGATCTTGAGTATCATGGAGCACCTTGCTCGGGCTCCAAAACCTTCAAGGTGCTCCAAACCCCTTTCTTTATGATTCGTTCCTTTAACACTTCTAACTTGATTTTCTTCTAAGATTTTTAAAGTTATTATAATTCAACTTCTAACTTGATTTTCTTCTATGATTTTTAAAAATTTTATATTTATCTTCGTCTTACATAATTTTCATTTTCAACTATAATATATAGCTTAATAAGTGTTCGGCAAAAAAATGTGATGTAAAAGTAAGATAATAGTGAAATTTTGAAAGTTAATAAAGTTAAGGGTTGAAGTTTAAGAACATAATAATGAATATATCAGATAGAACGACGTATTATGATGTGTTTGAGTACCTAAACGTGTGTGTGTGTGCGTCTATATATATATATATATATATATATATATATATATTATATATATATATATATATATATATATATATATATATATATAGGGTTAGGTTCATGTGAGACGGTCTATTTTTGTGAGACCGTGAGACGCATTTTTATTATTATTTTTTTTTAATTTTTTTTAGTTAATTCAAGTTCCGAAAATAATATTTAAAAAAAAAAGAAATTTTGGATTTTTCCATTTATTTTGCATTTTAAAATTATTTTTTAAAATATGTACAGTGTAATATTCTATTAGAATATTTCACGTATTTTTTTAAAAAAATGGAATTTATTTTTATTTTTTTTTTAATTTTTAAAATTTTTTTTAGTTAATTCAAGTTCTGAAAATAATATTTAAAAAAGAATTTTTAGATTTTTCCATTTATTCTGCATTTTAAAATTATTTTTTAGAATATGTCAGTGTAATATCCTATTAGAATATTTCACGTATTTTTCATAAAAAAAAAAGGAATTTTTTTTAATTTATTTTTATTTTTTTAGTTAATTCATGTTCCGTAAAAATATTTAAAAAAAGAATTTTTGGATTTTTCCATTTATTTTGCCTTTTAAAATTATTTTTACATTTGGTCTCACGGTCTCACAAAATTAGAATGGTCTCAAATGAACCTGAACATATATATATATATATATATATATATATATATATATATATATATATATATATATATATATATATATATATATATATATATATATATATATATATATATATATATATATATATATATATATATATATATATATCATTTTGCAGCTTATGAGCGTCTAGCACATAGAAATCGAGTTTTTGGTGTGCTAGAACACAAAAATCTTACTAGAAATTTGACATTACTCGCTTAATTATTTCTCTTGGTACATATACATTGTATACATATTAAGATTCCCATTGTATGTAAGGTTGAACACGAATAATATACATACTATTATTTATTTATTTATCTATTTATTTATATATTTTTTAAATTTACGTAATAATTGGAGCGGTGTCGTACATTAAGTCTTAGGCTAGTGATGTTCACGATCATCAATCGATAATTTTTTACCCAAATTTGGCCGTTGTTACATTCTCCTCGTTAGAAGAATTTCGTCCCGAAATTCAACTAGTAGGTTAAAAATCTTCGAACAATTCGTGATATTTTTTCGTCATTTGATCTTCGCATTCCTACGTGAATTGCATCCCCCTTTTTGAGTTCCAACGCACCTTCACGATAGGAATGCGACTTTGTCTTAATCATTTGATCTCATGGTTCATAATCTCAATGGGTTCTTCAACGAAGTACAAATCAATATTTAGTTGGATCTCGTCGAGAGGAATGGTAAGGGTGTCGTCAGCCAGACACTTTCTCAAATTCGAGATGTGAAAGACGTCGTGTACTTTCTCCAGCTGCTAAGGTAATTTGAGGTGGGAAGCTACAGAGCCAATTCTTTTAAGAATGTCAAAGGGTCCTATGTATCGTGAGTTTAGTTTACCGCTCTTTCCAAATCTAATCAATCCTTTCCAAGGTGAGGCCTTAAATATAACTCTGTCTCCCACTTGGAATTCCAAAGGCTTATGCCTTAAATCAACATAATTTTCTGACGACTGCGCGCTGTTTTCAATTGTTCTTTGATTTTTATGATCTTCTCAATCGTCTTGTGAATTATTTCAGGTCTGGTGTGAATATCTCCTGAATGTTTCCTGGCCAGCTGGGTATCTCGAACCACTTCCCAACATAATGGTGAACAACATTTCCTTCTGTATAAAGCCTCAAATGGTGCCACTTTTATGTTGGAGTGATAGTTTTTGTTTAAGAAACTCAACTAAGGGTAAATGAATATCCCATGAGCTTCCAAAATCTATTACACATGATCGGAGCATATCTTCTAGGGTTTGGATGGTTCGCTCACTCTGACCGTTAGTTTGTGGATGGTAAGCCGTGCTAATGTCTAAACGCGTACCTAAGGACTTTTGCAGGGACTGCCAAAATCCTGAGGTGAATCTACTATCACTATAAGAAATGATAGAGATTGGTACCCGGTGAAGTTTGACAATTTCCTTTAGGTATGTTTGGGTCCGCTTTTCCATCTTATCCGTCTCTTTGATTTGTTGGAAATAGGAGGACATGGTGAACCTATCAACTACTACCCCGATAGTGTCAAAACCACTCGATGTCTTAGGCAGTTTAGTGATAAAGTCCATAGTGATCATTTCCAACTTCCACTATGGTATATCCGGTTGTTGGAGTAATCTTGAAGGCTTTTGATGTTCCACTTTGACATTTGAGTAAGTGAAGCACTTGCTTACTTATGTAGCAATTTCTAGCTTTATGTTCGGCCACCAATACAATCGTAGAAAGTATGGTCGTTTATGGTTAACAAGCACTTCCTTAGGATTTCATTAATATTTCTACCTGGCGTTTGCTACCTCTACTTCATATGATACATCTAATTTATCGGCGTTTGCTACCTCTACTTCATATGATACACTCGTGACATTAAAGTCATTGAAAGGACGGAGTTATAAAACTTTTATCGGCACTAGAGTCAAAAAGTATTGTAACATACAAGTTATTAATAAGGAACGTACTAGTGACAATAGACGGATCCAAAATAGCATCCTTGTTTCTTACCACAAATGCTCTCCTGTGAGCATTTCCACCTTTGTTATTCATTTTCGGCCAGTTTCGCATGAAGTGACCTTTCTCTCCATACTCATAACATACTCTTTCCCCACTGTTGCAAACAAAGTTCTTACAGAAGTCTCTAGTATGTCCGTTCATGTTACATTAGGTGCAGTTGTAACACTCTCCAAAGTGATGCCTATTGTAGATGTTACACTTTGCGTATTTGATTATGAGTTTCCCTTGTGGTACAGGTATTGGTGTTACTATTGGGGTTTCTGCATAGACCTTATTGGGTTCTTGTTTCTTATGTGGGATTGACTTTCCTCCAAATAATCTCCTTTTCTTGTTTGGTTCCAACTTGGGGGTCTCAACTTTGTCTTCCATGTTCCCATGACTGATCTCATTATTAGTCAATCATTTGTCCTTATTCTTAGCGCTCTCAAAGGTTGTAGGTCTTGAATACATGACCATACCCTTGATCTTAGGAGATAATCCCCAAATATAGCATTCTATCTTCACATGTTCTGGGGTTACCAGTGATGGGCACAACAAAGCAAGGTCATTAAAATCTGGTTGTGTAGGGTTTAATGTGTGAACCTCTCATATTTAGGTTCCAAAATCGTTCTCCAGATTCTACACATTGTCTATAGGACAATATTCTTCTATCAAGATGGTTTTCAGTTCCCTAAGTCAAGGAGTTGGCAGGGATGATGCCTAGTTCCTTTACTTGTTCGTTCCACCAAGATAGTGTCGCATCAATGAAAGTACAAGCACCGAAACACACTTTGATATCTTCAACACATTAACTGATCTGAAATAAGTAGTCCATCCTTTTGAACCACCTGGTAAGACCGATCACACCTTCATTTCCATAGAAGTACTTGGGCTTGCAATTCATGAAGTCTTTATAGGTGCAGGCCCTCTATGTTTCATCAGGCTTAATTTTCAAACTACTTCTTGGCTTAGTCCTGAGCCCTTCAACTTCTATATGGGCATTCTTTCATTCACGCTCATTGAGTTTTCCATAGAGACCGTAAGGTGGTATGAGATTAGTTGCTCCATCTCCGCTGTTGTTTGAGGGTGTCCTGCCTCAGGGAGTGGCGCACCAATAGTTGGTGTATCCATAATTGGAGTTACCATTGGCCTTGTGCCAGGCCAACCTCTCTTGGGTCGAGATGTCATGGGCGCAACTATTGGTTCCAATTGTTCATACTGGGATTGCTTTTTCAGTCGTTCACTCTTTTTTTTCATTGGCATGATGTTGATCTATTTATTAATTTTAGTTGTAAATTTTTAATTGCTCAGATTTCCAATTATTGACAAGACGTTACTGTTATAATTGGAAAGAAAACAAACAACTGACACATCAACTATCACATAGCTAAAAATACCATAATAATATGTGCTTCATTGTATTCACATAATAGTTGCAGGGGTTTTACATTCATTTACAATACAACAAGGAATAACAACATGCTGGAGAGAAAAACTCTCATGTTTACAGAAATTCAATCACATGAAAAACTTGTAAGACTTTATAGACTTCTTGCTATCCCCCCCCCCCCCCCCCCCCCCCGCACATCATAATTTATATTATCAGAGGATCACTAAGAGACCCATTATCCTATTACATATCCAAATTTTTCATACCTACAGTTGGCAATCACCCAAGACTTGCCCAAATGCCTCCACTACCCAAGCATCACTCTAACCCAAACTATCCCAAACCAAAGTTACAAGACAAGGTGTCCAAGATCTCTTGGATTTGTTCCTCCATAATCCCTAATCGTTACACCACTCCTCCTTCTCCAATGCCTACCTCGATGGCCCTTGCTAGAGCTGCTCAGATTTGCCCCTCAGTCTCCATCCTACGAATCTCCCCAGTGATCATAAAGTCATATATAAACTGGACTCTTCCCCAATCTCTCTTCATGTCCACGTAGTCCCGACTGCGCTCTCATCTCCTTTAGTTGCCTCGCCAGTAGGGCGTTGTTGCCTCCGACAGTACGCATCTCATCACCTATGGACTCGAACTTATGGCCAAGCTACATGGTGTGGTCAAACAAGAGTGACAAATCATCCTCCTCAGTGGTGGTTGGGGGTTTTGTCCCCAAAGATTGTCATACCTCAAACCGATGGGTTTCTCCCTGATCTTTTACCAATTCGTTCAGTACATCAGCTATCCAAGAGGGATCATGGATCTTCCTCTCCTAAGTTTCATGGGAGGGTTCAAACATCAGGTTCTGTGTTGGCTCAGCAGGTCTAGCGTGGTATGGGTGAAAGTTACCTACGAACATGTGGAAATCAGGAGGCTGAGTCCTAGGGTTCTTCTTGACGCCTCTACATGTGGGGATGAACTTATTTGAGTTTTTCCGATTACGACGTATCCCTAAGCCCAGGTAGTAAGAAACAAGTGGTGGGGACGCAACTGACTCCTCTTCTTCTATGGGGTTACACAATGGTTTATTAACTCAATTCTTAAATTAATATGATTTTTAACTTTAGAGTTTTTAGCTTAATGATGAATTTAATTCAACGTTTGAACAGACGATTGCGTTTTGAATAATTCCATGTTTCAACCGGTGGTGAGATCATTCAAATCACGTACACTACAAGAAAAATCATGAATAGCTATGGAAAATTTTTACGGAATCAAAATTTGTAGCAATTTTAGTATGGAATATGCTACAAAATGGTTGTCGTAGCTATAATGCTACGATGAATGTTACGAAATTGCATTCCATAGCTAAATACTAAATAGCTACGTAAAGTTACGGAATCAAGATCCGTAGCCATTCTACTATCAAATATACTACAAAATGGTTGGTCATAGCTAATTTACTATGAAAATGGCTACAGAAATGCATTCCGTAGCTAAATCATGAATACTTGTTACAGAATGGAAACCCGTAGCTATTTTACTATAAAATATGCTACATAATTTTTTTTGTAACTAGTTCGTTATGGAACTTGTTATAGAATTCATATTCGTAGTTACTTGGCTATAAAATTCGCTATGGAATCTAAATATGTAGCTAGTTAGCTACAAAATTGAAATCCGTAGCTATTTTGCTATCAAAATTTTCTACACAATAAAATTTTGTAGTTAATCTACCATGAAACTTGTGACGAAAAGATTAATCGTAGTTATTTGTGTATACGACTGGTTTCAGAATTAGCAAAATAACTACGAAATCAAAATCCGTGGCTATTTCTCTACGAATTATTCCGTAGTTAAATAGCTACGTAATATCTTTCCCGTAGCAAAATATATAAAATTATTTTAAGGGAAACTAGTAAAAATCTTAAAACAAAAGAAGAAACTGATATCATCGTAATTTAAAAATTTATGATTTTTTCATAATTACCTAAATAAAAACTATATACATTACGTCTCATTATTTATTTTTACTTAAAGCTACTTTTCCCCAAATCATCGCAGTAACCCTGTTCTGTGTTCCTTCGTTTTCTCTCTTTGACTTCGGTGGAAGTAGCATAATTTTCCCCAAATCATATCATACGTATCACATTTCATATTTGGAAGCAGCATAAGGCGATCACACATGAAAAGGAGTATCTATGACCTCGGTGGCGAAGTTGATCCGAACATCTATGACATCCGCGGTGTAATTAGGAATCTTAAAGGAAACGACGACATGTGATTGTGCATCGAGGTTGTTAATCTCAAATGAGAAACGATGTCGATCAAATGGCGGAGGGAAGGGGCGTCCGTGAGATCTAGTCTAGCAACCGTTCAATTCTCACCTCCCTCAACCTAAAATCGTACTCTCTCTCTCTCTCTCTCTCTCTCTCTCTCTCTCTCTATATATATATATATATATATATATATTCAACATGTAATATGCATTAATTATATATATCACATCAATTGTAGTCCAATAAGCGAATTGACTTAGGTTTTTACATCAGATTGGTGTTAAAATTGTTAAACAATTGATTTTTATTCAAAGCACATTGAATAGGAATTAAATTATGCCTACTAAGTTATCGTTATAATGATATAATTTGTAATTTCTTCGGCGATGTTCTAGTATAATATGTTTAATAAAGCGGTGATGACATATGTAACTGAAGAAGTGAAGGATCCGTATCATCTTCTAGAAAATGAAGTTCTGCCTTTGGATTTGGCATCAAAAGTACAGCCTTTGTTGACAAAGATTGCAAATCTTGGGGGAAAGATATCTTTAGCATCTTCTGTACTAGAAGTGCTGCTTTCTCAGAAAAAGTAGCAACCTTAAGACTCCTACAACAGGTATGATTAATTTCTTGTTTGACAAATAAATAGGTTGAATCCTGCCTACTAATTTGAATTTCCATATCAGGTGTCCTAAGTGTACCAAACAATGAAAGTTAAGACTTTATCAAAAATGGTTCCTTTCTTAGACTTCTCAGTAGTATAGAGGATCTCTGTTGATGCTGTCAAGCATAATTTCATTGCTATGAAAGTTGACCACATGAAGGGTGCAATTATATTTAGTGACTTGGTGAGTCTAATTTGCATAATTTTTTTGATTCTTTCTATTTTTTTTAATTTATTTATACTTATATTCTCTACTTGTTTTTTTTTCTCAAGGGTTTTGAATCCGACACCCTGCAAGACCACTTGAGTGTTTTGGCTATAAATCTAAACAAATCAAGGTCCCTGATCTATCCTTCTCAATCCAAAGCATCAAAATTGTGTGCTTTGCTTCCAAGCTTGGCAGATATTGTTGATAAAGAGCACAAAAAGCTTCTTGCTCGCAAATCTATCATTGAATAACGCAAGGAAGAACAATAACACCACATTCTTGAAATGGCTGGTACCAATTCATTCATTTTCTAAACTTACACACACACACACACTGTGTTTCTAACCCTAAAGTTCTGTCACAAAGGAACGGGAAGAGGAGACAAAAAGAATAAAGCTACAGAAGAAAACCGAAGAAGTAGAACAAAAAAGACTTGCAACCGAGTTTAATGAACGGAAGCACCAACACATCCTTAGAGAAATTGAGGAACGGGAGCGTGAAGAAGCACAAGAATTGTTCAATGATGTTGGGAAACGTATCAAAAAGAAAGGAAAGAAGCCCATCATTGAAGGGGTAAGTAAAGTAAAAGAAAAGAAGAAAGATTGGTCCTTTTTTCATGCTGACGATTGTTGGTTGTTTCTCTTGATATTACATGAGAAGGTGACGGAGCAATCCTTGATGGAGTTGGTAATGCAGGAGCAAGTTAGAGAGAGGCAGGAAATGGAAAAGAGGATTCAAAAACTAATCAAGACCATGGATCATTTTGAAAGAGCCAAAAGGGAAGAGGCTGCACCTCTCATTGAAGCTGGTTTCCAAAGGTGTTTGGCTGAAGAGAAACTCTGGCATGAACATGAACAACAGGCAATCTACTTACTTTGTAACATAAAAAAGATGTAAATGCCCAAGTTTACTTGCTAATTTATTTTTTGCATGCATCTTGAGGTAGAACTGAGTAGAGAGCGTCATGAAGGAGAAGTATAGACTTTCTCGTGTTATGGAACATAACGTCTGTATTTTATTTTTTTTATTGTAATATGTATGTATTATCTTGTCATATTTTCTTATAAAATATTCATGTATGTGCACAGGCTAAAGGCAGAGTATGATAGAATGAGAGCTGAGAGAGAGGAAAGACTTGGCCAAATCCTCAAGGCACGAAAAATGGAAAAAACCAAAAAAGGAAAATGTTGTTTTATTAATTGAAGACTGAAAAAGAAAGGCTCAACTTAGCGGCCCACAAATGTGAGGAAGAAGAAGCCCGCAAACGTGAAGGTTACTTTTTACTTTTTCTTTTTGTAGATTATATTTTGCAATTTCGGCTCGTCCCTTCCTTTTCCAGTAAAATGACCAAAATTGGAAACATTCTGATTATCTTAGGGGCCAAAAAGAGCCCTTTTACTTTGGACAAGGACCATACTTGTTCCAAGAACCTCAAATAGGGACCAAATTTGCTTTTTGGGCCTAACATTGCAAAAATTGGCAATACTAAACAAATAAATGTTACAAAAACCACAAATACATTAAGAAGAGCGTCATTAAAGATTGAAATTGCAATAAAACTGTTTTAGGACCAAAATTGCAAAAAAAATATTATTTAGGTCCAAAAATGTAGTTTATGTAAAGTTGAAAAAATCAATATTTATTTTGTTGATCCACATACTTTGTTTGTTTGGGATTTACAGAGGTGAAAGGTGCAAGAAAGAGGAGGCTGAACGGAGGGCTAAGTTGTATAGGACTTGTTAAGTTAACAGGACGTAATAGTGGTAAGTTTTGTAAAACAAGATTAAATAAAAGTTATTGTTTGTGGTTTAAATTTTAAAATATTTGTGCAGGGTTTACTTTTATTGCAATGCATGCGACTCTTGCAAGCCCAGGTGTTGATTATTGTTTGATACCTGAGTGGCTGGGTCATCTTTCTATCTTGAAGGGCATGGTGGTCTTTTTGAATATATAGAGAAAAGAATAAAAGAAAACGAGCATATGGTAATTGTTGTAGCAGCAGCTGCAGGACAAGAATTTGTGGCTGAGAGCTTAAGAGCCACCAACAAGAAGGATGCCTACGAGAACAAACTTTTAGACGACATTAGCTTGTGATACCTAAGTTTTGTGATAGTTCGAAACTCTTTTTAATGAATGATAGAATATTATGTATCATATAACATTTTATGTTTAATTTGTAGCATTTTGATGTATTGGATATTATTATAGTTTCTATAGAAATACTACTTTTTGTTTTATATTAATTGTATTTTTATAAATTGATATAAACAGTCGAATTTAATAAAATAATGGTACAAAACAATTGCTATGGAATTTGCTATAGAAAAAATGCTACGAAATTGGCTACGGAACAATTTCTACGGAATTAGCTATGAAAAAATTGCTACAGAATTAACTATAGAACAATTGCTACGGAAAAATTATTATGGAAATTGCTATGGAAAAATTGTTATGAAATTGGCTATGGAAAAATCGCTACGGTATTAGCTACGGAAAAATCCTATGGAATATGCTACAGAATTTGCTATGGAAAAATGCTACTGAAATGCTATGGAAATCAAATTGCAATGAATAGATGTCGTAGAAACTATCATAGCAAAACTACTACGGAATTATAACTTCGTAGCTAAACAGTTTGCTACAAGAAATAATGATACAGAGTCTAATTGAAAGTTTACGTAGCAAATTTCGTAGTTATTTGACTTTAGCTATGGAATTTCATGTTTTTGCTATGAAATTTTTCGGTAGCTAAATCAAAATTTTCTTGTAGTGGATGAAAATGAAAAGGAAAAAAAAGCTGGTTTTAGAAAATGAAAGTGGAATGCTATGTTTGGGTAGAATATGAAAAAAAAAAAAAGATGAAAATGGTATACAAGGTTAGCTATTTAAAAAAAGAAAAAAAAAATCTACAATGCTATGTTTGGGTAGATTTTCAAAAAAGATGAAAATGAAACTATGTAACAAGCTAGTTCCAGAATACTAGGGTTGGGTAGAATGTAGAACTTGATGAAAATGATGTGTTATATGATCGTAGATTTAAAAAAATAAAAGTTCAATTCTCTGTTTGTGTAGATTTAAAAAAAATGTTGAAAATGTAATGGTAACTCAATAATTTAAAATAAATAAATAAATAAAGTCCGATGTTATGTTTGAGTATGAGTTGAAAAATATGAAAAATACAATCCTATATTAATGTAGCTTTCAAAAATTGAATGTATAACATTTTGTTTAAATGGATTTGGTAAAAGATGAAAATGCAATAGTACATCAAAGTAGTTTTTAAAAGTGAAAGTAGAATACTATGTTTGGGTAAACTTTGAAAACAATTGAAAATGTAATGGTATAAAATGTTAGTTTTTATAAAAATGATAGTTGGGTGTTATAGCACATTAAAGTAGTTTTTAGAAAATGAATGTGGATTACTATGTTTGGGTAGACTTTGAAACAAATGAAAATGAAATGGTATAAAATCTTAGTTTTATAAAAGTGATAGTATGGTATTATGTTTGGGCAGTAATTAAAAAACAAATGAAAATGCAATGATATATAAGAGTAGTTTTTTAAAAAATGAAAGGAAAAGTACAATGTTATTTTTGGGTAAAAAAAAAATGAAAATGCAATGGTATATAAGGGTAGTTTATAAAAGAAATGAAGTTAGAATGCTATTATTGGGTAGAATTGGGAAAAAAAAATATGAAAATTGAATGGCAAATAGGCTTGGTTCTTTAAAAATAACAATAGAATGCTATGTTTTGGAAGAATTTGAAAAAAGATGAAAATGTAATGATATATACGGTTAGTTTTAAAAAAATGAAAGTAGAATGCTATGTTTGGTTTAATTTTGAAAAAGTTCAAAATGCAATTAGGAATTGTTAGAATTAATCAAGCCCATTTAATCTTATGTACATATACAAATATTACATAAATAAACAATATATAATCTATCTAAATGTTTCAACAATCAATAATAATCAAATCTATCAATCATCATCTATCTCATTAAATTTAATCAAGAATTACTCACCCTGTTTATGGCCTATTTTCAATGAAATTCAAAACTTGGGACTTTCTTGATCAACCTCTTCTCTTGATTTCCTATTTAAAATCAATTCATACAAAACATTGATTAAGTCATTTACATGACTTAACTCACATAAATCATCTCTCTTTTATGTAATCATATCATCATCTCAATTTTTACATAATCCATAGATATATCAAATATTCAATACTATTAGAAAGTTCATTTTATCAATTATGAACATTAAATACATCATATTTTACCACTTAATGGCTCAATCCATTAACTAATATTATCCACCTATGAGCTCTTAATCTCATGGATTAAGTTTCCATCTCAACTACCACTTTTCAAATAGAATGTTCATAATCAGTAGAATAAGTTGTAATCAAGCTATATAACATCAATTACTAACTAAATTTAATCATACAACTTCAAACCCTTCACTTAGCTAGGGTTTCATCATAGTCCTCATAATGTTGCCCTAAATAAAAAATTGATATGTTAGATGGAAGTAATTCATACCTTAATCCAACCAATTGAAGCTTTAATCAGAAAATTGTATCTTTTTTATCGGGATTCAGTTACCACGTCGTGGTAAATTTGCCACGTCGTGGTGTGTCTTATATGACAGTTTTCTTTTGCGACGACTTTTAGCCCGTCATTAAAATAAATGGTAATGTACTTTCCTCCACGACGTGGTTAGTTCCTGCACGTCATGGTATTTTCAAAGTACGTTGCCGTCACTATTCATTTTATGTAACTAGAATCACCGTTGCAAGACCACATTGTGGTCTCCTCTTTGCCACATCGTGGTGTGGCCAAAAATGTGTTTTTGCTATAAATTTATTCACAAAGCTATCATCACTTGTACCCTTACTCTATAAAACTTATTTTAACTAAGAAAACACACAACATTTCTACTATAATCATACTCATACATCACATTATAAAATTTCAAAAACAGGTAATATATACATAATGAGTCACTATACTACCTAATAAATGCCACATTGGCTGGACCGATTTCCTCAATCACCAAGTATTACAGAATGAGTCACTATACTACCTAATAAATTTTACATTTGCTTGACCGATTTCTTCATTCACCAAGTAATCTCAAAAAAAAAAAAAAAAATTAGAAAACATACATGCTAATATAAAGTTTAATATAAAACATTACAAATCTCTTTAAACCAAGACTCCCAAGTAAGGATAAGATTTGAGTTGAACATGTCAAGTACTACCCAACAATATCCGCAGCAGTAGTTTATGTTGAGCCACAATGAGCATGATCACTCACTCATTGCATAGCTTCTAATTACATGTACACAGTGTAGTGTATGTTCCCAAGCCTGTTTGATGGTGTATATCCTTGAACAAATCCACATACGAATAAGAAGTAGAATTGACAATTTGTTCATATATACCTTTGCTATGTAAGCTCCCTTGCTACAAACTGAATCAAAACAGATTTGTGGATTTGGAGGAGACAAGAGACAAATGTTTCTGCTTTACTTAAAGAGAATACCTCAAATCAGTAATAACCACTTGGAGGGAATTCAAATACACACCAAGTTCATGTTTCAATCAAAACTATAGTATATTAGAAAGAGGGAGGAAAAAAAATACTATATGCTACTGTAACACTACAAGCCAGTACTAGAGCCTATCCACTTGGTAAGTCCAAAAGTAATGGCCATAGCCATCCACCCTCCAACCAGAATCCTAAAACAAGGCTTCACCACCGGACTCCTCCCTAGAAAAGCTCCAATCCACCCAAAAACAACAAGCCCCAAGCTCACTGTGGCTACCACCACCCCCAGCCTAACTTTATGGTCCATTATGAAAGCAGCAGCCAGTAAGGGCATGATGGCCCCCAACATGAATGCAAGGGCCGATGCTGCAGCTGCCTGAATGGGATTCGGGAGTGCTTCCTTCTCACTTTCCTCCTCATTTACTGAAATTCTCTTATCTCTTTTCATCTGAGCCACCTCTATATCTCGTTGGGAGCTCACTGAAACAAATTCACCTATTGCCATACTGCATGCACCTGCAACTAAGCCAGCAAAGCCTGTAAGGATCATGGCTCTCACATCTTCTTTCACAGCTCCAACACCCATCATCAGAGACGCAACAGAGACTAAACCATCAGTGGCTCCCAAAACAGCAGCACGCAGCCACTGTCCCCTTTGTGAGTAATCACAGTCTTCTTCTACAGACATTTCGCCATGTTTCTGCTCAGATTTGTCCTCAGGCTCAGGAACTGTTATGTGAAGATCGTTTTGTGCAGACATGGTGGAAGAACGAAAAAGAATTTATTATCACAAAGAAGGAAGAATTATAACCAGAACAATACACAACTTATTTGTGGTAGAGTCCCTCTATCGTATATATAGCATTTGTGTATGTGTGTATGTATGAGTATACATGCATTATGTCAATAAGGATCAATGTGTTGGTGGTGAATAAAGTTAAAGTCAGTGCATAGCCAACAAGGCTGATAGTGATATGAAACTAAAAGGTGTGTTGATATAGGTGCTGCAAGGTTATTGCATAATCTTATAAGGACCATGAAACTACAAACGATAAAAAGGTTTTAATACCTCTTCCTGTTACAAGCTTTCAGATTTAATTGTTTTCTTTAAGGTCATACCCATGAAAGAATTATAGAAGCAAAATATAACCAAGACAATTACAATATTCACTCTGTTTTACTACTTTTCTACTTTTCTACTTTTCGACTTTTTGAAGGAAACGTACTACCTTAATTAGGGATTGTGGGACATTGACATCAGAGTTACCACCCAGAAATTAATAAAACTATCGCCATTAGCTTGAGTGGCTGACTATATCTATTCCAGTTAACGGTTTTGCCCCTATCTAATTTCTGTTTTGTGTTGATAGTATTATGTTTATGTAAATTTCTATTTATTAACATCCTAGATACAGTCCAATTTCAACAATTCATGCATACAATTAAGAAATGAATATAAAGCTTTGATTATAATAAAGGAAAGAGTGTGCAGTCCATGGCTAAAGTTAGAGCAATCAATCTTTTAAAAAGAAAAAAGAAACAAAAGCTTGTGGAATCCCCACATCTACCACAATCCGTTCAATATAAAAATGGAGCAATATCTCAAAACATTATGAAACTGAAACGCAATGCCCAGTCCATAAGTGGTGGTAAGATGAATAGAAGGAGTATAGAATTCACATCACCCACAACATAGAGAAGTGTATTTGACAGGGAGAAGGATAACCGGTGTTAAGTTGTGGAAACTGATTTGCCCTTTTGACGACCCTATAACAGCTAGTTCCTATATCAGATTCACCTTCAATTTTGTTATGGGCTAATTTTTTTTGTGGAGTTTTTTAGTTAGCATTATTCATTGTTTTAGGTCAACCAACTAGTATTTATATCCCTTGAATTCATATTTGTAAGCCATTGGGCAATATCATCTCTCTCTCTCTCTCTCTCTCTCTCTCTCTCTCTCTCTCTCTCTCTCTCTCTCTCTCTCTCTCTCTCCATAGACGATCACTCTGATAGTGTGAATCACGTAAATTAGTTGTGAGCATTTGGATCGGACCGGACCGAACAGACCAGTTTCGGAGAATATTGTAGACCGTGGACCGGATCGGATGATACTTATTAGGCCCAGATCCGAGTTTTCCGGTTATTGGACTCGTTTGGACCAGTACAACTTTACATGCATACGAAAAAACTTGTTAAAACGCGTTTTTGGGTTTGATATAACTCATTAAATCGAATATGTTGCTGGGTTTGATACATTACAAGTCGTTAAAATGAATACTTTTTTGGGTGTTATACGGTACAACTCGTAAAAATGAGTACATTTCCGTTTTTTGTACCATTTGGACCGCTCAAACTTTGATTGTTTATTCTTTATACTATGTGTTTGAAGGATTGTAACTAATTGAATATATATAACACCAAAAGCAACAAAATTATAGTCTAAAATCATCTATAAATTTTAATTAAATTACACGTAAAAAAAAACGTATGTCAGTTTGACTAAAAACAAATAAAGTATGTTTGTTTAAAGAATTTAACAAAATACAAAAGTTTAAATCTTTTTCTGAAAAATTAAAATATTTCAGCTTTGATATCTCATCTTTGAAGGATTGTAACTCATCGAATATAACACCAAAAACAACAACTATAAAATTATTTACAAACTCTAAATTATACGTTGGAAAAAACTTCATGTCAATCTGACTTAAAATGAATAAGATATGTTTGTTTAAAGAATTTCACATAATACAATTTTTTTTAAATAAGCCGGTCTAAAACAGGTTTTTACCCGGAACCGGCCGGACCGGGTAAAAAAACCGAAATGGCTTTGCTCAAATCCAAGGACCGAGAACCGGCGCAGGGGTCCAAAAACGGTCCGGTCCGGTCCGGTCCACACGTCCAAATGCTCACCCCTAACATAATTGATTGTGTTCTAAATTTTCGTTTTGCATTATTTTATTTATGTGTGAAATCGTTTATCTTGTTTAACGAAGTGTTTAAACCCTAACTAGCAGGACCTTTAGTAACATTTCAAAGGTAAGTGGCAACTACTCATATGACAGTTATGACATGACAGATGTTGCAAAATTAGTCTTTGGTCATTGTTCTGAAAAACCTCAAATAAGTTATACCTTTTAACTGTCATGAAAAAAAAACATGGTGGCATAACTTTTAGCACGAAGACTTAAAGAAGCCCATCCAACAACCTCCATGACATTAATAGCAACCAACAGCATTTCATCGTACTCTCTCATGATATAGACTCGCCCTATATGTTGGAAACCATATTACACCCAATATCTAATGATATAGAATAGACTAGAAATGCAAACAGTCCACACGTGTTTTTTCAGGATGCCCATCCTACAACACTTTCTTGAATAACGTGGTTGAAAAACTATTGCTGGATCTATAGATGCTAATAGGATCGCACTACAAGAAATATACTCTTTAGCGGCGACACTATTAGCGGCGACAAGGGGCTTTACCGGCGACTTTATCTAAAGTCGCCGGTAGAGCCCCTTGTCGCCGCTAATAGTGTCGCCGCTAAAGGGTTGTCACCCGAATCCGCACTTTCCCCCTCTATTGCATTTCAACCGTTCGATGAGATATCCAATCCAACGGGTGGGGTGCCTTATCCTGTCTAACCTAATACCGGCGACACAGATGTCGCAGCTAAAGGTTAAAAAAAGTCGCCGCTAATAGTCTGCTAAAAATGACGCGGTACCCTTCCCTCCAGTTTGTCGCCGCTATTACTTATTGTCGCCGGTAATGCCCCTGGCGTCGCCGCTAAAGGTGTCGCCGCTATTGCCTGTCGCAGATAAAAAAAAAAAACGCACGCAGATAACCTCCCTTCTTCATTTTCCTTTCTGTTTGCTTCCAATTTCCTTCACCATCTCACCGATTTCCTCTTCAATCTGCTTCTTCCAAGCAAATTTCTCCCCACATTGTTCCAAGCAAGTGTCTCTAGGTGTGGTTAAAGCTTTGGGATCAATTTCTACCTCCATTTCTTGAAGAAAGGTAAGTTTTTTTTGATGATTTCATTTTTATTTTGTATGAATTTCGATTTGTAGCTTTATGTAGTGATTGAATGATAATAAATTGTTCATATTCTTGTTTTTGGTGGTGTTGTTTTGGATTAGAAGCAAGTTATTCAATTTTTTGTTTGTGGTTATTTAATTGCAATTAGTTGTATAGCTTCAAGTTGTATTTATATGTGAAATTATGTGAAAATTGTCATATGTGAAAATTAGATTGTATATTCCGTATTTGTTTGAATATATATGAATTTGGTATATATATTCCAATGTATGTGTGTTTGATGTATATGTGGTATATTAGTAGAAATTATATGTATTTGTTATAAGTAGAATGTTATTGTGTGTATGTGAATGTATGTATGTTTGTTGTAAATGTGATATATGATTGTGAAACTTTTGTATTTGGTATAAATAGGATGTTATTATGTATATATGTGAAATTATGTGTATTTGGTTTAAGTAGGATGTTATTTTGTGGTGGTTATTTGCTAAAAAGTTTGGTAATTTGGTTTTTGTCCCAAGTGCAAAATATAGCAATGTACTTTGGTTTTCTATCTTACTTTAAAAATAACAATGTATTTTGATAGTTTTTGTTTATGTTTGACGATCTAACTTATAAGTTTATATATATTGTTATTAATTATGTAGTTGGAAAATCTTCGTGCAATGCTCGCCGACCCGGCATGTAGGGATGAGCTTTATTCGTTTTTTCAATTCCAAAATAATCAAGGAAACGATGGGAACGGCGATGAGGGTATGTAAGAATGAGTTTTATTTGCATATGTTGTCTCGTTTTGCTACTTGGTAGATTGTAAAAATTTTGTTGTTTTGCTACTCGGATATTATGACTTTTGATATTTAATTGTATTTTGGATGTTTGTTTGTAATTTGCATTGACACTATTATGTTTGATATTTAATAGGATGTTTGTTTTGTAATTAGCGTCGACACTATTGGTTTTGATATTTAATCGAATATTGTTATTACCAGCGACACTTTTACCTGCGATATTATCACCGGCAACGAAAATCATTATTTAAAAAAAAATTACCGGCGACGCTTTTACCGGCGACAGAGCTCATTACTGGCAACACTTTTGCCGGCGACCCTTTTACCGGCGTCATATGTCATTCCCGGCGACAACATTATTAACGGCGACAAACTGATCAATAGCGACGAGGCAGTAGCGGCGACTCACTACCGGCGACGCGTCGCCGCTATTATCAGTACCGGCGACTTTTGGGACATTTACCGGCAACTTTTGTCGCCGGTAATGGCCTTTTTCCATGTAGTGGGAGGTGTTTTTTTTTTTTTTTTTTTTTTTTTTTTTTTTTTTCTTGACAACTAAACTCTTTTGCTTGTCCCCACATCTATCCCTGGCAGTTTATGTGCTCGTTTGAACCACGTACCAATTACTGGATTAGTGCTCACGACGTTGGTATATGGGCAACATTTACTGAAAGTTAACACTCAGAGACATACCTTAGGAATGTAAACAAAACCATAATCATGTTTATATTATACCCTTTTTCATCCTAAATATATATATACTAAAGCAAGTAAAACATATAATAACTCGATCCATACAGATGGAAACTTTTCTCATTTCCTGCAATAGTGGTCTCTCTTTTCATCTGAGCCACATCTACATCTTGTTGGGAGTAGACTGAAAAAAACTCACCTATCACCATCCTGCATGCACCTGCAACTAAGCCTGTAGAAGTAATCATGGCTCTAACATCTTGTTTAACAGCTCCAACACCCATCATTAAAGATGCAACAGAGACTTTGCCATGTTCTTGTTCAGATTTGTCATTAGAAACTGGAATGCATAGATCATTTTGCACAGCCATGGTGGTGAAGGAAGGAAAGAGAATATGCAATACTATATTATGACTAATGGTAACTACTCAAACACGAATCAAGATGAATTACTTGTGGATATAGAGCCCTTCATATAGGACATATTTATAGTGTGTTTTTGTGTTTTCCACCTTATATTATATATTAGAAGCCATGGTGACAAGCTTACCAATGCGAGCACATCTTTTTTCTTGAAAATAATCCACTGCAATTAAAATATATATGTTTGTGTACGAAATATCATAGTTTGATGTTTATGTTCGGTTTTCAAAAAAAGAAAAAAGTGTGCAGTGTGCACCCCAGAACGAAAGTTGAAGTAATCATCTCATGAAAAATACATTAAAGCTTGTGGAATATACACACTAAATATAAAAATGAAACAGTATCTCAAAAAAATTAAACTGAAATGGAGTGTGCAGTCCATAACTGGTAGAAAGATGAATTTAAAAAATGGAAGGAGTGTGGAATCCACGCCACCCACAACATAAAGATGATTTGGAAATATCTGTCTGATGATTACTCATATAATTATGCAATGTAAACAATAATAATCTACACATATTGACTTGTACCCTCTAGTCTAACCCAATTACAAGAGTATCTATAGAATCAGATCTCTAAAATATTTATGTTATGTATTTCGTAACTAGGTAAAGCCTCAATATATATACAAACCACATCCCATAATAGAAAAATTAAGATAAAATAACCTAAAACTTAACTTGATCCTAGTTCAAAATCTTCCATGGATTTCATTAATATTGTCACTAGCTATGGATAAAGAGTGCTTACTTTTTAGTACATCATATAGTATGCATGATTATGTGTATTAGTTATGATCAATGTGTAGGGGTTGAACAAAGTTAAAATAGTAACACCGGTAATTATTTTTAAATAAACCATTCCAAGGATTTGATTGAATAGTATCAGCAGATATGGTCTCAACTCACACAAGCTTAACTATGAAGTCTAATTAAAATATGTTTGTGTACAAAGATCATAGTTTTAAGTATATGGTACTCGGATTAGAATACAGTTTGACTTTTGTACAAAATATTGTTGTAGTAACTTAACCATGCTATTGTGGTACACAATGTGAAGAATTATCATCAAATCCACGTTCATCTTCGATGTTTTATGTTCTTTTTAAATTTGTTCCACTTCTTCATGGTAGTGTGCTTCAAGGAATTTAGGGATCTTATGTTGGTTTTTCAGGCTCTTCACGAGGCTCCTGCAAATAGAAGTGACAGAGAAAAACTTTTTTACAGAGAAAGGGAACAATAGGCAAAGTTTTTTTTTTGTGTATTATTCAAGTGAAAAGGAGTGATTTCAACGTACACAATGCCTGAGAATTTAAACTAAAGAGATGCAGAAAAATTAGGAACTAACAGCTACTTCCTAAAGACCAGGGGCATATCTGTCACAACTCACATGGCTTTGATTTATTCTCCTATTCTAATTTCACATGCAAAAACAAATAAAATAAAACTTCTGAATTACTTCAACATTTTCCCCCTTAATTCAGAGGTGGTGATTGGCTTTACTCCAATTAATTCTCGCATTTCTTCATACTTCACTCTTGCCATTGACTTGGTGAGAATGTCTGCTTTCTGCTTCGAACCACACACATGACTAACTACAATTTCCCCAGCTTCAATGCATTCTCGAATGAAGTGGTACCTTATATGAATGTGCTTACTTCGCCCATGGAACACTGGGTTCTTCATTAAGTCAATAGCAGATCTGTTATCAACTAATAAGACAACTGGAGGTACCCTTTGCCCTGTAATCGTTGAGAGTAATCGTTGGAGCCAAATGCCTTGGCAAGCTGCTTGAGTTGCATCCATGAATTCTGCTTCACAAGATGATAGGGCTACACTTCTTTGCTTCTGTGAAGACCATGTCACTAAGTTCCCATTCATATAGAATGTTGTCCTACCTATGCTCTTTCCATCCTCCATATCTTTTCCAAAATCACTGTCTGAATACCCTGTGAGCGTGACTCTTTCATTACCCCGGGTATATGACAGACCATAGTTTAGAGTACCTTTGATGTATCTAAGAATGGCCTTCAATGCTTGAAAGTGTTTCATTGTTGGTTTCTCCATAAACCTGCTCACTACCCCAACTGGAAAAGAGAGATCAGGACGTATGTGTGTTAGATACCTTAGAGCACCAACTATGGTTCTATATTCGGTGGGATTCACTAATTCATCTTCTTGGTTCTTGACCAGTTTCTACTTATGATCCATAGGGATTTTCGAAGCATTGCAGTCTATCATGCGGGTCTTAATAAGAATGTTTTTAGCGTATGCCTCCTGTTTCAAGGTTATACCAGTTTCACCTTGATTGACTTCAATTCCCAAATAATAAGACAATAGAACGAGGTCACTCATTTCAAATTTAGTTCTCATCTTCTGTTTGAAATTGTCTATGTCTTTGGAGCAGCTTCCAGTGACTAGTAGATCATCAACATAAACTCCCACAATCAGAGTTTTACCCCCCTTTTTCCTTGTATACACTGAATATTCCTGGTGGCATCTTGTGAAACCTAAGACCTTCAGATGTCTATCAAGACAAGCATTCCAAGCTCTGGGTGCTTGTTTTATTCCGTAAAGTGCCTTTGAGAGTTTATACACTTTCCCTTCACTACCTTTCTTCTCAAAGCCTTCAGGTTGGATTACATAGACCTCTTCTTCTAATTTCCCATTCAAGAACGTTGATTTTACATCGAGATGGTGAACCCTCCATCCATTTGACCCTGCAAGAGCCAAAATTACACGCACAGTCTCGATTCTAGCTACTGGTGCGAACACCTCTTCATAGTCAATACCCTGTTTCTGTACGTATCCCTTCGCCACAATTCTTGCTTTATACTTTGAAATTCTTCCATCTGGTTCCCTTTTAATCTTGTATATCCACTTCAGACCAATTGCACTTCGCCCTTTTAGGAGGTCAACGAGGGTCCAGGTCTTGTTCCTTTCGATAGACGCTAATTCCTCCTTCATGGCGCTGACCCATTCATCTCTAGTCATCGCTTCTTGATACGAATTTGGTTCTTCTTCATTACGGATCATGAGTAGTTCTTCAAGGGGTACTAGTATCTCCTCCGTATTCTCGTACAGCTCGGTGAGTGTGCGATAGCGCTTTGGGGCACCACCGCCGGTGGAGCTTGAGGCGGTGCTTGGAGTCGTCGATCGAACAGGTGGAGAAATCGGTGATCCAGTCATAACAGGCGCGCTGGACATATATTGATCAGTGGGTGTTGTGGGCATGTTTGGACTATTAATCAAGTGTGGGCTCCCTTATGAGTCCATTTGGGTAGTAGTAGGTTCTTCACTATCCGATTCAGGCGATCCGATATCAAATGACCCGGAATCACTTAGAGGGGTATATGAGTCAAATACGTCTTCGTCTTCAATCTCCCCAAACTCAGTGAAATTGAAACCATCCACTGTAAAGCTCATACCTGGAATTGACTTAATTTTGCTTTTCTCCCCCCAATTCCAGGTTTTGTTTTCTTCGAATACCACATCACGACTTACATACACCGATCCTGTATCAGGGTCTAATAGTCTATGAGCCTCTGACCCCTTTTCTGTGCCGAGATAAACCACCTTCTTGCTTCTATCATCCAGCTTCTTCAAGTGATTTTTCACAATCTTCATGTGAGCTAGACACCCAAACACTTTTATGTGTCCAACGTGTGGTTTTCGGCCTATCCACGTCTCATATGGCGTCGATTCTTTCAGGGCTTTTGTGCTCAATCGATTCTGCACAGAAATAGCATGGTTCACGGCTTCTCCCCATAGTACATCAGGTACCTTCATGGTTTTCAAGCAGCTTCTGACCATTTCAAGTATCGATTGGTTTCTTCTTTCGACCACTCCGTTTTGCTGCGGAGAGTAGGGTGACGTATATTGCCGACCGAGCCCAGTTTCTTCACAATACGAGGTGAATTGATTTGAGAGAAATTCTCCTCCCCTGTCTGTTCTAAGCACTTTCATTTTCTCACCTGTTTCTGCTTCAACTTTCTTTCTGAAATTCTTGAATGTCTGAAATGCTTCGTCTTTTGATTTCAACAAGTACACCCACATTACTCTACTAAATTCATCTACCAGTAACATGAAGTACTTGTTACCTGCTGGGGTTGGTGGAGTAACCAGTCCACATAAGTCACCATGGACCAGCTCCAATCTTCTTTTTGCTCTAAAGCTCGTACTTGATGGAAAAGGATTTCGTGTTTGTTTTCCCATAAGACACCCTTCACAGGGCTCAGACGGAATGATCATCTTAGGAATTCCCTCTATTATTCCCTTTTCAGACATTAATTTCAAGGAGGCAAAGTTCACATGGCCTCCTAACCTTATATGCCACAGCCACGATGGGTCTTTACATTGAGCAATCAAACATTGATTTTTGACATCTTCCAGTGTTATCTTGTAAAGACGGTTTTGGGATTTCTGAACCTTCATCAACAATCTTCCTCTTCTTTCATGAACCTAGAGAAAAGGTTCCTTTATTTTAATTTCATCTCCATCTTCAGATAACTGCCCAAGATTGATTATGTTGCTGCATAAATCAGGTATGTAATACACTTCCTGAAGCTTTCTTTGTTCACACACTGAAAAATTATGGAACCTTTTCCTTCAATTCTTACTTTAGTTTCATTTCCGAATCTAACATACCCTTGTACTCCTTTGTTTAGGTGGTGGAACTTCTTCACATCTCCTGTCATGTGATTGCTTGCCCCTGTATCAAGATACCATATGCCTGATTGGGTTGACTCTCCACCATTGGTCTTCAATTTCGGATTTACTTTCTCTTCATTCAGGAAGACTTCATCAACTTTATCTTTGTCTTCCAAGGGCATGAGCAACAGTGCAGGTTCGGAGTCTTCTTGAATCAGGTGATTCTCATGATTTCTCTCCTTTCTTGGGTTTTTGCATTCAGCTGCGTAATGGCCATATTCCTGGCAATTATAACATTGTATTGCACTTTTGTCTTGACTGCTAGAGGCCCCATGATTCCCTTCCATGTGGTGGTTTGACTCGCTTCTACCACGACCACGCCCTCCATTGTGTCTTCCTCGGCCTCTACCTCTGCCTCGTCCCCGTGATCCTCCAAAACCTCCTCTATTCGATTTGGATTTGGAGTCTCCATCACTCTTCTTCTTGTTCCTTTCTGACCACTCTTGATGTGTCAAGAGGAGCTTTCGAACATCACTATCTGTATGGCCCTTTAGCCTCTCTTCATGTGCCTTTAATCTTCCAATGACTTCTTCTACTGTCATGTTTTCTAGATCACCAAACTGTTCCAGGGTAGAGGCCAATTGGAGAAACTTGGTCGACATTGCCCTAAGTAGCTTCTTCACCACATATTCTTCTTCAACAGTATCACCAAGAGTACGCATTGAGCTGACAATGTTATCAATTTTCACTGCAAATTCATCCACACCTTCTGATTCTTTCGTGGTAAGCGATTCAAATTCAGCCTTTAGATTCTGAATTCTTGCTGTTTTTACTCTGTCAGCCCCTACAAATCTTGTTTTCAGAGCCTCCCAAGTCTCTTTGGCTGTTTTCTTCTCAGCCAATGACATCAAGAGATCTTCAGGTATCCCTTGATAAATTGCTGCTAACGCCATCTTATCTTTCTGTGTGTCAACAGTTGTGTTTGCAGTTCTGGGCTCCACCGCCTCCCATACACCATGAGCCTGCATAAACACCTTCATTTTGATTGCCCAGGCTCCATAGTTCGTCTTCGACAGCATGGGATAGTGTAGAGTGATCTGACTATCTTTCTCGCCATTACTACTGGATCCTGTCATTTCTTCTTGGGACTGGTACTTGGGCATATACCAGGATTTGCTCTGATACCACTTTGTTGGTTTTTCAGGCTCTTCACGAGGCTCCTGAAAATATAAGTGACAGAGAAAAACTTTTTTACAGAGAAAGGGAACAATAGGCAAAGTTTTTTTTTTTGTGTATTATTCAAGTGAAAAGGAGTGATTTCAACGTACACAATGCCTGGGAATTTAAACTAAAGAGATGCAGAAAAATCAGGAACTGACAGCTACTTCCTAAAGACCAGGGGCATATCTGTCACATGGCTTTGATTTATTCTCCTATTCTAATTTCACGTGCAAAAACAAATAAAATAAAACTTCTGAATTACTTCAACATCTTATCAACTGTGGAATGTTTTATTCTCATGAGCCGTTTTCTTTATTCAATCTACTAGAGGCTTAGTCATCATTTGAAGCTAAAGGTGGCATCTTTACAGTGTGTTATTAGAGCAAATATTCAAATTTCTAAAGGTAACATTTTCATTAGAGGACTGTTCACAATACATGTGTATTGTCTAATTCTAAGTGTGATAATCCACTGCTCTTCTGTATTTTGAGAGTAAAAGACCAAAGCTAAAAGGCATCAAAACATACAAAAGCATTCATGGAAACATCAAAAGTATTAGCCATTTTGATGGCCATTAGGTAGGTATGCGATTGCTTTTCTTCATTGCTCGTAGCTCAGCTTATAACTAATAATTTGAAAGAGTTCTGATCTCTATCAAGCAAAAATATGACCATAATATATTTATATTTTTTCTTAAAAGGAACAACGAAAGCAGCAAATCAGAAAAGAAAGAATGTAATCCAAAGAATGTGTGAATCTAAGCTTCATGTGTTCATAAATACAATGGATACTGCCCGACTGTAAGTGCAAGCTTTGTTGGATTTCGAAGGAATACACACTTAATAAAGCTAGACGTTTGTCATACATATTAAAAATTACTCCATAAAGAACAATGAAAGATTAAACATTAAAAAAAGTTGAATCCACGCCACCACCACCATCCGCTAAATATTCAAATAGGAATCAACAGCCATGAATAAAAAAAACACACATAAAGGGACTGTGCAACCCACAAGTATTGGAAAAATAAATGATATACGAGAAAGGAGAGTGGGATGCCTGCATAGGCAAACAATATCATATCTATGGACCTTAAGAAAAAGAGAAGACTATTTGTCTGGTATTGCATACCATGACCAACTTCTCCATAAAATAATGGTACATATATATATATATATATATATATATATATATATATATATATATATATATATATATATATATATATATATATATATATATATATATACCGTAAGAACCTATAACTTTAGATGTTTATAAAGGGTTTAGGGTTTAGGGTTAAGAACCCTAAACCCTTTATAAACATCTAAATTTAGAGGTTCTTAATCTTTTTTGGTTCTCATTTGAACATTTACCTATATATATATATATATATATATATATATATATATATATATATATATATATATATATATATATATATAGGCCTAGGTTATTCTATTATAACTAATTATTGTGTTATTGTATGAATAATTATGGGCCAATCATTTTACTTATATTAAAAAAGTGGTTATTACATATTATTGAATTAAATATAAATGAAAAATACCATCTAATTTAACTAAAAGGGTATTTTAGTCAGTTAATATAGATTTAATAAAGGAAATTTGCATATTTTAAGGAAAATTACATATTTTAAGGGAAAATATATTCTATTAATTTTTAAAATCTGATTGTATGGATGATAATTCTCCTAATTCGGAAATTCTGACGGAATATGCTTATCAACATATAGAAAAATAACAAAAGTTATCGAACCATACAATAATACACATTCTGATATAATATATATTTTGATTTAATAAACTTTTTGAAGAATAACAAAATTTTGGATACAAGTTTAAAAAAATTTCATTACATTCTTAGAAAAGAAAAAAAATTATATACTATTCTATGAGAATGTTACACTTATTAATAGCAAAGAAATACAAATATATAAATCATTCTACCAGAATATACTATTATTCTGCTAGATTTGGAAGATTGGTGGTCCTTGTTCGTCTTCATCCCGTAGAATAACTCACTCGATGTCCCCTCTTCCCTCTATATTTTCCTGTCAAAAATCAAAATCAAACACCAATTCCTCCCAATGATTTCTGTTCAAACAATAAAAAAAATGTAGCAGCTAATCAATTAAAATATAACAGCTAAAGCGTAGAATTATTCCAAGTTTCACTATGACCAAAATCACACTCAAATTCTATTTCTCCTATTGGTCCTTCCATTGCAGCCATTCTACCTCCTGAACACTCAATAAAAGATTAAACTCAAATAAAATCAACACTCCATTCTAAAATAATATATACAATGATAAAAACTTTTTGTGAGATATGGATGATCAAGAAACATCCATCAATTCACTATAAAACATCAACACCATATATCCATTCCTTCATCAGTTTGTGTCAAAACAAACAAAGAAAAAGGAATTTTCATTGTTCTTCTATTCCTCTCTATCAATTTCTGTCAAAAACAAATCCAAACATCCATATTTATCCTACATTGATTTCTATCCCAAACAAAAAAAAAAACGAGGCTACCCCATGCTCATCTGTTTCACTGATATTTCAATGGAGCTATTGCTAGATCAAGGAAAAAAAAGAGAAAAAGAACAGGGGAGCTTCCGTAGTAGCCCCCGTCCACGCGCCTATCAACCACTGAGAGCAAGACCTATTGAAGTTGGTGTTTCCCCGGAGCAAAACCGGTCAGCGGCAACCCCCTGTTTCATCCGAGTTTTCTCACTTCACCATTCTATCTTCTTCCCCACCTAGCCCCGTTTCAGTATTTTCAGTTTCAGAACAAAAAGAAAAGGGAAATCTTCACCGGAGCTCCAGGAGCAAAACCCATCAACGAAACCAACAACAAGATTAGTGAATTCATCCGGATCAATCACTTCAGCACTATTGTACAAAGAAAAAGGAAACAACGGTATATAGTGGAATGGAAAATAAAAAGCCCTAATTTTTAGATTGAAATTGCATGGTGGTTCTTCAATTGAAATGCCGATTTTTGCTTAGATAAGGGCAGTGTCGGAAAAACTCCTTGGGTGCTAAAACAAAATAGCAGAAAAGAATTGAACGAATAAAAGAAAGAAATGAAATCGAACCATGGGTTTGATCAGGGAAGAGGAACAGATGAACAAAAGAAACACGAATAAAGTAGACAAACTCCTCCAATGGCTCATCTGTCGAGCGGAGGGAAGAGGAATTCAGAGGCGAGTCGGATGGCTCTATGAGGGAATTCCATCGTGGAGAAGAGGGAGAAGGGGTCGTCAAGGCCGTCGATTCTTCCTAGGCCTCATGATTTTCTCATCGACAACCACCGATCGGGAATGACAGCAGCGGTGGTTGATGATTCAGGGGGCATTTGGCTGATTTAGTCAACGAAAAGGATGAAGAATAATGGAAACAGCGACGGGAAGGATCGGAAAAGCACCTCTAGTGCCTGAAATTTTTTTAAGAAGGAGAAGGAAAAGGCAGTGGCGGCGATGGGTTGTTTTATGCCGCCTCTTGACTGGTTTGGTAGCAAAACACGTAGGGAGGGAACTCACAATAATTTTGTAGTCCATTCTAATTTTGCAGATCGGGAACAAGATTTAAATTGGAGAGATTAGGTCAATACCATGATTATAGGGATTAATTTTGGAAGTTACTAAACAAATTACTAAATTACCCTTATTTATTTATTTAATTATTTAATTTTTTGTTTAATTTTGATTGGCCCACATTTATGTATACAATAATACAATACTTACTTTAAACAAATGAACCTAGCTATATATATATATATATATATATATATATATATATATATATATATATATATACACACACACACACGCACTAGCTATTTACTCGCGCTAAGCGATGGGTGCAAATAAAGTTTCTCATAAATTAGTTGTAGAGTCGGTAAAAATAAAAATGAAGTGTTTTGCTTGTTTACAAATGTGTATGAACACGTGACTGATTGTATATTGTTATTCGTGCAACGTTTTTATACAACACATATGATGTACAAACTTCATTGCCGTTGAATTGTTTGTTAGACTTCACGAATATTTTTTATTGATACGTGATATCCTTTTGGATAAAGTTGGAGATGTGAAAAGTTAGTTTTGAAAATTATTTTCATTCGGAAACACATTATATTTCAAGGAACATAAGTTACTTTTCGACGAATCGTTTCTTTTCGCTATTTATTTGTCATACGGAAATGTCCATTTCTTTTAATTATTTTGAATTAAAAATAGAAACATGTTAATGTTTTTTGTTTAAAAAAGAAAATGTTGTTATTGATTAAAAATAAATGTACATTGTTATTTTTTATAAAAATGTACATTGTTGATTACAAATCCGATTAAATCTTCGGTTTTTTCAGTATAATTATGATTTAATTTCTTGTTTTGTCACAATAACGGATAAATGTCGCTTAGGTGTAGACCATTAATAGGTCTAGGTCTAGGTGGTGGACTGAGGTCAAGTGACTAATCGATGTCCAAGGGAACTACCATCAAAAAAAGGTTTGTACATAATTTAACAATTAGACGATAAAAATAGAAAATATAAGTAGGATGCTAAAATAAACAGTTTCATAATTTGTAGTTAATTTGGATATAAATGAATGTCGTTTTGGTTAAATAAAAACGTACGGATCTATTTTGGTGGTTAAATAAAAACGTACGGATCTATTTTGGGTTAAAAAAATATATTGTTATTTTGTGTAACAATAGTCATTTTTAATTAATATTGATAAAAAAATGTCAATTTCGTAACAATTGTCATTTTGCAAAAATATTTATTGGACTAAAATATAAAAGTATTAGTTTAAACTTTAAATAGATATTTATTTATATTTTAATATTAATCTTATTATTTAGGTAGTTTTGAATAAATCATTTAAAACTATTATCATTATTATGAAATTTGATATTGGAATTTTTCAAGTTTGAAATGAATTTATTAGTTTGTTAAAAAATGATTTGTCTTTATCAAAAAAGATATGCTATTATCTTATTGAATTGGAGTTTGATTTAATGAAAATCTATTTTTTTATCCGAAATTGTTTATCAATGAAAGTAGTAGAATGGTAATTGGTACGTGTTTTATGAAGATTTTTGTCTTACCTTGCTCAATATGGGCAGTTTGGGGATTTTACATTTTCTATCTTTGGTTTCGTTTGGATCTTTATGAATGACTATCCGTATTCTCTCCATATTATTTTTATTTTGTCACTTTTATCACATTGATTTTTGCACTATTATATTAGTTTAGTGTATAGCATAACATTCATATTATTTTTATTTTGTCACTTTTATCACATCAATTTTTGCACTATTATATTAGTTTAGTGTATAGCATAACATTCATACGGCCTTCCTTCCAAAGTTGTTATTCTAATTGATTTGATTGTCTTTAATTTTGTCATTCTATACTTTTTACTTTTTGTCTCTAAGATGATTAATTTTTAGCATATTTTCTATCTATAAGATGATCATTGTTTAGCAACTTATAACTATAAGATATTGGAGCTTTAGCTTCTATAAATAAAATTACAGATTTTTTTTATTTACAAGTGATTTGAAGATTGATAGCATCTATATATATATATATATATATATATATATATATATATATATATATATATATATATATATATATATGACAAACAAATAAATGAGCAACAAAATATATACCATGTGAAAAGAATTTTCAAAACGTCTACTTCTAATTTTCCCTATCTACTTGCCCACTTTCTTTCCTCAAAGAATTCTCCATCTTTGAAAGTCTCTTTATAGTAGGATCTTCATTAGTCGCCTTTCCTTTCTCAACATCTTTAACTCGGTAAGATCATGACCAAGCTTCCTTTATTTCCTTCACACATCTCTCAAGATCTTTTATCTGATGCAATAAACTGAAGATCATCTCACCCATACACTCACGTGTAGTTTAGTTTGTTGGACATGGATTAGTACCAATTATATATAACTAGTTTATATTGTTCCTTCTTATGGTTGATAAATAAGTTATGACTTGTATACATGCTGAACAGGGATATGGTGAAATGAACAGAGAGATGGAGACAATACATTATTAATAATCACCAAGCAACTACAATTAGTGAAGTAACGAAGTTATCTTAACAAATTTATGTAAATGATGCATTACAAGGCCCTTAGTTTTGTATGAACTGCCATTTTTTCTTGAGATATAAAAAATAAATTGGACCATGATTACAACTTCTTACTGTTGGATTTGTGTCTAAGGCTATAACTATATTTGGTAAGTACTTGACCCGATTGTGCATGGTCCTTTTAGGTTGCCTTCACCATAGCAACTTGATAAGGTAATTTAGAGAGAAGAGATATTATTATTAATATATTATAAGAATAATATGTTAAAAGAATACTAATATTATTTGATTAATATAAGTCATAAATTAATTAGGAATTAATTTGGTGACTTAAAGAGATAATCGAATAAAGGGGTATAAACTGTCAAATGTGTGAAAGTTATATTTTGAGCTGATAACCCTTATGGATATAGGTTTGGACGATTTTAGGGATATGGATCACCTAGAAATCGTCCAAGGCCTTATCTAGGAAGGGATTTGGATTGTTTTGAGGCTAAGTTATCCAATTAGGGTTTTAAGGTGAAACCCTAGGAGCTCACAGTATAAATAGACCCATAGGGTTGATGAAATCGGCCAACTTTGTGTTTGGAGAAACCCTAGAGCCGATTTCCCTCTTCCTCATCTCTCTCAAATCATCTTTTTGCTAGTTGGTGTTTGTAAGCCATTAGAGGGGTGACATTTGTGACTCTAAGCTCCAAGAAGAAGAAGGTTTTCAAGCAAGTAACTCAAGGTATCATTCTATATCTTTTTGCATATGTTTTAATTGTTAGTATACATTAGATCTAGCCATGCAAGTCTTGGATATGTTGCATGTTCAATTAGTGAAACCTAGATCCAAGCTATAGGGTTGTATGTGCACATAGGTAAAGTTCTTATGTCCAAAACCCACCAGTGGTATCAAAGCCATGATTGGTTTCAATTGAATATGATGCTTAACTGTTTTACTTGCTGAAAATTGTTTTTCTTGCCCTCTGTCGACCCAACTCGGTGAGTCATTTTTTGGACTCGGCGAGTTGGTCCTACTCGGCGAGTCCCAAAGCTTGACTCGGCAAGTCCGAGTGTCAGACAGAGGATAATTCGGGATTTTGTTGCTGTTTTGTCTTGAATTGATACCTAAATCGTTTTATTATGTAAAAATCCGAATTTTAACAATTTAATGATTATCCTTGACATAAATAAAGATAATTTCAAATCTTTTAAATATTGATTATTTATATGATAAATATTGGACTATTTAAGATTATTTGGTACTTATCTAATGACTAAAATTAGATTAGGTCAAATATAGATAATTATGAAATTAATTGTTTAATTTGAATTATTTGTTATTTGATCCCTATTGTTTGAAAAGTTCAATTTCTGTCCCGAAGTTTTGAAATTTGAATTTTGTGATTAATAGTTTAATTTAGAAGAATTTAAATTTCAACCCCTAGAGTTTTACAAGTTTAAAATTCAACCCTGTACTATTATATTATTAAAAGCATAATAAATATATAAGTAAAATTAAAATGCTAGTCTTACCGTTAGTAGGCCTCATTCACGAAGCCGGTCTATAAGGTGGGTATAAGGTTGCTGCCTATAAAATGGCGCTTAATGGGTGTACACTCACACCCACCGCTTGCTTGACCGGTGGAGGGTCGTTAGCCGAAGGGGTACGACAATGCAATTCTCTCTCCTCATTAATAAGTATAATGAACCTATAAAAGTAACTAAACTATTTTATAAAATTCCCAATCTTGGTTACTTTAGGAAAAGTGAATTGATGCAATCCCATGAAATTGCACTTTCCACCCTTGCTAAGAAGTTAGTGGAGCGTGTGTGGTTTACCGGCACACTAATTGGTTCTAAGCAAAGGTAGCAAAGGGTGATTCATTGTTTATCATAGATCGATGGAGCGTGTATGGTTTACCGGCACATCAAATATATGATTGTAACAATGAAGGCACCATGTAGATTTGCATGGTAATTCACACCCGCTTTGTGATCCTCGGTATCCCGGTCACAAACTAGAGGGACATATCGAGATTTAAACATGCCATTGAAGAGTTCAATGAATCTCTAAAATCTAGGAATTCTCAATAAAACTTAAGGTTATGTTTTCGTTGTGAAGAATTAGTGAATCGTCATTCACTTACCTCCAAATTTTTTGCATGATTGGATTACGGCATCCCTTTTCTAATATGTAAATAATGTTGTTGGGTCCTAGCCCTAATTTTTCATTTTTGGGTGTTCAATTAGGGATCCAAATTCTAATCAAACTTTGTCCTTTCTATTTGTAGATGCCGAACACAAACAATGCTGCTGCTAACTCATTCACGTTAATGAGTCTTTGCCAAAAGGTGACCTTCAATGGTACGAAGTTTATCGAATGGATAAGATACATTCGCACCATTGCAGGCTACGAGGACAAAGAGTATGTCCTCGACGAAAAGCTCGAGAAGGTCAACCCGGAAATCACTACTCCCGAAGAGATGGCTGTCTTTGAGACACACGAATGTGATGCAACGAAAGTTCATTGCATCATGATAGCCACTATGAACCAAGAATTCCAAAAGTCCTATAAGGACATGTATCCATATGAAATGCATCAAGACTTGATGGAGAGGTACCACCAAAGCGCGAGGAAAGAGCGCTACGAGATCATCACTAACATGATCACCACTAAGATGAGAAATGGAGAATCATTGACTGTGCACTTGCAAAAGATGCAACGATATGTTGATCGTCTTCGCAAGTTAAATGTTAACTTTGGGGAGGATTTGGCCATCGACATTGTTCTTCATTCCTTGCCTTCATGTTACAACCAATTTAGGATGACCTACCACATGAACAAGGAAGAAGTCACCCTAAGCAAACTCCAAGGACTCCTTAGGACTGTTGAGAGCAACCTAAACGACAAGTGTGTTGCACCATCTCCCGCACCAACCGCTGCCCCTGTTCTGGCTATAGGGCAGGGAAGGGGCAAGAAGAGGAAGGCTCCGTCAAAGAGCCACCGCAAGGGAAAGTACCAAGATGGTTCCTCTTCTAGTGGGACCAAAGTTGATCCTGCTAAGCCTAACCCTAATCCGAAGGAGGCAGAGTGCCATCATTGCCACAAAATAGGGCATTGGAAGAGAAGTTGCTCGGAATATCTGCAAGCCATCAAGGATGGAAAGATCAAGCCATCTTTTCCAGGTATATACACAATTAAATCTATTAATTCATCTCACACACTATTTCTTGGGTTCTTGACATAGAATGTGGTTACCACATTTGTTCTGACTTGCATGGACTAAGAAGAGATAGAGATGTGGAGCAAGGAAGAATAAATCTAATCATGGGAAACTGAAGATCGTCGCCGGTCACCAAGATTGAAGTGTATTCTTTAGTGCTTAGTAATGGATTAGGTCTAGATTTAAACAATTGTTGCTACTCGCCAGATATGGCAAGAAACATCATTTCATTTCCTGGTTTGTTTAGACAAGGAGTTAGATATTCGTTTAATAATATGAATGGTTCTATTTATGCTTATCTAAATGGTGTTTTATACTTTGCAGCTATGCCTTGTAATGGAATTTATGAAACTGTTATGGTTGTAGATAACCTAGGAAATGATGTGTTGTGTATAGATTCTTCCAATAGTATGGATAAAGCATCTTTGTGGCATTGCGTCTTGGACATGTCAACAAGAAGCGCATAGCCCAACTCGAAAAGGATGGAGTGTTGGAGTCATTCGACCTTAGGGAAGATGACACGTGCGAATCTTGGAAAGATGACCAAGTCACCCTTCACTGGCACTTGTGATAGGGGTGAGGGTTTATTGGATCTCATACATACCGATGTATGTGGACCCTTTAGATCCACCACAAAGGATGGAAACCGCTTCTACGTGACTTTCACCAATGATTATAGTAGATATGGGTATATTTACTTAATCAAGCACAAGTCTGAAACGTTTGAAAAGTTCAAAGAGTTCAAGAATGAAGTGGAGAATGAATTGGGCAGGAAAATCAAGATGCTTCGATCCGATTGAGGAGGAGAGTGCATAAGTCTTGAATTCCACAACTATCTCAAGGAATGTGGAATAGTTTCACAATTGACGCCTCCTAGTTAAAATGGTGTGGCAGAAAGGCGCAATCGAACCCTGTTGGACATGGTTCGTTCTATGATGAGTTGTGCTTCACTACCTATCTCATTTTGGGGGTATGCCTTAGAGACTGCCACCCATATCCTTAACCGAGTCCCTACAAAGAAGGTTGCCAAAACACCTCACAAGATGTGGACAGGGAAAGCTCCCTCGTTGGCACATATCAAGGTTTGGGGTTGTGAAGTTTTCGTAAGACGAGAAACTCACGACAAGCTCGAACCTCGTAGTGAGCGATGTATTTTCATCGGCTACCCGCAGAAATCCTTTGGATATCTCTTCTATAGACCGAGTGACAATGTGGTCTTCGTTGCGAGGAGATGGGTTTTCCAAGAGAGAGAACTTATAAGCCAAGGAGACAGTGGGAGGCAAATCGATCTTGAAGATATTCAAGAGTCGAGCGATGAAGGAACCTCTACCGTTGGCGTTCAACCCGAGGAAGAAACTCCGTTTGAACCAATTGACGAGTCATTACCTCTTAGAAGTTCCGAAAGAGTTAGAGTTCAACCCCAGTTGTATGGTTTTCATATTACTACCGAAGGGGACACGTATATTAGTGATAGTACACTAATAAATCTAGATGAACCTAATTGCTATAAGGAAGCCATGGCAGGCCCGAAGTCTGCAAAATGGAAAGAGGCAATGGACAGCAAGATTCAGTCCATGTATGACAACCAAGTTTGGAATTTGGTTGACAATGCGCCCGGACGTAAGACGGATGGGTGCAAATGGATCTTCAAGAAGAAGACCGACATGGATGGGAATGTGCACACGTACAAGGCGCGATTGGTTGCGAAGGGCTTTACTCAAACTCCCGGAGTTGACTATGATGAGACCTTCTCACCAGTTGCGAAGATAAAGTCTATTAGAGTGATGCTAGCTATTGTCGCATTTCATGATTATGAGATATGGCAAATGGATGTCAAGACCGCTTTCCTTAATGGGAAGTTGGCTGAGGATGTTTACATGGCTCAGCCAGAAGGTTTTGTCGATCCGAAGCATCCAAATAGAGTGTGCAAGCTTGAGAAGTCAATTTATGGACCTAAGCAAGCGTCTCGCAGATGGAATCTTTGCTTTGATGAGAAAGTCAAAGAGTTTGGATTTGTACGAAGCGAAGATAAATCATGTGTGTATGTCAAAGCCAGTGGGAGCATAGTTAGCTTTCTCGTTTTGTATGTCGATGACATACTGCTCATAGGAAACGACATCCCAACTCTGCAGGAGGTAAAGTCCTGGCTCGGGAAGTGCTTCGCTATGAAGGACCTCGGAGAGGCTTCCTATTTTTTGGGAATAAGGATAGTGAGAGAAAGAAGTAAGAGACTAATAGGACCTAGTCAGAATACTTACTTAGATAAGGTACTAAAACGTTTTAGTATGAAAAACTCGACGAAAGGAGAACTACCGATATAGAGTAATACCAAGTTAAGTAAGACTCAAAGTCCGAGTACCGAAGTCGAGATAGCTGAGATGAGCTGAGTACCTTATGCTTCCGCAGTTGGCTCGATCATGTATGCTATGACTTGTACTCATCCTGATGTGGCATTTCCTTTGAGCATGGTCAGTAGATATCAAGGGAATCCTGGTAGAGCGCATTGGATTGCGGTCAAGAACATCCTTAAGTACCTTCGGAGGACCAAGGAATGGTTTCTAGTCCTCGGAGGGAGTGATCACTTGAAGGTGCGAGGGTAGAGTGACGCCAGTTTCCAGACCGACAAGGACAACTACCGTTCGCAGTCAGGATGGGTCTTTACCCTTAATGGAGGAGCAGTAACTTGGAAAAGTTCCAAACAGGAAATAGTAGTTGATTCAACATGCGAATCAGAGTACATTGCAGCAAGCGAAGCGTCGAAGGAGGCAATATGGTTGAAGAACTTCATTGGCGATCTTGGAGTTGTGCATGCCATAAAGGAGCCCATGGAAATTTTCTGTGATAATGAAGGAGCGGTTGCCTTGACCAAGGAACCGAGGGATCATGGTAGATCTCGGCATATCAACAAAAAATATCACTTTATTAGGCATTGAGTAGAAGAAGGACACCTTGTGGTTAAGAGGATATCATCAGAATATAACCCAGTAGATCCGCTTACGAAGGGACTGAGTAGGGTTAAGCACTTGCAGCATGCTAGGAGTATTGGGTTGAAGGATGATATTAGTTTAGATTAGATAGTATTAGAAACGTGTAATGGATAAATGTTATTGACATTTGATGATTAAATAAAGGAGTATTATTTATAAGTAATGTTACTGTCTTATGTTAATTGTTTAGCTATTGTTTCACTTTGCATGTTTTGACTTCTAGAATAATTAAGTTTATTAAGAATCATCGAATTATTCAAACAGTCCACAATCGTTCATATGTTGAAAGTAGGTATGAATGAAGATTGTCATGAATTGGTGTGTAGATTGTCTAAATGGTATTAGACATAGCAAAGGGTTGCTGCAACGTTCATCAGTGCTTATGAACAAGTTTTGAGCAATGGAATAATCTCGCGCTTTCTGGAATCACTTTGGAGTGATCGCAAGATGATAATATCATATGCTCTAAAAACCTAGATATATGGTTTATTATTTATTAATTGGTTATACATTGATAATGTGAAACCGCATCAGTAAATTGATGTCATAAAACGCATTGTTGTGTATAGTTGGTTAGTTGATAAGTAAATGCATGTAAGTAGAATTTTATCTGTTACTTTTATCCTAAGAGGGTAAAAGCGATATCACGGCCGCTCGATGATTTGATTTGACTTATGTGATGGGCCCGGTCAGGACTGAATTGATGTGTTCAATTAAGTTCTATGCCAAATAAATCTGAGATCAAGAAAATAGTTGCTAGACAATAAGTATGACAATGTCTCATGGAATCGTCTGCACGATATCAAAACAGAGGACTGTATGATCCCTTATCTAAAGGACAGGTTACTGATAAGATCAGAGTTGACAGCGTCTTTGAGAGCTACGATTGCTAATCGGATTGCGTTTGCGTTTATAGTTACTAGACATATACAAGTGGGAGACTGTTGGATTAGTGTCTAAGGCTGTAACTATATTTGGTAAGTACTTGACCCGATTGTGCATGGTCCTTTTGGGTTTCCTTCACCATAGCAACTTGATAGGGTGATTTAAAGAGAAGAGATATTATTATTAATATATTATAAGAATAATATGTTAAAAGAATAATAATATTATTTGATTAATATAAGTCATAAATTAATTATGAATTAATTTGGTGACTTAAAGAGATTAATTGAATAAAAGGGTATAAACTGTCAAATGTGTGAAAGTTGTATTTTGAGCTGATAACCCTTATAGATATAGGGTTGGACGATTTTAGGGATATGGATCACCTAGAAATCGTCCGAGGCCTTATCTAGGAAGGGATTTGGATTGCTTTGAGGCTAAGTTATCCAATTAGGGTTTTAAGGTGAAACCCTAGGAGCTCACAGTATAAATAGACCCATAGGGTTGAGGAAATTGGCCAACTTTGTGTTTGGAGAAATCCTAGAGCCGATTTCCCTCTTCCTCATCTCTCTCAAATCATCTTCTTGCTTGTTGGTGTTTGTAAGCCATTAGAGGAGTGACATTTGTGACTCTAAGCTCCAAGAAGAAGAAGGTTTTCAAGCAAGTAACTCAAGGTATCATTCTAGATCTGTTTTCATATGTTTTAATTGTTAGTTTACATTAGATCTAGCCATGAAAGTCTTGGATATGTTGCATGTTCAATTAGTGAAACCTAGATCCAAGCTATAGGGTTGTATGTGCACATAGGTAAAGTTCTTATGTCCAAAACCCATCATTTACGTCCTCCCTTGTTCTCTGAAAATCATTTAAATAAGCAGAAATTTTCACAACTTAAAGTGAATTCAAGAGCTATCAGATTAAAAAATTAAAAATCAAACTAATGAATAAATTATTTTTTAAAACTCTTTCCAAAGTAAAAAGCTATAAACTCTACAACGGATTCAACAATAGCAAAGGAATTACCACAACAATTCAGCTACCCGTGAGCCAAGTATATGACGTGGTATGAGGATATGACAGAAGCAAATTAAATTCAATGAGATGAAAGCCTAGATAAAAACAAAATGATTAAAGTTTCCAACCTGTCAACTTTTTTAGGTTTGAACCCCAATTTCAAGATGGATCAATTTATGAAATGAAGACTTGGTTCTAGTTGGATATTTAATAATTATGCAAAAGTGGTCATGAATTCCACATATGACTATACTTTATCAAATTTCCAACATCCTACAACACATCAGTTTCTAATTTTCAACAACCGTAATACCCAAATTACAAACAACAAACGTACCTTTGATTTAAATGATTTGAACATAAAATTTATGTGTAATTTGTTGAACCTAAAAAAACAATCTCCGAGAAATATACAAATGAAAACCTAAAAAGTAATTTATACCAAATTAAAGACCTTTTAACACCCAATACCTATTCGAGTATTCCCTTTGTCCACACATCAAAGCTTACATATCAAAAAAACGAAACAAATAGCAAAAATAAACAGGTGATCAGTCAAATTAGGTTATGTGAAAACAAAAAGTGACTCACCTCCAAGAACAAAGCTTAAAGCAGATGAGAAGAGAGATCTGCAATGCCCACTGTCCCAGATACATGTGAAGATGCAGACAATGTTAGAGACAGGGTAATGGATTCAACATACAACCCCTAATTCTCATACAATAAATCCAACCTAAATAAACCTTAAAACAGATTGCAAAACTATAACCATGGTACTAACTACTAATACACAATGGAAATAGGTTTGTAATACCTTCGTCTTAGAAGCTAGCAAGTTGTTCATCACACGATCCTTGAACCTAGATGATAAAGATGAATTCACAACCAAAAATATCAAATAGTTGTACTTAGTAGAATGTTTGTTTCACCGCAAACATTAGTTAGCAAATAATTGTTTGGCATTTAATCAAATAATTGTTTGGTATCATCAGCAAACATTAGTTAGAAATTCCTCGTCATTTAACTTTTTCTAACATATAAAAGCAACTAATTTAAGCATAATAGTTAAATAATATATGAAAAAAGGAAGTACAAGCTTCAACAACATGAAAATACATCAAACCTAATTCGCTTACCAATGGGTGAATCCCCAAAGCTGTGACTCAGCTGCCCTAGACAGAGGTGCACAGACGACCATATTACTAAAGAAAAAAAAATGAAAAGCATATAAGAAGTTGTTTGTGAGAATTGCACACATAAATTTCAATGTCTCCAAAAATATGTACCTTTTATGTGTACCTATCTTTAGTGATTCCATATGATGCTTTACCCAGGGGATAGGGTGGACAGACTTCTACAGCAAATTAGTTGATCTTGAGATTGAGAATCCCCAACTTTAGAAATGAAATTTACCTGTACGCAAATATAAATAAACTAACAGATGGTTATACAAAACCAATACGATCGTTAATGGACCTGCATAAAAGATAACCCACGAAAAGTAAAAACATATGAACAAAAAAATCGATTATTAGATGAATCGAACAGAAGAAACATGGATTTACCTCCGACTGGTATAAAAATTCTGAGAAAAAGTCTCTTTCATCTGTTCTGTCGTCATAATTGTCTTCAATTTCTCCGTATCTTTTCTTTGTGGCACATTAAACTTTGCTGTGAAAAGTTTGGGTTTCGCCCATAGCAGCGTTGGGTGATTGAAGGCAACACGAGGCTGGGTTTACTTCTTAGAGAGAGAGAGAGAGAGAGAGAGAATAAACACGAACATCATAAATTAGGAAGGTGTTCACATTCAAGTGAAAACATAGTTAACAAATTAGTTAACTTGTTCATTATAAGTCACAGAAGATTAAGCCAAGCACGATGGCATTACGTCATTTTCCATGAACTCTGATGACTGAGCTGCCATAAACAAAGATGACGCCTACTAACCGGAGCGAAAACAAAATAGAGCACACAACAATTTAATTATACAGATTCAACATGACCCTTATAAACCCTAAGACTGATTGCCTAAATTTAAGTAACAATTACCTGTGCCAAGAAGAACCAGAAGAAAAGCGACCAAGTTACTATTCATGCGAAAACGATAATGCCAAAAAAATCAATAAACATCACCAATTATACTACCGAAGATAATAAACGATAACGCCGTCTCATGGTCCCATTCACTTTCGTGCTCCTTCGAAGATCCTGTGGCGTACCATCCGAGGTCAGGTGGCGACGATGGAGGCGTTGAGACATTCAACAACGACGCCAAGAGAGAGACAACAAAGATTTTCTTTAATTTGGTGAGTAGTGTTGTGTGTAGCAAGGAGACGGAAAGAATAGGGTTTCGATTTTATGATGGCGGTTCTTGTGTGTAGAGAAGATTAGGTTAACATCTTCAATAAGGTAATACCGTGTATATGTGATTATAAGCTTAATATTATTGTACATGAGGCGTTAGGTATTGTACCTCTTAATTTTCAAGAAATTGGCAATATATTTAATAATATAGTAAAGATAAAGATATATATATATATATATATATATATATATATATATATATATATATATACACACACACACACCACAAATCGAGGGGGAGCATCACGATGCATCCACGCAACCGTCTGGAGTTGCCACGCGTTGTCTTATATATATATATATATATATATATATATATATATATATATATATATATATATATATATATACACACACACACACGCAGGAGGCGACGCATGGCAACTCTAGACAGTTGTGTGGATGCATCGCGATGCTCCCCTTAGATTTGTGGTGTGTGTGTGTGTCTATATATATATATATATATATATATATATATATATATATATATATATATATATATAGGGTTAGGTTATTTTGTTTTTGATAAGTATTGTGGTAATTTAAGAAAGTGATTTTCTTTTTAAATTAAATATAAAAAATCAAATAAATGGGGTTTAATCAATTGACCGGTCAAACAAGGGTAGAATGGTATTTTGCCCCGTCATTTAATTAGGAAACGGTGGATAATATGGAATGATCAACCGATAATCCCAAATATCTCGCTTACTCTCATAATCAAGAACCCAAATCCTTAGGAGGTTGAAAAACATTCCGATTTATTGTAATCAGTCTTCAAAAATCGAAAGATCGTTTGTAGGTTTTCCCTATAAATATCGACATTTAACCCTAGAAGACGAAATCGACATTTGGGGGTTATATTAACGGTATTCTGCAACAATGAGGAGTATAAGATCCAGTTCATTTAAGTCAAAGTTCAAGAACACAGTAGAAACGGCGTTGAATCTTGAAGACGACAATGATGATTCCGTTGCTAAAACTGAAGGTAATAATTTTTTTGTGTTATTTAATGTTTATTTAGTTCGAAAAATGTAGTAGAATTTAGGAAGTGTTTTTGAAAATCTTTTATATGTATGTATGATTTGTGGTCTGGAAGAAAAAATGTGTCATATTTTCGTATTTTATTAAGAATAGTTACTGTGTATGGTATTCTGCAAGAATGTTCTGTTTATATGATCGTGGCCATGGTTGTTATTCTGCTAGAATAAGTATACTTGTTTTACTGGTTAAAATTGTAAAGTAAATTGCTATATATAAGTTGTTAGTTAGCTTTTTTACAGTTTTTAAATTCTAATGGAATCACAATTTGTATATGATTTGGTACCTAAAACTGAAAAAAATCGTAGTTATTGTATGTTGAATAATGTTCCTTTTTTCATATTCTGATAGAATGTTCTGTGTATATGAACCAGAATAATGTTGATATTCTGGTAGATTTGTAATATGTGGAAGAAAAATGTGTCATGTTTTCGTATTTTATTAAGAAACTTGATAATATCATATAATTCATCAAAAATGTTCTGAAACTTAAAAAAAGATAACTGTGTATGGTATTCTGCAAGAATGTTCTGTTTATATGATCGTGACCATGGTTATTATTATGCTAGAATAAGTATACTTGTTTTACTGGTTAAAATTGTAAAGTAAATTGCTATATTTAAGTTGTTAGTTAGCTTTTTTTACAGGTTTTAAAGTCTAATGGAATCACAATTTGTATATGATTTAGTACCTAAAACTGAAAAAATCGTAGTCATTGTATTTTGAATAAGGTTACATGTTTCATATTCTGATAGAATGTTCTATGTATATGAACCTAAACAATGTTGATATTCTGGTAGATTTGTAATATAAATTTCTATATTTAAGTAGTTAAGTAGTATTTTAATCTGAAACTGAAAAATTGATAGTTTCTGTTTGTGGAATAAAGTTACATGTTTCATATTCTAATAGAATTTTATGTGTATTAGCATTGTATTCAGATTTTTAATTGTGATCGAATCATAGTTTGTATATAATTTAGTACCTAAAACTGTAAAAAAATCGTAGTGATAGGATGTTGAATAAGGTTACATGTTTCATATTCTAATAGAATGTTCTTAGTATTTGAACCTAAACGTTGTTGATATTTTGGTAGAATTGTAATCTAATTTTTTATATTTAAATAGTTAATTAGCATGTTAAACTAAAAAATTCATAGTTCTTGTATGTGGAATAAGTATACATGTTTCATATTCTGTTAGAATATAATGTGTATAAGTCTAGTTGTTTTACTATTTAACATTGTAAGATATTTTTCTATATTGAAGTAGTGTATTAGCATTGTATACATATTTTTGATTGTATTGGAATCACAGTTGGTATATGATTTAATACCTAAAACTGAAAAAATCTTACTGATTGTATGTTGAATAAGGTTTCATGTTTCATATTCTAATAGAATGTTTTGTGTATGTCAACTTAAATATTGTTAATATTCTGGTAGAATTGTAATCTAATTTTTTATATTTAAATAGTTAATTAGCATGTTTAAGTGAAAAATTCATAGTTCTTTTATGTGGAATAAGTATGCAAAAAACACATTCTATTAGAATGTAATGTGTATAAGAACTTGAACATGGTTGATATTCTGATAGCATAAGTGTATTTGTTTTACTAGTTAGCATTGTAAGATAAATTTCTATACTGAAGCAGTTAAGTAGCATTTTATATATAATTTTAATTCTAATGGAACCACAGTATGTAGATGATTAATGACTGATACTGAAGAATTGATAGTTACTGTATGTAGAATAAGGTTACATGTTTCAAATTATGGTAGAATTGTAATCTAAATTTCTATATTTAAGTAGTTAATTAGCATTTTAAAATGAAAAATTCATAGTTTTTGTATGTGGAATAAGCTTAGATGTTTCATATTCTAAAAGAATGTTCCGTGTATATGAAACTGAAAATGGTTGATATTCTGCTAGCATAAGTCTACTTGTTTGACTATTAAACACTCCTAAATAGAATATGATATTATATATGAGTGTGAAATTTGATTGTATCAATCTGATAGAATTCTAAATTAAATGTATTTGATTCTTGTAGAGTTAGCCTACTTGTTTTATTAGTTAACTCTGTAATGAAAATTTATGCTATCTATTGTTTGTTGTAGCAGAACAAATTCAGGAAGAAGAACATTTGAACCGAGAAAGAAGGTCAAAGAAAAAACTTGACAAATCAGTTGAACAAAAGACAACTCCTAAACCTTTAAATGCACTAATTTTGGAAAGAGAGATAAGGTCGAAGAGGCAATTTGATAGAGTTCCAATTGTAAAACATTTAAAAAATAAGGGAATTGCTGAAACTGTCAAAGAAGAAAAAGAAGATAATGTTAGGAAAACAAATAAGGAATACCCACCTGGTTTAAGATACCTTCCAACCAGAATGAAATGTGATAACATCACTGCAGCTGTTATGGGAATGTCGCCGGAACAGAGACAAGCAATCTTGAGAATGGGTTTTGGATCAATTCTGCAAGTGAATATTACAAGTTATCCGGGACAACTTAGCTACTATCTTTTAGATGTTTATGATGCAGATAGTAAAAGACTTGTCCTACAAAACTCTGTTATTGAGATAACAGAACAAACAGTGCATGATATGATGGGGTTGCCATTTGGTGGAGAAGACATCAATGAGTTACCAATGTGTAATAAGGGAAATCAAATTCTAGAAGAATGGAGGGGACAATATAGTGGTGATAAGTTCAATGGTGAGGAGTATTTAAGAAGGATTCAGGCTACAACGAAGGATAATTTGATGTTTAGGCTGAATTTTTTGACCCTATTTGTTAACAACTTCATAGAGTTAATGTTGATGGGAACAAATCAAATAAAAGTGGTAAGGAAGTTGGTGTTGGTAGAAGACTTCTCAAAGTTAAATTGGTGTAAATATATGCTTGATTGTTTGGGATGTAGAAAGAAACTATGGAAAAGGGATGACAAATCAAGCTACTACAGTGGTCCTATTACACTTCTGATTGTAAGTTTGAAATATTTTTATATGAATGTATATATTTCGTATCGATTTATTATTGATGTATTGATTAAGTTAATGTTTTTTTTTCAGTTGGTGTACGTGTATAACATGAAGTATTCTATCAAGACAGACAAAAGGCTTCCTTTTATTGGGCATATAAACGGTGCTAAATTGTTAGAGGTTCAAAAATTGGAAATCAGTTTGGGAGGGTTCGGGAGGCAGTTTCGGGATGAGCATGATGATGTCGATATGGGCGATGAAACAGGAGCTGAAGAACAGCAAATGCTAAGCTTTAAGAGGAATTTTGGTGATGAAGAGGTAATATTATGGTAGATTATGAAGTACATATTCTGAAAGTAATAGTTAATGATATATTCTAATAGAATATATAGTACACATTTTTGTAATGTTATCATTTATTAATTATATGTGTTTCAGGTGTACGCTGCTGTTATAGAGCATAGTTATGGGGTAATTGTAATAGAGAAAAGTACTATGGAGGTTGCGTTGAAGGATGGGTTGTTAAAATTCCCTCATAGTGTGGTGCTGAATGAGTGGATAGAGACAATGAATGAACATTTTTAGGGAGTGTTTGAAGGGGCAGGTAACAAAAAAGTACATGAGCCTGCCCGCTTTAATGAGGTAAATATGAATGATGTAGGTGATGGCGGTGAAGGAAATAGTTCACCTGTTAGAGGATTGATACTTACTGAAGTTAATACAGGAAAGGAAGACAATTATACCACACCTCTTGATACGACTTCTTTAACAATGACTCAGTTTCATCGACTTCCAGGGGTGAATGAGGAAATGATCAAGTTGTTGGATGAAACTGAGTTACAAGTGTATAAAAAGAAAAAGTGAATGTCAGTAATCAGTGGGGATAATCTGGTAGGAAGAAATATAGGAGAAGCTATTGATAATGCTGGAGGATATGATGATAATGACAAAAGGGAAAAACGTATTCCTAAAAAAGCAAAAGTATTTCATTCGCCCTATATTGAAAGAATTGTTAAGGTTGGGGAAAAACTGTCTAAGGATGAAACATGGATATGCAATTCAGTTTTTGCATCTACAAGAGATGATGGGTCTGTATTTATATATATGTTTATATATATGTCACCTATTGTATTTCTATAATTTTAAAATGAATGTATTAAGATTGATGTTATATATATTTTTTTTCACAGGGATGAGATTTGGGACATTGGAACATGTCATTTGCTGCACCAGGGTTTTGCATATCAATTTAATCATGGAATGTTTTTGCATTCTAAAATAATTGATTGTTGGGCTGCGTTTTTAAATAAAATGGAGAACTACAAGGATGAATCATCGCTTTCGAGATTTTTCTTCGATACAACTATTGTGGTATGAATTTATTTTGTAAAAAAAAATTTAATTCAAATTGATTTCTGTAGAATTAATATTGATGTTGAGTTGGGGTTTTTCAGACAGAAGATATATTGAATGAGCTAAAGTCGGAAGATATGAAATGTAGGCTTTTTGCTACTTTATTGCGAATCTACACTAAGAAATTTGATGTGAAGCCAAGTTTTAGAGATGTTGCACTTGTAAGATTATTTTATAAATATAATATTTGTGGCATCAATTAATATTAACTTGACCTCTTCTTTTAATGTGTACAAGGTTTTCTTCCCAATAGTTGATGATGGAAAGTATTACTTACTCATCTTTGATCTGAGATCAAGTTTGTACTACATAGTAGATCATGTGAAGAGAACAGGAACTTTGGAAAGAAAGTATGGCATGATACCAAACCTGGTGGTAAGATAATCAATAAATTTCTGATTAATAGTTTTCCATTCTAAGGAATATTATAAGAGTATTTTTTATGTATCTGTTGTAATTAATGCCAGAAAAAACTGTTTTGCAACTACTTGACATCACAACATCATCCAATGGCAAAAACGTTAACTTTTTAAGCAACACGTGTGATGAACATATCTTGGCTAGTCGAAAAAGCTGGAACAGAATGTGGAATATACCTCATGAGGCATATGGAAACGTACATGGGGGAATATGAAGGGCGTTGGGAGTGTGGTCTTACAGGTAAAATGCCTGCTGATGTGAGTGCTACAATTAAGCTAAGGACGAAATACATGGCAAGATTGTTGACATCTGATTTCAATAAGTTCAAGAGTATGATAGTTAATGATTTTGAAGCGTTTCGTAAGCTTGATATTTTGGAACAAGATATGCTTCTAAGAGAGTCAGCTGAAAACAGGAAGAAAAAAAAGAAAAACAAAGGGTCGTAGGTAAGAATTTGGCGTTGTATTTAATAAGTTGACAGATAAACTTTGATATGTCATGAGCTGAACTTGTTTTTTGAATGTTGAAACATGACTCTGCCTTATGTTAGTTGTTTGAAAAAGTAGATTGTCTATCAGACGTTATGAAGTAATGTTATCAGTAGTATTCGATATATGTTATAATGGAATGTTAATTTTCGTATAATGGGTGTCTTGATGCGTTGTTTAAATTCTGGGATGATGATGTTGTGCATTGTGAAAATCAAAGGTTCTTGTTAGTAATGTAGTTTTCATATAATGCAAGTTAACATTACTAATGCATGTGTTGATGTTTTTTTATTTCTAATAATCTTGTTAATATAATTCAATGTTGTGGTTAATAATGTTTTGTGACTATTGTGACTAGAATATTTTTTTTTACAAATTATATGATGATGATGCAAGGTAGTATTTGTTATGATTCTGGTAGAATACGTTATGTAGATATTATGAAATAGAATATAAATATAATGAATTCTTGTCTACAAATTGCATGTATCGTTTGTATATTACAGTAAATAATAAAACATTTTTGTTAACATTAAAATCAATCTTAAAATGATTGAAAGAAGTTGTATATGTTGCTGTAAATTATACAATCGATGGAAATTTTGTATTAGAATTTTTGAAAATAATGAATTTATACAGTCGATGGAATGAATTTTTGTATTACGTTTTATGAGTATTTTTAAGTAATAAGATAATATAAATATTGTTATGTTGATTGACAATGTCATCGTCAATAGTAATAAAAGTGAATACTTTATTGAACGACATAAAAGATAACAATAAGTGTGAATCGATAGAATTAAATCAAATGTCATTCTAATAAACTCAAAAAAAAAAACAAGGAACTTATTTCTTGGTGTTCTTTAGAGGACAATTTCTTTTGTCATGATGAACCATCTGTTCACATGTAGCACATTTTCTCTTAGGTTTCGAGATTTCCTTCTCAATCATCTCTTTTGTAGATTTTAATCTTTTCCCACGACTACTGCAGCCTTTGTTACGAATATCTGTAGGATTCTGGATGTCATTAACATCAGATTCTATATCAGGACCAACCACACCTAAAAGTTGCTTGAAATGATCTGCTCTGGTCGGCAGATCATGATTTGGACAGTCGTCTACGAATTTTTTTTTCAACTTATTCTGTTCGTCGAGGTATAACTTTAACTTTGCTGCATCGTGGCTCAAAAAAGACACACAACGGTCAACAGTTGAAAAAATATCAATAGCAGTCATGTCGGAAGTAGAATCGTCGAAAGAATTAGTGAAGCATCTTTTCAGTAATTATGTTGGAATGACATCCCTACGCCAACGTTTCAAAATGTACTTTTCAGGAATTTGTTCGATGCCATAAAACTTAAACAAACAGAATATGTGTCTGCATAAGATACCTAAATGTTCAAAATGCATACAAGTACATTTGAACGAACCATCTTTGGTTAAGTGTGTGACCTGGAAAATATAAGATGATTAGTGAGAATAATTAAGTTGTAAATTTTTAGTGTTTAAATGTAAATGATAAAATGACAATTAATGTGAAAAAAAACATACCGTGTATTCAGTATCCCTTATAAGATAATCGTAATTGTATTCCTCATCTTTGTCATCAACATCGACATCATTTGTTTGCCTAATAGTTATGTTCTTTCTTTTCTCCATAACAATAATCGTGTCAACACCGTTGGAAGATATCACATTCTTTTGGAAACAATTATCTTCAGATCTTGATGTCTCCTTCTGAACCTGATAAAAAATCTTTCATGTATATACATTTGAAGCATGAGGTTCATACGGAGTACGGGTAATGAATTTAGGAAAAGTGGTGGCAGTATTAAAATCATTGAGAATTTGGTTATGTCGTTGTCGTTCCATAACTTATTCAAATGTCATCATAAACATGACAAGATAAGAACCAGTTAGTGTCGTGGTTTGAAATGACCAATTCTGACTTTCAGAAAACGATGTAGTCCGCATAAGACCAGACATTGGAATGTGCTTGAAAAATGTGGGGATCCAAGATTTTCGCAATCCATATATTGTATTCATCCAAGTGTTATCAGTAATTTTAAAATCCTCCAACATTTGACGCCACACATTCTCGAATTCATGTGGTTCTAGCTTAGAATTCCAAATTATAGAGTGAAAACGCTTTCGAAATTTTTGATTGGTTGTTGCATCTTCAATTGATAAAATCTGTATAAATTCATTCTGTTAGAATATGATATCATGAAGGTAGAATGTGGAAAAATAATTGTAGAATCAGAACAAAAGTAAGAGTTAAACCAATTGATTCTGTCAAAATATGATATAATTGTGTAATCATAACAAAAAGTAAGAGTTAAAGACAATGGGTTTGTTAGAATGAATTGATTCTGTTAGAATATGAGATAACGAATGCAGAATTTTAAAAGAAATTGTAGAATGATAAGAAAAATTAAGAGTTAATGCAATTGATTCTGTTTAAAACAAAACATTCTGGTAGAATATGAGAAAACAAATGTAGAATCATACCAAAAAAATAAGAATAATATTCTTTTTATGCATACCTTATTTGGCAACTTCTTCGTTATATGCCACATACATAACCTATGATGTGCCAATGGGAAAACCTTATCTATAGCTTTTTTCACAGCTGGATCTTGATCAGATAAAACCAATTGAGGTTGTTTTCTAAAAGCTTTCAAAAAAGCTCTAAGCAACCATTCATAAGAAACTCTATCTTTTTTACTTAAAAGACCAGCACCAAATGTTACACATTTTTTGTGATTGTCAATGCCAGTAAACGGTACAAAAACCATATCATACCTATTTAAAAAATAAAATATTAGTTTACATAAATGGAAATAATGAAATTCTTATTGAAAAGCATTAAAGGTTATAAATACTTATTCATGCTGAATGTGGCATCGAGTGATATAACGTCTCCGAATGAATTGTAATTATACTTTGCTGTTTCGTCAGCCCAGAATAAAGAATTCAATCTCTTTTTCGACACTTTATACTCAAAAGTAAATGATGGGACATTTTTCTTCCTATCATTCATCTTGTCAACAAGGAATTTCGCGTCCCTCCCACCTATGTAACAATTAAGATTCCTCCTAGCATTCTTGAAATCAGTAACCAATCCACCTCGAACCGAAGGACCAACCTGAAGAGTACTATACAGTCTATGTGCTTTTACAGGACCAATGTTCTGTTTTGACAAATTATGAATGAAAATTTCTTGGGAATAATCAAGTTTTCTTTTTGAACGAGATAAGTGCATATTGCCTTTGCTAAACAACTCATGATTATGTCGCTCTACAAAATCACTCACGACATATGTAAGAGTACCGGGAATTATTTCTAAAACAACTTTCGCTTTACAATTCCTCCTAAATAGATCTTTCCTTCTTTGAGTCTTCTTATGCTGAATATCTAGAGTATCTAGTTTACTAGTATTCAGATTACCTTCCCGATTGCACACAAGATGTCTATTTGTAATAATCCCATTTTTCATTTTTTGGACTCTTCCAAGCCTGACATCAAAACCAGATTCTAATGCATATTTTCTATACATTGTTTCTGCTTCACCATATGAATTAAATTTTGATGAAACTTTTGGTTTGATGTCGTCTAAAACAATCGGAGTCCAATACAAGGTGCCACCAGGAGAAACATAATCATGAGTAACATGTGGTTGTCCTGCTTAAACATAGCAAATACAAAATTATTATGAAAGAATTATATAACTTTTATTCTGACACAATTTTATTTTTTCGGTAAAAAATAAAAAAAAAAGATTCTGAATTGAAATTGGTACCTTCAATAAAATCAATATTAAACTCTGTATCTTCATGAGTAACATGTGGTTGTCCTGTTTAAAATAGAAAATACATAATCATTTTGAAAGAATTATATAAATATTATTCTGAAAGCATTAACTTTTTTCTGTAGCAACTTCAGTATCATGAATTGAATTTATTACCTTCACTGTAATCAATATTAACCTCTATATCTTCATCAACGAAGTGATTTTCGTCTTCATCATTATTTGCGCCCTCTGTATGTTCAGCAATAAAGTATTAACAATATAGAATCTGAAAATAGAATGAAAAATTAAACAAAAAAATCAAAAAACTAACCTAAATTAGGATTACTGCTTTCTCCTGTTTGAAATTCGTCATTATATAGTGTATCATTATCACGAAAATCGAAATCTTCAATTCCATTGCCATCATCACTAGCCAAATAATGTTCCTCATAAATATGATTATTGACATCTGGTTCTTGATCGCCCATTGCTAAGAAATTCTGAGAGTGTTTGTCTATGCTTTGTTAGTTGAAAAATCAAAATATTTAAAAATGTCATACAAACTAGATAGGGATGAAAACGGATTCTATGCAAATTAAAAGCCTTGATATTAGGGATCATTGATAAAAATAAATGATTTCGATTTGATTTTTTTTTAAAACATGATAAAGGGAAAAACATGAAAACGGTACTATATTCACATTCCAAATATAAAAAATTCCAACATTACATTATATTAACTACTTAACAATAAAATTATGTATTTTTTTTAAAGAAAAGTTGCAGAATATTTTATTGACGAAAGTATTCTATTAGAATGATATATAAATATGCATTACAAAACTCTGCATGTTATCGGAATGAAATAATTCTATCAGAATACTATCGCAAGTATGACTTATAAAACATATCAATTTTTGTTAACTCGAATCAATGCACGCATTAACAACTTTTGTTAACTCGACTCTGCTATGATATTCTGTTGGAAAGATAACCTGTATGATCATATAACACATAAATATATCATAGAACACGAACATCTTATTAATTTTAACCATAATACTTACAGAAAAACACATAGAATTCATCAAACGACAACTTTATTATACTGAACTGAAACTTGATAATACCATATAATTCATCAAAAATTACTTTTATTTTACTGAAATCAAACTAAATAATATCTAAAAACGTCCAATTTGATGAAGTTCTTGTAGTTCTATGATTTCTTCAATCCAGAAGGACAATTCCTGCTATCATGACCAACTCCAAAGCATGTTTTACATCTTCTTATTTTCTTCACAACTTTATTCACCGGATTCTTGGAATCATTGACATTACCCAAATCCTTCCCGGGATTTTGATCATTGTTTACCTGGAAGATTATCAGATTTAATACATCTGTATATATAAAAACAATAAAAGGGTATTGGGGGGGGGGGGGGGGGGGGGGGGGGACGTTTGAAACAAAATCAGTATTATCGGTGACAGAAGCTTGTAAATATGTAGCAATACCTGGTTCTGATTTCAGAATGAACATCCATCGAATGAGTAACACAAATTGATCGGCAGAGTATGTATTCGAGAATTGTGATCTGTGTTTGTGAATCGGACGTTAAAATCAATTATATAGAGAAAATTACATTAAAGATAAATAAATCAATCAAAAAAATTGCCTAATATAAAGGGATAAGATCCATATTAAATAAGGAATTAAAATGAAAGATTACATAATTACCCTTATGGATAAAAAAATTTAATTAATAATTTGTTAAATTGTGATTGGTGCATTTAGGCACACAATACTTATTGAAAACATTTGAACCTAACTCTCTCTCTCTCTCTCTCTATATATATATATATATATATATATATATATATATATATATATATATATATATATATATATATATATATATATATATATATATATATATATATATATATAAAGGGAGTCTTGTTGTTTATTCAAGGAGTTTTGGCAAAATGAAATTAGAAGAGAGTTGGAGAGATTAGTTCGTGGGATTTTATCGGAGGGTTGATGCTAGAACGTAGGGATATGAATTATCAAATGGGCTAAAGTATCCACTTGTTCCGTTATTAGGTTATCGTGTTTTATAGCATAATTAAGATGGGTTGTTTCTGGTGTTATCGATAGCGATGAAATAGTGACACCTATTTCATTTTTAGTGAATGCCTACTAAAATATTAATACTATTAATTTCACTTATTTAGCCTTTAAAATATGATTTCAAATTGTTAAACTTCTCGTATATACGGGCTCATCATCCACTACATGTTCCACAACCTTTTTATCAGCACCAACGTTATTTTCCTCTTCATCTTTGTCTATCAAGCGTTGTACTATACATCGCGAGCACAACTCGGCATCCCCACCCCGTTTCCTCCCACCCATTCTTCTTGTAGCATATGGCTCGTCATTAACCCCTATAGCATGTGCAAGTACATCCTATCTAAAGTCATCACCCTCAAACATGAATACGTTTTTCCTCCCCAACCACTCTTTCAGAATTTGAATGTTTGAGGTATCCAAGAGATGATCAGGTCAATCGTATTGCACATATAGTACCTCCTTAAATCCTCGTTATATTTTATGTAAACTAAATCATTTAGTTTTTGCCGTTCAAGTCGGTGTCTTTTTAAAATGTATATAGAAAAATAAAATATAACCATTAGCAAATATTTCCAGTTATAATATATCTATAAATTCTAATTATTTTGAAAATAATGAGCTACATATTTGTTCAAATACGCTCCAGTTATGTTCATACCATAATGAGCTACATGTAAGACTTGGCACCTTAATCGTAAACTTATTAAGTGTTGGTGTTGACGATCCATATTACATCCACCACTCAACTATTAACAAAATGAAAAAAAAAGTAAGTTCAATTGTATTAATATATTAAAAGAATACATATGTTATATGTGTATACCTAGTGAAAGCATTACTCTCATTTTTGTAGTTATTGGAACCCAAAAATATTTGTGTACCTCTCTCTCTCTCTCTCTCTCTATATATATATATATATATATATATATATATATATATATATATATATATATATATATATATATATATAAGCAGCTCAGTATGAATCTTCAACTCTTCTTGTGACGACGACAACTTATGTACGCATGTCATTAACCTCTTAATCACCTCACTATCATCTTCAATGCCCGTGGTAATATAATCCCAGATTAAAAAAGTGCCCGACCGCATGCAAATCGTGGTGTAGTTTACAATCCTAAGTTTTATCGGTTATTTCATAATTTTGGTCATATTTGTCTTTTTTGTTGTTGAAAGACAAGGAAATCCTTTCATTTACCCTATCCATGGCTCTATAGATGTACCCCATTGGTTTTTTTTTCACTATCTTCCAATCAAAAGTACTATTAACAAAGGCTCACCAACTTTGACCGTAGTCCAAAAAATAGGAGAAAATATAGTGTAGGTCATTTGGCTTCTGTAGCTTCCCAAATTTCAAAGCACTTTGTCGTTTAGTCTTTTCACCCAATAGGAGAGTGGCATAGTAATGGGGTTGTACGCCTGTAGTGCTATGGATTGCGTGAGTATGACGTATGCGATAGTAGGGTAACGTAGGACTACATTGGAACTATAGTACAAGTGAGTTTGTGGCAAGCGGTATTATATATTGTTGATGTGAGCCTATAGTTTGTTTATAACAACCATATGTAGATGTAAGACCATAGTTGGTTTGTAGTATTAAGAAGGATAACAACAATTTCGGAAGCACTAATGGTGTACTCGTGGGTAAAGTCGTATTGTATATGGTTAACGATGTACTCGTGGGTAAAGCCATATATATGGTTAATGATACGAATCGAGTATTGTTGGGCATGAATACTATTTAAGCAAAAGTCTTAATAGGGTTTGTCTAGAAGGCTCAATAAAGGGTAAAACAAGAAATTTACTTAGGTCGGCTAGGATTATAATAAATAAAGAGAAAGGTGGCGTTAAGGGGATGTCTAGAAAATTAACAGTGTAATACTTTTTTATTGGCTCTTAAGCTCTTGGCTTAAAGAAAGGGATATTCCCTGTGGAATCTCTTAGATTGTGTTAATTGTTTAATCAATTAGTTCTATTTTATCTCCTTTCTTTCAATCTTTCTCTGATTCAATTTCATCAAAACCTAATTTCTATTACTCATCATTGGTCCAACCTACCAACGACCTGCCTTAATTCTTTGTAATGGCTGCAACAAGATCTACCGGTACAAGGTTAGATGAACATGATGCACAACTAGCTCAAATTAGAGGTGGCAATGAGTCAACCTATGTTAGGTTTGGGTTCAACCCATTTAATAATTGAGTTGAAGATTTTAACCCACCCAACCTATTTATTTAAATGGGTTGATATTTCCAACCCAACCCAACTTTTAGATAAATGGGTTGTCATCGGGTTGACATGATTTTGTAGTTTCCGACCTAACCTATTAAATTAATGGGTTAAACTTAGGTTAACCCATTTAAAATCAATTAAATAAATTATATAAGTAAATATTATACCACTTAAATTATAAACATAAACAAGACTTCATAACTAGGACAAAAGCACAATCCTAATTCATAAAATACAAATAAATTGTTCAAATAACATTAAAAATGTTTAGTTTCGCATTGATTTTGGAGAGTGACCAGTATTATCGACGCTAAAAAAAGATGGAAATTAGGATTGAATTTTATTAAACATACATAATTAATAATAATGCAACATTATAGTTTACAAATTAATACTTTGATTAATACACGATAATATTCAAATAATATTAAATCAAAAATATATATTAAAGTTAAATGGGTTGACGGGTTGATAATATTTACCAACCCAACATATTTAATTAAATGGGTTAGATGGGTTGACCCATTTAAGTTAAATGGGTTGAAAATCTCAACCCCACCCGTTAATTTTAGGTTGGGTTGCGTTGGGTCGATTTTTGACGGATCTAGCTCAAATTCAAATAGATTTAGGAAGGAGAGAATGTTGATTTTCGGAAACTAGTCTTAGCTTGGATTAATCAACAAGAGCCGAAAGCATCTATGGGCTTACCAAGGGTGGTGGAGGAAATCACGCTTCCTGAATTTGTTGGTGATGATCCCTAAGGTTGGATTCAACAAGAAACCTTATGCTTCCAAATTAATGGTACACCTCCATCCCTTTGTATCTTTTTTTTACAATTTGAAATAGTAATTTTCAAATTAATTGTATAGTTCAATACATATCGATTGAAGGCAAACGGGCAACAAGCTACGCTGCTAGCCCTTTCTGGATAGCAAAACCAATTCTTTTGAAAACTACATTTGTAGATCTAGGAGATATGACATTAGAATGCATGACCCATTGGACTCTATTGAGGAGCTCCACCGCCTCTGGTGCAAGAAAACCAAATGTATCAAATGCAAAAGGAACAAACACATGTTGATTTGCTATACATGCATTCTCGTGCTTTACCACTTTGCACGCAGCGGCTTTCAAAGCGGCATGCCTAGCTGTGAAACCCCCGCTCCCCAAACCAATGAGAGGAGAGACCCCAGTAAGATCCACGCATGCATGCTTCCCTCCTATCCATCCAAAGACCAAAATGTCAGTCGGTCTAAGTGTGGACCTTCCATCCTGCGGGTCCGTCAAAAAGTTCACTGGCGCTTCTTTCTTCACAGAGCACACCAACAAGCATCAAAGAGAACATCCCGAACCACATCATGTCTATACTTAAAACTAAGGAGCTCTCTACAATGAACCACGTATTCCCCAAAGGTATCTAAACATGCCTTGCGACAAACTGGACATATCTCGTTAATTGGGAATATGGGAATCACGAGGCGGTAACGAAGGATAGTTCGGTACTCCACAGGAGACATATGTTGGCCAAGACCATCAATAGGGATAGTTAGTAGAAAATCCTGAGCATGAGGCGCCCGCAGACACTCAAATACTGCTTTCTGTCTGACAGTCATGTCAAAGTCGACTTCCATATATTGGACGATTTTGCTAAAAAGGGCACACACCAAAGCTTTTTGGGATTTAGGGGGGCGGTATCCTTATTTATGAAACTGCTACAGTCAAATCCCGAAATTATATTGCGAAGACGAGTCATAGCACATAGGTAATCCGAGTCCATACCACATACACCATTGTCACGTAAGATGTGGTCTTTGTAATGCCCAAGATTGGGCCCTCGAGGCTATAAATGCGTAAGCAGAAACCTCGTAGGCCGAGTACAAACCCAAACCACTGAAACGAATAGGTAAGGAAGCCAAGCGCCACTGCAGGGCGTTTGGTTCAATTGAGTATCAAGAGCGTTGCTCAAATTTTGTTCAGGATTTTGAATGAGATCTACGAATTGATTACATGGGAGAAATTTCAGATGGAATTACTCCAACGTTTCAATAGTTTAGAGATCGAAAATTCTGGTGAGCAGTTGGCACCCATGAAGCAAACTGATTTAATTACAGATTGGAATTTCCCAATATGGTTGAGGAAGGGTTACTTCTGTCGGTCGGTACTCCATCCCTTCATTTTCGTAATCTGCTAAACATTCTAAGTCCACGGAAATTTTCAACTTGAGATCTATCAATGATGCGTTGGACTTGAATTAGAGGGGAAAAGATGTCTAGGTCCACTACTGAGAATCAGAAGATACAAAACGTGTTTACCCAACTTAAAACCTAATCAACGTTAGAGCCGCAAAAAAGAATTACGTGGGGTTTCCATGGAGATCACTTCCAGAGGTAAATTACTGAAATTCAAAAGAGTAATTAATATCTAGAAAATAATCGTGGTAGAAAATTATGTTATTCATACTTTCTTGTCTCGACAATGGATGAATTTGTTGGCTGTACCACTCATATGTTGTCTCGGAATTAACATCAACCGTGAAGACAACCATTTGGTATGTATTGATGAGCCATGTGTGGCTCAAAACAATGGTTGAGATCGTTGACAATAGGGACAGACCAGGGATGCGTGTTGTATATAAAGGAGCTTCAGTTCATCAGCGTCTGTTAGTTTCAAGTTCATCTGCGTCTGAAACTACCCGAAGTTGCAAGGAGGTACGAACCGGGAAATCAGCCTAAGGGGGATGACCTGCATGTTAGCTACTATTACATTAATTCCAATCACAATGCATATGTTATATCCTCTGTACAAGTTTATTATAATACTCTTACTGATTTATATAAGGATGTGAGAACATTAAGTTGTGCACGACATAAAAATATGGTTTGGTTAGCTTGGTTTTGCGTTGAAGGGAATCAGAGGATGTTAGTTTTTGAGTATGTGTGCAATGGCTCCCTAGACATTCATTTACATGTGAACAAGGGGTTTTATGCAAAAAAGTCCCATTATTTTGGGATAATTTTTGATAAAGTCGTAAAAGTTTTTTTAACAAAAAGTCTCATTATTTTGAGAAAATCACATAATTTGTCGTTTGCTGTTCAAATATAAAAAAAGTTTTTTTGTTAATTTGGGCAAAATATTAAATTATTGAGACTTTTCTGTAAAAAAGAATTTTAAGACTTTATTAAAAAAATTCCCAAAATAATGAGACTTTTCTGCATTAATTCCTGTGAGCAAGGGAACACACTTAGACTGGTCATCAAGTTTGATAATAGCAACTGGAACAATAACATGATTATGGTACCTTCATGAAGATTGTATGGTTGGGTGTATAGTTCATAGAGACATGCAACTTAAAAACATCCCTTTAACCCATGATTACAAACCTTTGGTTGTTGATTTTGGCCTCGTTAGCTTACACACTGAACAAGATACATGCAATGATGAAGGACGAGTCATTGGAAGAGAACCAATAACAGAAAAAGTTGGCATATACACTTTTTGGATTTGTATTGCTGAATCTAATCACATGTATGAGAATCAAGGAACTACAATGTTACAAGGTGCACAATATTTGGCATCATATTTATGCATCACAAGAAATGGAATTGGCACATCTTTTAGCTGATAAGTATATATTGCTTTAAAAAGGAAATGAGATCTATCTTTGAACAAGTTTTGCTATCAGAACCATTGAGTGCCTCGGATTGGAGGATTTTTCTTATTTCCTACAATATCATTGATCACGGGGAACAAGTTGATTGATGGTTAAATTAGTAGAAAGGGCGACGGGCCGAAGAGGCTACATGGGATGAAGCATGGGCAATTCATATTCAATTTCTTGAAACAAGTCTTCAGGACAATACTTTTTGGAAGGATACAAATTGAGTATTTCTGGGCCCAAATACTATTAAAGCAAGAGTCTTATAGGGTTTGTCTAGAAGGCCCAATAAAGGGTAAAATAGGAAATTTACCTAGGTCGGCTAGAATTATAATAAATCGAGAGAGGTCACTGTGGGGGGATGTCTAGAAATTTAGCAATGTAATTCTTTTGTATTGGGTCTTATAAGCTCTTTGGCTTATAGAGAAAGAGATTCCTTGGGCAATCTTTTAGATTGTGTTAATTGTTTAATCAAATAGTTCTATTTTATCTTCTTTCTTTCAATCTTTCTCTATTTGATTCAATTTCAATCAAACGCTGATTTTTGTTTCTCATCGGTTAACAAGAGAACTCAATAAGATTATCATGATTAGGCATATCTCTGAGCGCAGATTATTTAGCAGATGATACTACAAGTAGTACATTTAAGTGTGTTCCACAAAGACGTTGGTTATGTCTCCCCTGATAGGAAGTTGTCCTTAATGAAAGATGTTGCTAAGTAACAATCGGGTAGACATCGACTATGTGGTGGTTCTTATATGTTTCTGAGTGGAATTTAAAGGTCGAAGGAGTTATGTGCGGGCATTATGAGTAAAAGAAGGGTGGTACCATGTAGAGATATCAGAGGAGCTCAAGTTTGTAGCATCGGTCAAGATGCCAACTACATAGAGGTTTAGCAAGGTTTAGTAGTTAGTATGACAATAAATATCGTATGAGGAATTCCAATAAGGGTGTGTTTGGTGAAGGACACATCTCCCTAGGTATGGGTCATTGAGGCACACACATTAAGCTAAGAAATCGGATTATCATTGATTCATTAGCAATTTGTGTACGTGTTCCATAAAGGAACAAGGAGACCGAGAGCATCATACGTAGGCTTATTCTGGGATGTTTGACAAGGTAGATTTCGGGGACGAAATCTAGTTCAAGTGGAGAAGAATTGTATCACCCGATTCCTAATTCGTTCTTGTGCCCGTATTTGATTTATAAGTTGAATTTTGGAAGGGCAGGACATGTCAAGCTTTTGGGCCAAATCCCTTGAAACCTTGGGAATTGGGCCTATTTAAGCATACAAACCTCGAGGGTTCTATAATTTCTCAACCTCCATTTCCAGTGAACCCGAAATGAAACTCTAGCCTCTTTTGGTGCCTTGGAGCTCATATTGCTTTCTTAGGTGTATTTTTTTTTGAAGCTTATTTTGGGTGTTTTTTAAGGAGGTTGCCTTATGTTAGAAATTTAGGGTATGGAAAGGCTTGGAAATTCTGAGAATCATGTATAACACTTTCATATTAAAGTATTTGGGTGGTACTTCAAATCTTTAATCGAATAAGACTAAAAAAATGAGAGAAACAGAAGAGAGAATGTGCAAGATGTTATGAATAAGAAGAGTACCAAAAAAACTGATTTCTAAATGATCATATAACAAGAAAAACTTTATGTCTTAAAACTGCCACATGACATTTTTATGTCCTAAAACTGTCCAAAAATGGTCATAAACCAACTTAAACAGATCACAAAACCGGGTGCATTTACCAAAAATCCAGGTCTAGAATATCGATCCTAGCCACGGGCTCTTCCCCTTGGACCCCGCCAGGGGAGCAGTCCCCAGACCCCTGTTAGTTTCAGGGGCTTTGCCTCTAAATAGCAGTGTACACTCCGCACCATATCGATTTGTTCAATAATTGTCAAAGTGACATTGATCAACAAATTAACCCCATTACATTTAAATAATATTAGTGATATAAAATCACCAACACATTATTAAGTAAAGTAAAGCTAGTTCCTAAAGTAGTCTTACCTTCTTGTGAGCTACTCTAGCTCTATAAATCACCAAGATCTTACATTTATGGCTTTTGCATGCTAGATCTAGAATATTAATGATAGTGTAGTCTTCTTAGTCCATAAATATTCATGTTCTTAGAGTTTGAAGAACTCCAGAACTTTGTAATAGTCATATCTTGCCTTCTAGACATTCCTAGTTGGATAAAGGTCAACATTTGTGCTCTTCCTTAAGCCATGCATAAGGTTTTGGCCCTTAAAGTGGATTTTGTAAGTTAGGATTTGAGATCTTGTTTGTTAGAGACATTAACATAGATAAAGTTGGAAACTTGTGACATCCTTATTTTCACGGCCAGAAAAGACCGCTTTAATTATACTTATTTAATTTCAAAGTATTCTTTTTAAATAAATATAATATTGCAGAATTTGTTCCCTAAATCATGATAAGGATATTATCAAAGCATTTCCCGAAGAAATGTATTTCATTTATGTTGAAGACATTGGGATGTCATCGTCAATACAACACATAAGCATAAACAGAACTAATACATGCCTTATAAACATCAATTATTATACTGGTCTATACACCATAAATCTCTCATCTGAACATCACACCTGTGCTCTCGTGTCGTTATCTATAATACAAGAAACTGAGTGGGTCAGCCTTGGAAGCCTGGTGAGTACAAGGGTTTTCTACCTATGATAAATAAGTTCTTTAATCATATATTTCACATCAAATATTTTACCAAGTACCCATTCCTGTTATTCTCACATGTTGATCCTAAAATATTGATCTTAAGGGACCTATCCTAAGGATTATCATCATCAACTGGTAGACAATACTACTTTGGGGATTCCTATAGCAATATGTGTCAATAATTCAACTAGGGGGGATAATGTACATCAAGGAACTTATAGTTTAATAACACCTACAACATGCGATTCTGCTAGCGTTTCCACTTAACTATCTAGAATAGTTTGTGGTCGTCATATGTACTATGTTAGACTGCTAGACAACTGGTTCATCAAAAGTCAAGTCATATCATCATTTTCATCACCCATCATTACCCAATATAATTTATTATAGAAGTAAAATCATATAATTTATTTAACACGGATATCAAGTAATACAAATAATAGGCACACGTAGCATTTAATCTTCTAGATACTTTATATTTATGTGTAAGCTTAAAGTAAATCTACACCCATTTGATAAAGTGATGACTTGGAAATCGGACAACGTTTCGCTTTAGCACTTGGTTTTTCTTTTGATGTGACATAGGTTCAATTATCACTAAGTCTTAGTTTATTTCTTATGACTAATGGTAGTCTAGATTCCTCAACAATCTCAATGTGTACATCAAGATCTATCAATTAAGGAACAACCAAGTAGGATCATATCCGAGGTAGGGTATGTTTGGTATACAAAGTATACTATTTGGAAATATCACTTTAAACACCTCACTAAATCCAACCTAGACATCATTCCCGTAAAAAGATTAATCAGTAATATGACGTTGGAACCACTGACAAATCTTATTTATAAATTCATAACGACTATCAATTTAAATATAAGTTACACTAAATAAAAAAAAGTAATTTAACTTACATAGATTATTTAGACAAAAGTCTAAGAATTGGTAGAACCATGGTCTGCTAATTGTCGGGCTTACAGGGCTTCGTCGAATTCTAAGAACTAAAGAAAATGGGCTATTTACACAAAAAAAACACGAGAGAGAGGTGTGGAGAATGTGAGAGAAATAAACTAAATTCGAAAGTTATTTAGACTTGAAAATGTAACACTCGGTTTTAGATTTTCTTCGTCGATCGGTGCTATGGACCAATCATCAATCATCAGTTATCATGAGGCTTAGGGCCTTGGGAAAGGAAGGATTTTTCCCAATTCGAATGTGGGTGTCATAGCATAAGTGAATACAGTGTTTGATTGTGTCTTTGGAGGCCAAGGGTATAATCATAATTGGATATCTTGAGATTTTATGGTTTTTGATTTTCGCTCAGGAGGTTTAAGGTCTGGGTGTGTTGTTAGGAGTGTAGGGCTTCTTTCCACCTTTTCGTGGATATAAGGTTCGTTAGAAACGGACCTAGGATGAGGGAGTTATGGAATTTTGAAGTTAATGACAGTTTCAGCCCCTAAGGGAAACACTTGGCAAATTAGTCCCATGCATGCAAAGTGGCATGCACATGAGTACGCCCAATGTAGCTAAGGAAAATTGACGCGGGTGGTCTTTGAGTACGCTCAGCGTACCAAGGGGTACGCGGGGCGTACTCCCTTCATCCATGAAACCCTAAATTTAAAACCGTTGACCCTATTTAAACCTCATTTCTTTCATGAGCCTCATCTTGTACCCATCCCTTAGCCTCCTAAACGCTAGAAGACGACCTTTAGCCATATCTTGGATCATTTAAGTCATTGTGAAGGATTTTTGAGCATTTTTGTATACTTTGAAGAGCTTGGAGCTTGTTTAAGAATCACCACCTGGAAAGCAGCTTGTAGATCCATAGGTTTTCCATCTTTTGCAGTCCATTGGAGGTAAAATGCTTTCATCTTGTCTTCTCACTTCATAAGCCTACTTTGGGTTGTTTTTTGGCCATTTTAGTCCTTTTTCTTGGTATTGGTGAGCTAAGGTTGTTTTAGGAGCTCAATCTAGTAGATTTGGAGATTGTAAGGGCCCCTCATTCATAAAGGTTCAAGCTTTGTGAAGTTCTTGAGTTCATGCATGAGTTAAGGCCATTCATTAAGCTCTTTTGAGCTCTAGAGTCCCATTAAGCAATGAAAACTAGTAAAGTTGCCAACTTACTTGAAAATTCATCCATAAGAATTAGACTAGTGAGTTGGAGCATGGACTGAAGTGATTAAGTGCTTATTGGAGAAGTTTGGAGTCCAGGGGAGTACCTCGGGTGTACCCACCTGGTACGTTGTGCATAATGACCCCAAAGGGTGTACACTTGGTGTTCCAAATGAGCACGTAGGGCATACTCGGTCTGGTTGACTCATCTTGTTTTGTTGACTTTTTGGGCTTTAGACCTTGGAACAAGAGTTGACTAGGACTGACGATTCAGTATTTCAGGCCTTTTTCAATATTGGGCCTTCTCGGGATAAGCGAATGATGGATTTAGGCCTAATTGGAGTAATTGGGCCTTATTAGGCCTTGTGCTGCCATTTCGAGTTTGGAGTATCTTATGGGCTTGTATTGCATGGGGTTTTGTTGGGCTAGCTATGAGTATGTGTATTGGTTCAGAAAAAGTAAATGGGCTTTAGGAAAGGCCCGTGTAAGGGTTTGGGGCGAATTTGGAAAATTGGGCCATTAGTGGGCTTTTATGGATCTTATGGTTTTAGGCTTGTTTCGTTCCGGGCTTGGGACTTAGTTGAGAGTCTTGTTGGGCCAGGGGTAAAATGATCATTTTTCCCCCAAGATTTGATTATGGATCATGGTTTACAACTCAATTACTAATTGGGTGATATTTTGGTATTGATAGCTTGGTAAGTCGTCAGGGCAGTAACTAAGGATTTCATTTAGTGAGCTTGTACGTTCGAGGAGAGTCTCCCTTCGTAGAATCCGTGGGTCGAAGGCACCAAGGTTGGCCCACTAGTATCTATATAGGTTAATGATTGTCTTTGTGATAATTATTAAGGTGGTATGTATTGTTTGATGTTTATGTGAGATGTGCATGATTTTATATGGTATTGGTAGGGGATGGATAGATCCCGTAATTAGTGGAAATAAGACCGAATGGTAGGTTCGGCACCCAGATATTCCTGATTAGGGTTGGTCGGGCACCCATATATGCCTGACAAGGGTAAGTCGAGCATCCAGATATGCTTAGCAGGGTAGGTTGGGCACCCAGATATGCCTGACAGTATGATTCCGTTATATATGGTATTTATCGAACTCACAAAGCTTCATGGTTATAGTTTGTGGTTTTGGTTTCAGGTACTTCCAATTCAGAAGTGAAGGGTCCGGCTTGATCACAACGCACATACTTGTATTTTCCGCAATATGTGATTATAGGATTCAACTTAGATAATTGTGTTAAATAGGAATGTTTTTAAATGTTTGGATCAAGTTACATCTATGCTTTGATTATAATGAAAATGAAATTTTATTTATGATTTTTGGGATGTTACAGAAAAAGGCATTGCGTGTCGCGCTTCTTGTATCCATGCATAGCTATCGACGAGATCTATTACTTTCATTTAGATTCCGTCGGATAATTTTTACTTTATTTTAAAGGTTATGTTTTTAACAGGCCTGGACTTTTAAAATCCGTTAAAAATTCATAACTCTCTCACCCGATGTCCGTTCTCAACTGTCTTTATATCGACAGACTCCTATTAACGAGTTCTTAGATTCTCGTTTAGAATGTTTCAACTAAACGTCAACCGATCTCAAATTCGATTTATATGCAACACAATTACGTTGAAATTAATATTAGAAAATTCATAACTTCCTCTGATGAAGCCAGTTTTAGACCACTTAGGCTAATGAGCTAGCTATCTCCGATTCACTATTTACGACACTCGATTTTATATTAGGTCGAATGTGAAACTTCAACGAGTTATAATTGTTTTGTTTAACCTCTGATTGTTAATTAGGCTATTTGTGTTAGTTGTTTCATCTGCCAAGGCTGCTGCTATGGTTCTGTTGTTAGGCTCATTGAGTTTTCTCACTATATAATGTATGTGCTATTAGTCAGATGCCTTAGGGTTTGAAACGTAGATAGGATTATATAGTCTGAGAACTCTTGAACTGGCTTATTGCATTGTTCTTGTTTGATTTATTGATTTTAGGTAGAATCATTTGTTTGAATGTCATTTCCCCTGACTACGTGAGTCTATGCTATTACATGTTAAACTTAATTGGTTTTGTGTTAGGACATCTACCAATTTGATTATTTTGGATTTATGTTACTATCGGTAGATCATCAAGTGGGTGCCCTAGGGGTTGTGCACTATGTAGATAAGATAGGCTAAAAAACAAGAACTCTGGATCGGGCCTTATTTCATGGTTCTTGTTTGATTTAAAAGTAGATTGATTAATAATCATCGCTATTGTGAACTTCATAGTAAATCTAACCAACGAATTCCACGAATTGATTAATGAGGGTTTTTGTCCTTTTAGCAGTTAACTGGTCAATTGTATATCAAATTAGTTTTGAAAAGAATGAAGGTAGAACATTTTGTTTTGAGATGATTTTGAAAATAAAACATGCTAATGTAATAGTACATCCGGGTACTTTTTAGAAAAATGAAACTAGAATGCTAAGGTTGTGTAGAATTTGAAAATTGAAAATGCAATGGTATTTTTAAATAATAGAAATAAAAAGCTATTCTAGGGTTGGTTTTGAAAAAAGATGAAAATGCAATGAGGTATCCTTACTTGATAAAAAAGGAAAGTAGAATGTTATGTTTGGGTAGAAGTTGAAAAAAAAAATGAAAACACAATAATATATAATGGTAGTTTTTAAAAAACATGATAGTGCAATGTTATGTTTGAGTAGAAATGGAAAAACAGATGAAAATACAATGGTATATAAAGGTAGTTTTTGAGAAAATGAAAGTAAAATGCAATGTTTGGGTAGCATTTGAAAAAAGATGATGGAATATCAAAAGAAGCTAGTTTTTTTAAAAATTAAAGTAGAATGCTATGTTTGGGTATGTTTGGGAAAAAGATGAAAACACAATGGTATATAAGCTCAGTTCCAAAAAACAAAGTAGAATGCTATGTCTGGCTAGATTTAAAAAAAAAAAAGATGAAAATGCAATTGTGTAATAAGCTACTTTTAATGAAATGCTTTATCAATGTAGTGTTGAAAAAAAAAGTAGATGAAAATGCAATAGTATATCATGGTATTAAAAAAGTAGAATAATTTGTTTGGGTTTGAAAAAAGATGAAATTGCAAAGATATATAATGTTAGTTTTTTTTTAAATGATAGTATAGTGTTATATTTATGTAGAAATTGCAATGGTATATAAGGGTAGTTCTAATAAAATGATTGTAAAACTCTGGGTAGATTTTGAAAAAAAATATGAAAATGCAAATGTCTAACAAGCTAGTTTTAATAAAAAGAAATTAAAGTGCTATGTTTGAGTAAAATTTGAGAAAAAGATGAAAATGAAATTATGAATAAAGGTAGTTTTAAAAATAAATTATAGTATAATGCTATATTTGAGTTTTTATTATCAAAAGACATGAAAGTTATATTCATGTAGAGTTTGAAAATAGATACACATGTGATGCAATATAATGGGTAGTTTCTTATAAAATGAAAATAGAATGTTATGTTTTGGTAGAATTTGAAAAAAGATGACAATGAAATGTTATATGAGGTAGGTTTAAAATAAGAAAGTTCAATGCTATGTTTGTGTAGATTAAAAAAAAAGTAGAATAATTTGTTTGGGTTTGAAAAAAGATGAAAATGAAAAGGTATATAATCTTGGTTGTTAAAAAAATGATAATATAGTCTTATATTTGCGTAGAAATTGAAAAGGATATGAAAATTCGATGGTATAAGGGTAGTTCCAAAAAAAAAATTGTACAATGCTATGATTGGGTAGATTTTGAAAAAAAAAATAAATGAAAATGCAACTATGTAACAAGTTAGTTTTAATAAAAAGAAATTGAAAAGGATATGCAAATGCTATGTTTGAGTAGAATTTCAAAAAAAGATGAAAATGCAATGGTATATAAGATTAGTTGTTTAAAAAAATGAAAGTAGAACACTATGTTTGGGTAAATTTTTAAAAGAGATGAAAATGCAATTATAATAATGGTAGTTTTAAAAATAAATTGCAGTATATTGCTATATTTGAGTATATTTTTCAAAAGAGATGAAAATGCAATGGTATGTTAATGTAGTTTTAATAAACATGAAAGTAGAATACTATGTTTGGGTAGAATTTGAAAATAGATGACAAGGAAATGCTATATGAGGGTTGGTTTAAAATAAGAAATTTCAATGCTATATTTGTGTTGATTAAAAATCAAAAGTATATCAACGTAATATATAAAAATATAAAGTACAATGTTATGTTTGGGTATTATTTAAAAAGATATGTAAATGCATTGGTGTATGATTTGCTTTAAAAAAAGTAGAATGCTATGTTCAGGTAGAATTTCAAAAAAAAATATGAAAATGCAATGGTAAATGGTAGTTTAAAAAAATGATTGTATAGTGTTATGTTTGGGTATAAATTGAAAAATATATGAAAATACAATGGCATATAAAGGTACTTTTAGAATATTAATTTAAAAAATTTTGTTTGGGTAGAATTTGAAAACAAATGAAAATTGAATGGCAAATAAGACTAGTTTTCAGAAAACTGAAAGTATCATGTTATGTTTGGGTAAAATGTGAAAAAGATGAAAATATAATGGTATATAAAGATAGTTTTTGTAAAAAAAAATGAACGTAGAACGCTAGGTTTGGGTATAATGTGAAAAAAGATGAATTTTGCGATAATATCCACCACAGTCTTTATAGTCTGGAGAAGGTCATGGAACGCCCTCGCCAGCTGTTACACCTTGATCGCTGGGGCCGAAATCCCTTTGAAACCTATGAACAAAGTCCTCCCATGTCATCACAACCAACATTGTCATCCCTACACCTCGAGTAACCTCCTCCCACTAGTCCGAGGCTTTATCCCTTAGTAGGTAGGATGCAAATCGTATATTTTCCCTCTCAGGGAAAAAAATCGTCTGTTGAGCATTCTCCGTGTCAGCAATCTAGCGACGGCTAGCAATGGGGTCCTTAACCCCAAAGAACTCAGGCTCTCCATGTGCCTTAAACTCCCGAAATGAGGGAGTTCGCGCCCCAATCTGCCCTGCATCAATCTCAGCTTGAAAGGCCTGAGCCGCTCCTCCATGAGCTCCAAAATCTCTCCTTTACGGTACCGTAAATCACATGGTTAGCGTTAAGAATGTTGCGAGTAACCACGTCTGCAATAAGCTCAAGTAGCCTCTCATCAATCGGTTTTGAGCCAGATCCAAAACCTGAACCTGAACCAGAGCCAGAACCAGAACCTTCCAAACGAGTGACCACCATCCTCAAACTGAAACACAAATATATAAACAATCAGAAAAAACTTTAGGGAAACTCGCAACACATCTACCCTTATTATCCCCAGATCTACACTTGTCTCAGGTATAGGTCCTATGCTTCCAGTAGTACGGGCCCAATACTACCTTCCACACCTACATGTACCTTCCTCAAGGTAAATTCTGATTCCTCTAATTTACCACACTACAACCAAGAACAAACCTATGCTACACAATATACATATCCTCGACTCTTCCAAGAACTCTCAACCCTCACCGCTAGCAGTACTAAGAACCTCAATCAACACCGTTGGTTGCCCTACGCATGCAAGTTGTATAAAAGATAGGATCGCATAGACTGTCAAAAGAAGATTCTACCCTAAGTCCACAACCAAACAAGGAACAAGAAATGAGGCTAAAACGATCATTCTAGGGCTATACAATCCTAATCATATACAACTTTGAAAGAATACACATAACAAATAAAAGAGGCAATATCAATTCCAAGTTGTACATGGCATCAAGTTCTATCAAGCTATAAGGGATCACACAAATTAGGTAGTTCTATATTATGATTCATGAAGGTATCCTTAGCCCTAATCTAGCATGCAGTTGACATATCAATCATACTAATCATAATACATAAGTATGGGTAACTTTGGAAACAGTTACTTGAGCTCGGCTGGTTGCATGCATTGCACTCTCCTTTTTCTTAAAAATAATCTTTTTCAATAATTCAAATTCTTTTTCTTTTGAAAAGATTATCATTTCCTCAATCTGCATTTTGGCACACTCGAAAGTGTGCCCAAATCCCTCAAACCAAGGCTTTGATACCAACTTGTAACGACCCAAAAACCATGACAAAATTTTTCATTTTAAACCAAGAGTTACAATCATCACATTTTTCCAAAACCATCACATAATAACAATGTCAAATCATCAGAGTACAATATCAGAAAGTGCGGAAAATAGTGAAGAGAGAATGTTGTGCCATCACGTTGGGCTCTGCACCTTAGTACCAGAAGTACTTGAAAGCACAAATATAAACTATAAGCAAAAGCTTAGTGAGTTTACCCAAAGCACCCCATACCATACATAAATAAGATAGTGTTATGGGCCAAATCATAGTCTTACAAGTAATTTCCTGCCGAGTGCCAAATCCCGGTCTTCCATTCACATGCCAGGGGCCAGATCCTGGTCTTTCATACAGATTACCAGGGTCTAATTCATGGTCTTTCATACACATATCACAAATATAGCTAGCATCGTATATCACAAATAATGGACCGATCTTGGGGCCTTCGACCCATTGATAAAGTGAGAAAACTCACCTCAATCTGCTGATAAATAACTAGATGCTCAGCTACAGAACCAGAAGATCCCCCTCTAAACACAAACAAATAAACCTGATCAAAATTAGGTCATAAACCATAACCGTGGGTCGAAAATCCCAACCCACACTCGTAGGCTAAAAGACCATTTTACCCTACCCGTAATGGGCCTAACCAAACTTTGCCCAATAACACCATAATGGCCCCCAAGGCCCATAAAGTCCTAACTCATACAACTTAAGGCCCACTAACTGAATCCTAGGGCCCGTTCTTAAAACCGTTGTCCAGCATGATTTAAATAAATAAAAATATAAATTAGACTACTCTATTGCACTAACAAGTAGTACAGGTAAGCAGGGTCAAATCCTCAGGGACACATCCTAAAGTCTATGCCACTTTGCGTAAGGCATGAATTAATTATTGACAATTGAACAAAACATAAACAGGGGGGTTTTATTTCTTAAAATCTAAACTAATAAAAATTGGAAATTATAAAAGAATAAATCAGTTTAAAGGTTAGGAAAATTCAATAAAGAGAAAACAGTTCCAGTTCCGTAGTGACTCCCTTAATCATGTAATTAACCTTCAACACAATATTTGTTTGTGCACTTATTTAAACTGGTATTAAAGTTCATTAACAAGCTCTAATGACCTCTATTACAAAAAGTCTTTAATCAAAATAAGTTCTTTGAATTAAACCTTACTTTTTACCAAATTAACCAATCAAGCTCTTGATTAACAAAGAAAAGTTGCATTATACACATTGTAATTTCTCAGTAAAGTCCAATACTTCTCAAGAGCTCGGAGGCATATAATCGTTAAATATTAAGTGAGCGGGAAAGATATGTATAAATCTATATGGGGTTGACACCCCCACCTGTGGTTGCTAGATACAACCCAACGGTATGTCGAATCAGGCATAACTTTTTAAACTAGCTTGGTTATAGGAACTCATAATAACTTTGTTAAACTAAAACTAGCTATCATAAACTACTACTAGGAACTACCCTAATTAAGTAGTGATAGTACACACAAACTCGAGGTAGCGAGTTTAGGTCAACCAACATCTAACTATCTTAGAATGCTACTAGGAACCAATCTAAGAAAGTAGTGATAATACACTCAATTTGAGGAAACAAGTTCGACCAACGATCATTAAACTAAATATCCACTAATCTTGAGGAACGGCTTGAGAAGTAGTACCTATAATATGATAAAAGAAATATTAGGAGAATATTAACACAATATTACCCACAAACTAAAACATATACCCTTTATCCAAATCAAGATTCAAATGTAGTCACTAAACTATCTGGATCTTACTACTAAAACGCAAGAAATGATGCTAACATGACGACTTAGGATGGAAATACAACAAGAGCTAACATAATAACTTTAACAAAGTATTTTCATGCTTACCAAACCTACGAACTCACCAACAATATGTTGATCCTCTCAAAATCACATGTATTCCTAGGTCCATGACAAAACCAAAAAGGATATAAAATCAAGAAGTGTGTACCTATCTCAAACTATAAGAGAAGATGATAAGTTAGTACCATGCTCAGTAGGAAAACCTCTCCATAAGACATCATTATGGAACGTTGCACCTCTCGGTGTTTCCGCCACCAGACCGAGGGTGTGAGATTATCAGAGTTAGGTTTACAAAACCAGAAAAACGAATATCGTTGATACGTGTGTACAGTCTCCCCAGGATCTTCTCACGAACGACCTACAAAGTTTTTAATCCAAAACTTCAAGAATAAGGCTTAGTGAGTTCCCCAATATACCAAATATTCCACCATACATACAATGTGTGTATATATATATATATATATATATATATATATATATATATATATATATATATAGTGAGTTCCCCAATATACCAAATATTCCACCATACATACAATGTATATATATATATATATATATATATATATATATATATATATATATATATATCATAAGTAACAGGCCCAACCCAGGAGTACACGCGCCCAACCTAACCATTTGTAACGGGCCCTGCCCAAGGAGTAAATGGGCCCAACCCAACCTCCACTGCCAGGACCTACATCTTGGTCTTCCGTAAAAATTCCAGGGGCCATATCCTAGTCTTTCATACAATTCCTAAAATTATATGTATTCGGAAATCAGATAGACAGTCGAACAGATGATCCAACCAAGAGCAAGCAATTAAACAAGAACATCGCAATACGACATTAGACCAAGAGTTCTTAAGCTATCCAACTTAAACTACATAGAACCCAAGATATCATTATTACATAATCATGTAACATAAACATGTAACATATACTAGCATATTACATACCCTTGGTAACTAGCCTTCCCTAGTTACCCTACCCAAACATAACTCCTAACAGTATCATACGATCATCAGGCAAGACCCTACTGGCCAAACATACAATGACACCAAGTGTCCTACACTATACATGTATTACAAGAGTTATCCTAGTCACTAGCATACTTGTATTCTAATAGTAACTCTATCTTACCATACAAAGAATATACAATGGGATATGTAGCGTAGTGAGAAACTCATATGGGCTGAAGAATCATAAAAGCACAACAACACTCTCACACCTTGCACTGCTCAATCTCGCAAACTGACTAACATCAAAAGAGATAAATCCTTAAGCAATAACATAATTCCTCCAAGTTTGATCCCAAGTCAAACTGGTGAAAAGTCAACAGTCAATGGTCAACCCAATCAACAGCCACCAGGACATGGAGGCATCTTGGCTATGTCATGGGCATGAAAGGACAAAATAGACGACATGTAGGAAATCGTTACATCGTGGAACTTCCTTGGCCATGTCGTGTGCATGATCAGAGAAAACAAAGATGATTTTGAACTTTACCATGTCGTGGTCATTCCTTGGCCACATCATTAAGAGCTTAATCCCTTCAGACAACTTATGATACTTTATAGTGGGCTTCATTGCACCAAAATAAGTCATAAAAATCATTACTTTATGTGCATGCATGTCCACTGCATGTCTCTACCAAAACTAAGTCAAAATGTCAAAATGTGACCTTTAACTCATGCATGGCTCCAAACCATACTCATTTTTTTTAAAGGAATACCCTAAACCTGGAATTAGAGTCTTTAAATACGGTAGAAACCCTAATCTTCATGGGCTTGGGCTGCAACAAGCACCATGTTGTGGCACACTACCTGCCACGTCATGATGCTTACTAGAAATATGCGATTCCTAGAACCCATGCCACATCGTGGTCATCTATGCACCACGTTGTGGCATAGGTTTTTCTCCAAAACCCTATCTTTATCCAATTAAGTCTTTAACGATATCTTTTGGAAAACGGGTGTTATAATGCTGAAGGCCAACATGGGAGGACCGGCTTCGGGATGATGGCCAATGTTTAAACAGAATACGTTGGCAGAAGTCTTATTTAATAGTTATTTAAAAACATCACCAACGTTACTCAATCTTCAAAAACAACCCTCATCAACGTAAAAGTTGCAGAACCAAATAGTAAATGAAAACTCAAAACATGTCCATGATGCTATCATCACTAGGAAACATCTAAGACATAACTACCTAAAGTCCCCTATGCTCACCATGCCATCAATCATGTCACCGGTACCGATGTTAGGCAAAAGAAACAAGTAAAGAAGAAAGTGTCAACTTATGCTAAGTGAGTCAACTATAAGTACAATGTTTATGAAATACATATCCCAAAATGGGTCAAACTATCATCACAAGGCATACATTCACTTACACACATTGGAAAACATCACAAATATCATATAATCCCCACTTTAGTATATTAATCTTTACTTGAGCCTACACTAGTATTTACCTTCATGATTTGTATTTTAATATTTTATAAATATTAATCTTCACTACCCCGACCTCTGGGTTCATCACTAACATGGACGGTAAAAATATCACTAATTGGTCCATCACTAACCCAAAAGGTAAAATCTTGTCCACCACTAAGTGACCGGCTCAACCCCTCCCCGCTACTAGGCCCATCTCCAACCCAAGAGGTAATAAACCCATTCACTACTAATGTAACCGGCTCAAACCAATGCACCAAGTGAGGTACGACTCTCATTAGTAACATTACCCCCGATTCGTTGCGTTTGCTACTATGACGATGTAAGTACAAGTACATGTGTTGTCGTTCCAGAGTGCTAATAATTGTTGTTTCCCATCACTAGAAACTTCCCACCGAAACATGATATTTAATCTAGCACCATCACCACACTAACATCATTCCAATCCTCACAAACATGGACATTGTCCTGAATGGTTGTCTAGAAAAACCACTTGACATCAATATTGGCTTAAGCTCTTATCCTATAGGTATCTTCCAACCTATTAGTCCCTCACAAAATCCAGATAAGGTAAACACCTAAGTCTAGGTTTCTTCCCCTTTACCCCACTATGGTATTCCCCATTTTAATTAATATTTTATAATTCACCGTACAAGGGTTACACAACATTCCTCACTAATGTCCCTAAGTTATCATGCTCAATTATTTTTAATATTAAAGGTGTATTACTTCCCAACTCTTCACTATGTAAACATGAAATATAACATATCAAGTTAAAGCATTTTACATCACTATATAATCACGCACACATTATCATTTCATCAGTAAGACATATAATATCACTAGCATGCATTGTTCTAATCATCATAGACAAGTATTTCTAAAAAATCACAACATACATACATTACACACAATACACATACATACATTACACACAATACACACATATCCTTATTTCTAACATGAACCTATCAAACACTTCACACCAAAGTATCATACCAAGAGTCTAGCACGTAATACATCCTAAACTTTCAATCACAGAAAAGAATCAACATTCCTAACATACATACCACTCATAATCAAGGCACATCCATCCTATAATATTCTTGGTTCGATCCACTCATTATAGGATATGTAATTTCCTGACAAAATACTCATATAAAATTTTCAAGACCTTCCCTAAAAGAACACAACCAATTATCAAGTAAATAACTAATTACACAACTGTGACTAAAATTCATGCTACATAGCTAAGTTTAAGGATTTTCCCAACTCAACTCTTGTTCACTGTTTTGAGTATAAAACAAAACCAACAATTACAAATTAGCTGATAATGGATTTTGCTAGAAACTAGACTCGATTTTCCAGAACTTTGTTATTGTGGTGCTTTTGTCTAATTCGAACCAGAATCACTTCTACATCCCTTGCAAGACAGGCCAAAGAATCTGTCTAGAATTAACTTTGAATCAAGAAGTCGTCTTAGTCTTTAGAGGTTTGGCTTAACCCATCAAGACCTTAGGATAATTGGCCAAATGAGACTCAAATGTTTATTATATCTTTTCATTCTTTTTTATGTTTATCTAATTTATTTTAGGTTTACATACACACATCACCATACATAATACACATGGATATGATGACATAAATGTTTAGTCTGTTTCACAAATACGTACACACCATTATGAGAGTACTTGGTTCTGAGATTATTTGTCATAAAACATGCAACCTGTCATGCTAACAATCCTTATATTCTTACTTCTTTAGTGTATCACACATTACCAATCATAATTCAAGAAATCCAACTTTCAATTTTGCTTCTGCAATAGATGTGAACTCAAATTGAGAAAGCAAGCATCCAAGATTACCTCCGAGTCGTTACTATAAGGTAGTAGGAGGATGGTTGGGGTTGACATCATGAATATCATGATGATTTTTCTAGGTTACAAACAAGAATAATTAAACAATAGACACATAATCAAATTATGTGTACACACAACCTATAAGTCTATGGAATTTTCTGAAGTTACAGTAACATACTTATGAAACAAATTTCTAACATATGTAAATAGAAAATTACAAAGTTAGAACACATAAGATTTTCAACAATCGAACAATGCAAACCCTATAAAACCCTATGATCGAAAATATGGAGAGAGGAGGAGATCTAGGAAAAAAAATTCTCTATGTGCTGTGTAGGGATCGGTTTTGACTAGAGTTGGGACCTTATTTATTTTTTCTAGAAACCTTGATTTTGAATATTAAAATAATAGTATTCTAACCTAATTCAAATACGTTTCCTTATATGCTATTGGAGGCTTTCAGAATATATCTGAAACTTCCTCAAAATCATCCATGCTTAGGGAGGTTCTAGAATTGCCTCATTTGCTCAACTATTGAACAATTATAATTTAACCCCTACACCATTAATTAATTTTAATTAAACCAAAATTAATTTCCAATTAATTATTAACTATTTATAACTGATATATTAATCATATAATATATTAACAAATCATTTTTTCTCTGTCTTAATATCAATCCTAGCTATTTTTAGTTATGAGGGCAACCCAAAAGGACTTTACTTTTATTAAATGAGATTATACCAATTTAGTTAAGACATTAGACACCCTAATCTAACACATACAACTAACACCCTCACCCTTATGTTGCCACCTTGTGCAGGTCTCATAGACCATCCCGAGAGCTTCCTCTTGACATAATCAACTTTATATGTGTACTCATACAGAAGATTTATCTTTACAGGGAAACAACTAGTTAGATCTTCATTTGAAGCACATAGGACCAATGGCTGAACCCTAGACTACAAAGTCCTACTAAAACCACTGCCCCTGCCGAAAAAATCGCCACAACCAACATTTTTCACTCCAACCCACTCGATTCTCACTATTTCTCTCAGTACGCATAAGTAGTAACCTTCGTGGAGTTGATTTCATTTTTTTAAGGGTGGTGATGGACTATTGTTAAACCGTTGTCGCACACGATTTAAGAGAATAATATTTTTCATTACTCAAATGCACTAACGGGTAGCACAAGGATGCAAGGTCGAATCCTCAGGGACACAACCTAAGAGTCGATGCCTTTTTGTGTAAGTCACATACTAGTCAAATGCATAAAATAATAAGGGGGTGGGGTTGATTAAAAACTAAAACTAAAAATTGTAGTGAAATTAACTAAATGAAATTCAATAATAAAAATGAATTCAGTTCTCCTGCGACTTTCCTAATCATGCAATCAACATTGACCTTATTATTTGAGATATATTCTATTTAAGCTGGTACTAAGAACAACTAATAAGCGATAGTATATTATCTTTTACCTAATTAGTTAACCAAAACAACCTCTTTGAATTAACCCTAACTTTTTACTGTCCAATTAAACAAGCTCTTAATTAAAATAAGAAAAACAACATTAAGATCTGTGTAAAATTCCCAACAATACACAATACGTCTCACAAGATTGGAAGCATAAAGATATGCATTTTTATTTTATATCAGAGTTAAATCACAAAATAGAACCAATCTGATACTTGTTACTTATTACCAGCTTACTAGAACAATTACAAATTCCATTAACTAGTTAACTAGAATGATTAAACCCTAATTAGGTGATCAAGCTAAGAATAATCAAAATCAAAGATTCATTAAGTGCAAAACTGAAAAATATAGATAGAATCACAAATCAAAAACCAGGTCTAATGATTGATTACATGAAAAGTAAAAATATGTGCATAACTAAAAATTAGGGGTTAGCCAGATATGGATAATATCCGATAAAAACTAGTAAATTGAGAGATTAAACTACTAAATCGCACTAAACTAATTGAGAGACACGATCCAAAATCTTCAGATCTTTAGAAATTGGAGCGCAATCGCTTCGGAAATCATCTTTTTCGTCGTCTGGAGCTTCAAGAATTGGCCAACCTTCAAACTAAACAGAGTGGAGACAAGGGGTCAAGCTGCCAGCAACATCCTTTAGGCTTTAGAATGTAGCAATCTATCTTCATAGGATCAATTCAATCGAATTTTTCTTGACCAAAACAACTTCCAAGCATTCCTCAAAATCCAGCATAAGTTTCATGCTCCAATTAACTCCAATGCTCCATCAAAAGCATCCAAAGCTGCTCCCAAAGTACTACTCCACTTGAATTATCTAAAAACAACATAAAAACATGAGAAATATGGGTATTTTAATGAATGACATGAACTGAACATTATTTAAGCTCATGCACATGAATTAACATAAAATATGATGAAAAATGTTAATAAAAACTACCCTAAAGACACATAAAATGACATCTATCAAATATCCCCAAGCTTGAACATTTCTTGCCTCAAGTAGTAAAAAGATTAAACATTATAACTGAAATGGAAAGACGTAGACAACCTAAAAAGAACTTAGAATAAAAAGGTAAATAACTTGAAACTAAAAAACTTCACTCTTTTTTCACATGATTATACATTACACCGAGGAAGCTCCAATGAAATCATGAACTTTGACCACAGCCTCAATATCTTTATCGTAGTTTTAGATTAAGCCAAACCAACCTTTGAGTAGATAATTTTACACATAATTAAATTTGTTAAGTCAGTGTATTTTTAAAGATAACTTCACAAAAATTCATTTATAAAAACATAACTTCACTGGCCCCTCCTTTTTTTCTAACTCGTCCAGTAAATGCATTAAACTCTATTATGGATAGAGAATCCAAGCTTACCCTTATGATTTCACTATCGAGGGACCTAACTCATTGTACCACACATCTTCTTTGTCTTAATCAGCTCTTCAGATTTAACTTTGATTGGTTGTTGATTTCAACATTAACTTGACTTGGATTTGACATTGAATTTCAGATTTCTTCAAGTTGCTTGATGTACCATTTCTAACAAATACATTGATTGGGAGTGGATTTCATTTTGTAGCCCACCATATCTTCAATACTTCAAAAATGATAATTATTTGTTTGGATATAACAAGAGTTCCCTCCTAACCTAAAAAGGCGCAGAAACTATAGGGTTCAATACTTCAAGGAAAGAAAAGGGTTATTCATTCTAGGCTCTTTTTGAGGCATTTAAGGAAATCATTTTTAAAAAATTGTTAAGTTTTCCATCCAACATTTCCATTGTAAAAATAATTCGACTCTCACGTTGGTTCGTATTGCGTAAGCATTTAAAGCACTTCCTGATTTGAAAAGATAATTCTTATATTTGGTTGTAATAAGACTGTTGTTTTCAGTTCCTATCACACTTCATCTTTATAGAGCTACTGAATGTAAAGAATGTCCTCATCTCATGTAGCGTTTTCCAATATTTTTCGTTTTGTTTTTTTAGTTTTTTATGTAGAAAATAAACTACATTGAAAGTGTGCCATTAAAAAACATCAATTTTAGTTTTTTGCAGTTTTCATGAACGACCTTCCTAAAATGATTGAGTTTTTACCAAAAATGTCTACATGACCCATGTCCAAGATGTAAAAATCAGCGGGAAAATTAGTTCATACACCTGGACAAGAACATCCTCCAATACACCTTTTGGACCTAATTTCAAGTGATCAACCAATTAAATGATGATCCCAGTCTTTTATAAATATCCATGTTTTAGTTTTTCAAAAACAGAAAGTGGGAGGACATTGACTGAAGCACCTAAGTCTAGCATGGCTTTTGGAAATGTAAGGTTTCCCAACTTACAAGGAATCAACATTATTCCCAGATCCTTGCACTTAGGGGGCAAACATTTTTGAAAAATAGAAGATATATTTTCCCCACCTTTGATTGTTTCTTTAGTTTTCGGCTTTTTCTTGGAAACGCACAAGTCTTTTAAAAATTAGCATAACGAGGAACTTGTTTAATAATATTTGAAAGTGGGATATTTACCTCCACCTTACGAAAGGTGTTCATGATCTCCACGTCTTCTCGATCACGTTTTGTGCTCTTCAGTCACGATGGGAATGGCGATAATGGCTTGTACTCTTTCATATTTGGCTTGGTTGGTCTTGGAGACTCTTTTACCACCTCTTTTTCAACTTCTTTCTTACCTAAAACTTCTCCAGTTCCTTTTTCAGGCTCAGATATATTAAATGTTACCACTTCTCAAAGAAATTGTACTCACATTATGCTTTGGATTGTGTTCAGTCTAAGCATGTAGTTTTCCTTGAGATTCTAGTCAACCCACAAAAGTGGCAAGTTGAGATATCTGCTGCTCCAGATTCTTGATGCTTGCACTGGTTTCGTTCTTGAATATCTTCTAAGCCTATGTTGGAATTGCCAAATTATTGATGTGAATTTTGCTGTTGGAAAGTGGGTTGTTGTTGATTCTGAAAATTCTACTAAAAACCTGGCTGCCCAAATCCTGGAGGGTGTTGAAATTGTTGTCTCTGTTGAAACTTATTGTTCTGATAATAATTTTGAGGTTGAGTATCCTCCGACAAATTTCACTGGGGAAATATCCTCTTGTAGTATTGTAGTAATAGATACATATAAGTAGGATGGTCCGTCTTCAAGCAGATTTCACACTGTTTTTTCACAACTGCTTTTTTCCTTTGGGCTTCAAGGTGGTGTGAACAAACTTCTTTGACACCCCTTGGCTGATCAGCATACCACTCATCTTTGTTACCGGAATGTTTTGACTCAATAGCCAACTTTTCTATCAGCTCTCAGATTTATGTTGGTGTCATGTCCCCTATGGATCTGCCACCTGAAGCATTTATCAGACGTCTCTCAATGGGTGTCAGACCTTCATAGAAACAATTATAAAGTTAGTAATCAGTGATTCCGTGTTGTGGGCACCTGACAAGTAGCCTTTTGAAGTGCTCTCAGTACATATGCAAAGCTTCTCTTCTTCCCTGTTTGATACCAATGATCTTGTGACGAAGGCTTGAAACTCACGTTTCTGGAAAATATTTTCCTAAAAATAACTTTTCAAGTTTAGTCCACGTAGTGATCGATCCGGATGGGAGCTCGTACAACCATTCTCTCGTTTAGTCTTGAACTGAAAAGGGAAATGCTCTTAGCTTTATCTGATTTTCTGTTATGACATGTGGTTTCATTCCAGAACAAACCACATGAAATTTCTTGAGAAATTTATGTGGGTCTTCATTTTCTTAGCCTTTGAACATGGGAAGATGATGTATAAGCCCAAATTTCAGCTCAAAGTTCTAGGATCTAGAAAAGTGATGCAAAGAGGTTGTTGGTTAACCTCTTGGGTGACCAATTCTCCGAGGGTTTTCTCTTAGTTATCTATGTCTCCCATGGCTGATTTTGGGGAGTCAGGTTCTGGACTTTATGAAATTTCAAAGGTTGTTGGCAAGTATATTTTAAATGGGCTTTGGGAAGGTGAGGATGATGGTTCTTTTGGGAATGATGAAAAATTGGGGTCTGGTTCGTTCCACACGGGAATGATGAAAAACTGCGGTCTGGTTCGTTCCACACGAGACTACCGGTACTTTTGGGAATGATGAAAAACTGGGATCTGGTTCGTTCCACACGGGACTGTCGTGTGGTATAATGATTTTAGGTTCTAGAGAAGATGATGAACCAAAGAAACTAGTTGATTGCTTTTGTTTTGACGCTTCTTGCTTCAATTTTCTTGTAATTTTCTCAATTTCTAGATCAAACTCTAGTGGTGTACCAATACGTGAAGATCTTGGCATATAAACTATTATCAATATCGAGTCACCAGAAACGACGGAAATTTGTTAATCCATGGTCACACACGATTTAACCAAATAGTATTTTCACTACTTGAATGCACTAATGGGTAGCACAGGAAAGCATGGTCGAATCCTCAACGACACAGCCTAAGAGTCGATGTCAAATGCATAATAGTGAAATGCGTAAAATAATAAGGGGGGGGGGGGTGTGATTAAAAACTAAAACTAAAATTTTGCATTCAAATTAACTAAATGAAATTCAATATTAAAAACGAATTCCATTGCATTGCAACTTTCCTAATCATGCAATCAACATTGACTTGATTACTTAAGATGCATTCTATCTAAGCTGGTACTAAGAAAAACTGTCACACCCCCGAACCAGGCGGCGGAAACGTTAATTGAATATCATAACATTGAATATATATGAAACGTAACAACATTCGTCACCATGCATTAATATAGTACAACCAGTAAAGTTTACATGAAGTACATTGTTTAAACATTACATTCCCAAAAATAAATTGTTCAGTTCGTTAATAAATAAACTGCAAGCCATCACTGAGTACGATTTCCTTTGGTTCACTGGTTCCCTAAGAATACAAGTATTTTGAAAAACGTCAACATGTGAAATGTTGGTGAGTTCATAAGCGGTATTTGAAAAAAAACAATGTTTCGTATCGTTTGAAAACCACCAGAAAATCCGATATTTTAAGAATAGAAAAGCTTTTGAAAACGTTTGTGAAGATCCATAGGTATGCTTGTTTGTTTCTATACTTGTAAAAATTGTTCATTTAAGTTGTATGCATTTCGAATCTGTATGTATTGAAAAAAACCCTAGGAAAACCCGATGTTTTCCTAATTCTTTGAACTCCATGAAGTTACATTGAAACCATTGCAAAGCGTGTAGTGTCAGTCCCAGGCGACGTTGGATTATTTTTGAGTATGATTAATTGCTACAAACACGCATTACACAAACGACCAGTTTATAGCTATACTAACGATCCCGTAGGCGTCGTCCGTACTAATCACGTTATCCAACCGCCCTGACTATGTGTAGTCCCACATCCGAAGAGAAAGAGGACACGAAGGCCTCGATGACTCCATTAACCGGTTGGGGATAAAAAAAATGTACGAGGGGTCCCAGACCCGCCTCGCATGAAATGTCGACTTTACTAGCAATACCAAAGGACCCTTGGGGACCAATAGTATACAAGCCATTGAAAGTCCTTTTACGTTGTGTTAGATCGGTAAAACCCAACACTTCGTAAGATAGAGGTCTTCGGGCCTTAAGATCAGGTCATTGGGCTAGCTAGGCCCAACAAACAAGATTTTACACTTTTGGGGCCCAAAGATGGTGCATAGACGTCTGTGCACACTCGCATGTATATTGAATTCCCAAACGTTACTTGTATGAATTGTAGTGTCGTCGTGTTAGTAGTTTCGGATTTTTATTGGTTCGAGACCGAACCAATTCGTTTAACAACGATTTTTGGTATTGTTGTGTATTGTATTTCGTCGATAGTCGCGGTGCCATTATTTGATCAAATTGCGTGTATTGAATTAGCCTTGGAAGTTTTCTGTTTTCAGCCCCTCATTGTTTGTAAAATTTACTTTTTCAACCCTTTAATTAAATAACTTTCCGGTTTGATCCTTAAATCATTTTTCTTGACATTTTAACACCAAAAATTATTGAAATTGATATTTTTCAGCATATTTTTCAATGAAAACAGTTTTAGTCCCTGAAATTGCAGTTTTCTCGGTAATAACCCTTCTTTTTCGCAACTTTGACAATTTTGGCCCAAATTGGAAAATTCTTGCAACTTTGGTCCGTTTTAATTTAAAAAGCATTTTAAACCTTTGAAAAGGACTTGGAACACTAATAGTCCACTGTTTTACAGGAAAACACAGTTTTGGCCCTCCAAAACAGAAAATTTCGCATAATGGGCCTTATTGGGCCGAAAATGTCATTTTTAGCCCATTAAGCTTGAAATTTATGTTTTTAATCCTCCAACAAGTATATTTTCAGAAAATACATTATGAAAACTGTTTTGAATCATCTCCCCCATCAGATTTCGAAATATTTCAATTTGGGCCCTTTAACTTTATATTTTTAGCATTTTAAGTCCAAAAATTGAGTTTTTAGCCCAAAGAAAATGTTACTAAACCATTTAGCTATTTTTCTTGGAACACTTTGTATGTAGAAATATACTTGATGCTAGTATCATTTAACACAAGGCATATCTCGGTTTTGAGGGGTTTTATGGCTAGATCCAACATTATAACACATAAAACACACATATAAGCATGGAAATCATACAAGGCATACAAAACCCATATAGATCTACACTTTCACTTGTATTCCCCCCCCCCCCCCAAAACTCATAAAAACAAAAAATAGGGGGTATGAAGCTCACCTTGTTTGAAGCTTTCGGTTTTGAAGAGAAGATGGAAGAAAAATGAAGTGATTTTCGGCCCTAGCACCTTTCCTTGGTAGATCTCGAGTTTGGTGACTTCTAAGGTGCATGATCACAAGTTGGAATAGATTTAGAAGAGATGTTTGATGGAATGAAGTAGCTAGATCATGGATATAAGTAAAAACTTACCTAAGATGATGATTAACTTGAAAGATCCTCTTGAAAGCTTCTAAATTTCGAGATTTTTGAGTGGAGAGGGAGGAGTGTTCTTGACGGAGTTTGAGAGATTTTTTTGTGAATGTGTGTGTGTGTTTCGGCCGAGAGTGAGGGAAGAGGGAAGAAGAAGTGATCTTTGAAGTGATGTGCATGGAGGTATGTGATATGTTGCATGGAAAACCCAAAGATAAAAATGAGGTGGCATGGGAAAGTCAAACCTTCCTCTTGGGCTTGTTTTGGGCCGAAAACATGGAAGGAAAAAGGAAAATTTGGGCTTTTTGCTCCTAAGCCCAATATTAGAGTTAGTTTGGGTGAGTTTCAACATAAAAGAATATAGTATGATTTTTCCATTTTTGTTGGACTAGTTTAGGGTATTCATGGATCAAAGCTTTTAATTCATTTCATTCTAGGCCCAATATGGCCCAAAATGTTGAAATAAATTAGTGTGGGTCCAATTAGAGCCCAATTAGGGTTCTAAGCCCATGATAGTCAAATTGGGAGCTTATTGGTCCATTTGGATCCAATAAGGAAGTTCTAGTCCAAGGTGGACCTAAGTAAGCTTCTATAGTTTCCAATTGTTTGATGACTATTTGTAGTACTTGTATGATGTATTTGATTGAAGTTTTTGATGTCATAATAGTAGGTGTCAACCATGTTCTTAAGTTTTTGATTCACATTAACTTGAGTGTATAGATTACAGGACACAAAATTTCCAGTTGTGACATCATCCCCCTGTTAGAGGGAATTTCGTCCCGAAATTCTGTTTGAAAGCTAGATTTGAGAATGCTAGAATAGGTGAGGGTACTTTTGCTTCATTTGATCTTCGCGTTCCCACGTGAATTCTGGCCCACGCTTTGCGTTCCACCGTACCTTCACGATCGGGATGCGACTCTGCTTAGTACGCTTCACCTCCCTGTCCATGATTTCGATTGGTTCTTCGACGAACAGGAGATTCTCATTGATTTCGATTTCGTCAAGAGGAATGACAAGGGTTTCATCTGATAGGCACTTCTTGAGGTTAGAGACATGAAACACGGGGTGTACACCGTTTAGCTCCGCGGGTAGTTGTAGTCTGTAGGCTACCGGACCTATTCGGGCGACGATTTTGAAAGGTCCAATGTATCGCGGGTTCAGCTTTCCCCGTTTTCCGAAACGTATAACCCCTTTCCAGGGTGAGACTTTCAACAGTACTCGATCACCGACCTGAAATTCTAAGGGCTTTCGCCGTTTGTCGGCGTAGCTCTTTTTTCGGTCACGTGATGCTTGCAATCGAGCTCTGATTTGAACGATCTTTTCTGTGGTTTCGCGAATGATCTCCGGTCCCGTTAGTGCCCTGTCCGACGTATGTGTTCTTGCTAGCTGGGTGTCACCTACTTCAGCCCAACATAACGGTGATCTACATTTACGCCCGTACAGTGCTTTGAAAGGAGCCACCTTGATGCTCGAATGGTAACTATTGTTATAGGAGAACTCGATCAACGGTAGGTGGGTATCCCAAGACTTCCCAAAGTCTATCACACATGCACGAAGCATGTCTTCAAGCGTTTGAATGGTTCGTTCGCTTTGGTCGTCCGTTTGTGGGTGATACGCGGTGCTCATGTCGAGATGAGTTCCCATTGCCTTGTGGAGTGATTGCCAAAAGCGCGATGTGAACCTACTGTCCCTATCCGAGATAATAGACTTTGGCACTCCATGGAGTCTTACGATTTCTCGTAGGTACAAACGCGTCAGTCTCTCCATCTTGTAGGATTCTTTGATTGGCAGGAAATGGGCAGATTTCGTCAGTCGGTCGATTATTACCCATATGGTGTCCAGTCCGTCCGACGTCTTGGGTAGCTTGGTCACGAAATCCATAGAAATCCCCTCTCATTTCCACTCAGGGATTGCCGGTTGCTGTAACAATCCTGAAGGTTTCTGGTATTCCACCTTTACTTTGGCGCACGTAAGGCACTTACTAACATAGGTCGCGATTTCCGCCTTCATGTTAGGCCACCAATAGTGTTGTTTAATGTCCAAATACATCTTGTCCGAACCGGGATGAATGGAGTATCGTGTCTTGTGGGCTTCCTTCATAACGGCCTCCCTAAATCCTCCGATTTTTGGGACCCAAATACGGTTCATGAAGTAGTATACCCCATTCTCTCTTGCTTCTAGGTTCTTTTCCATCCCGCGCAATGCCTCGCTAGCTCTATTTTCCGTTTTCATAGCCTCCGACTGGACTGATGCAATTTGAGTGGCCAAATGAGATTGAATGGTTATCGAGAGAGTTTTCGTACGGCGATTAGAGTACTCCTTCCGACTTAATGCATCAGCTACCACGTTGGCCTTGCCTGGGTGGTACTTGATCTCGCATTCGTAGTCGTTTAGCAATTCCACCCATCTTCGTTGTCTCATGTTCAGCTCCTTCTGATTCAAGATGTGCTGGAGGCTCTTGTGATCCGTGAAGATGGTGCACTTTGTACCGTACAGGTAGTGCCTCCAAATTTTCAGAGCGAAGACCACGGCTCCCAGTTCTAGGTCATGGGTCGTGTAATTTACTTCGTGCGTCTTTAGTTGGCGGGACGCATATGCTATCACTTTTCCACGTTGCATGAGAACGCAACCTAAGCCCTGATTCGACGCGTCCCAGTAGACCACAAAATCTTCCGTTCCTTCAGGTAGAGATAGTACAGGAGCGCTACAGAGAGCTTGCTTCAAGGTTCGAAACGCAATCTCTTGTCGGTCTGTCCACTTGAATGGCACGCCCTTTTGCGTAAGCAAGGTAAGCGGCTTGGCGATCTTAGAGAAGTTTTGGATGAATCTCCTATAGTAGCCTGCTAGGCCTAAGAACTGACGAATTTCTGTGGGCGTAGTCGGAGTTGCCCATCCTTCCACAGCTTTGACCTTAGATGGATCCACATGAATTCTGTCTTGGCTAACTACGTGGCCTAGGAAATTCACACTCTGGAGCCAGAACTCGCACTTGGAGAGTTTGGCGTAAAGCTTTTCCGATCGCAGAGTTTCTAGGACTTGTCGAAGATGTTGGCCATGCTCCTCTTTGCTTCGAGAATAGACGAGGATGTCATCGATAAACACAATGACGAAGTTGTCAAGGAACGGTCGACATATTCGATTCATTAGGTCCATAAATGCGGCACGTGCATTTGTTAGACCGAAGGGCATTACGACGAATTCATAATGTCCGTAGCGGGTTCGGAAAGCGGTTTTAGGAATATCCTCTTTTCGGACTTTGAGTTGGTGGTATCCGGACCGTAGATCTATTTTAGAAAAATAACTAGCTCCTTGGAGCTGGTCGAATAGATCATCGATTCGTGGGAGTGGGTAACGGTTTTTAACGGTGAGTTTATTTAACTCTCTGTAATCGATGCACATTCTGAAAGATCCGTCCTTCTTTTTGACAAAGAGCACCGGAGCTCCCCATGGCGAGTAGCTAGGTCGGATAAATACCTTGTCCAGAAGCTCACTGAGTTGGCTGGAAAATTCCTGCATTTCAGCAGGAGCCAACCGATATGGTGATTTAGCGAGAGGAGTTGCTCCTGGAACGAGGTCGATTCGGAACTCAACCTGTCTCTCTGGGGGTACTCCTGGAAGATCTTCAGGAAACACGTCTGGAAATTCACACGCTACCGGAATATCTTGGATGTTAGTTTCTTCTTTGGTCTTGTCCACTATGTGAGCCAAGAACGCCAAATTGTTCTTTCGCAGGTGTTTTTGTGCCTTGATGCACGAGATAAGACGAAGATTCATGCTAGGTTTGTCTCCGTAAATTACTAGGGTTTCGTGATTTGGGAGACGAAGGCGAACGGCCTTCTCGTGGCACATAATCTCAGCATGGTGGGGGCTTAACCAATCCATGCCGATAATCACATCGAAAATCCTAATTGATACTGGCATTAGGTCTATTCGAAAGACGTGTTGGTTAAGGGTTAGGGTACATCCGATGTAGATCTCCCTAGTGGATTCGGTTTTCCCATTGGCCATTTCCACTGTATAGGTTTCATTTAGCTTCTGGGGTTGTTGTTTTAATAAATGTTTAAACTTCTCGCTTACGAAACTTCGCTCCGCTCCGATGTCAAATAAGATGCATGCATAAGTGTGGTTTAGGAGGAACGTACCGGTCACAACTGCGGGGTCCTGAACTGCATCACTCTGACCCATAGTCAGCATTCTTCCTGCTCCTCTATTTCCTGAGTTGTTGTTAGGGTAATCTCGGCGGAAATGCCCCGTCCTTCCACACCCGAAGCAGGTGTGGCTAGGCCCTGCATTGTTGCCGCCGGCATTGGTGTTGTTGTTATTGCGGTGGTTGTTGTTGTTGTTGTGGTTGTTTCCCTGACTTTGGTTCTGAGGAGGGTAAGCCCTGCAGAACCTTTCAGTGTGTCCCCTTCGGTTGCAACTGGTGCAATGGAATTCCCTGCACTCGCCAAGATGGTGGAAACCGCACTTATTGCATTTGGGAAGATTACCGGAATAGGGTTTTGAAGCATTTGAAGCAGCTGAGGCTGGAGCATGTGGTGTGGCTGGAATCGGTGCGGTGACAGCGTTAACTGCCACTGTCTGCTGCTTTTTAGAGGTCTCGGGGGCCCTGACGCCCCTTTCTCTTGTTGTTCTTCCCTTTCCTGCCATCACCCTCCTTTTTCTTCTCAGTCTCCACTGGCTTCTCGCCCTTCTTGTTGTTATGATCATATAACCTCTTCGCCAATCTCTTCGCACTGTCAAACGTTTTAGGGTTCGCAGCTATCACATTCCCTTGAATGGGGGATGTCAGTCCCCAGATGAATCGTTCAATCTTCTTTCCTTCTGATGTGATCATACCCGGGCACAGCAGAGATAGTTCGCTAAATCTCGATATGTAGGCATCGATGTTCGCATTCTGCACAGTGAGATTCCATAGCTCCTGCTCCATCTTTTGTATTTCGCCTCGGGGGCAGTACTTAGCCATTAACATTTCTTTCATTTCTGCCCATGGTATAGAGTTGGCTACAGGGAGCGTCATAGCTTCCACGTGTCCGTTCCACCAAGTGAGTGCTTGGTCCACAAAAGTACAGGCCGCGAACTTCACCTTCATCTGCTCGGGGCAATCGCATATCTCGAATACCGACTCTACCTTCTCGATCCATCGCTTCAGAGTGATCACCCCTCCAGTGCCGTTGAAAGTTCGTGGTTTAGCGTTTGTGAAGTCCTTGTAGGTGCACGTTTTAGTGGGTCCTTGATTTGTCCCATTTTTCGAACTTCCGGATCCTTGCCCGTTGCCTCCTCCGTTGTTCCCTCGGTGAAGTTGTGCCATAGCTGCTGATAGGATTAAAACAACTTTTAATCTATGAAGATCGATTAGATCTTGAACAAGTATATTAATATGAAACAGTAAAAACGCAATAATAAGAACAAAACAGCTTGAATTAAACGTGTCGAATGATTAAATAAAATCCTTAGAAGAGCTCGATTAAGAACATCAACTGTAAAGGATTAGAAGATTACAAGAACGATTAACTTAAAATATTGTACTCTGTATGAATCGCTATATCGATAATCTCAGCAATCTTAACCTAATATGCATGCAAGCATTTAACTTATATACAATACATAAAAGGCTCACGGTTGGACAGGCCCAAACCGGAGAATACAAGGCTAAACTAACGAGCCCAAAAGACGCAACATCAAAGCTATCTTCAGCCCAACAATCTCCCCCTTTGCGTCAATTTGGAGCGAGACCTTCACTTCTTACTTGGGCCGGCAGCAGAAGCTGGTACCTTCTTCTTCACGGTGCTAAACAGACACTTGGTTATGGAGAGGATGGTCTGTCTAAACCGGATGTACCAACTGATCATATCATTGAAGTACTTGATGTCATCAGCCGAATTCTCCTTACACCGCTTGATAATTGATAAGATGTGCTCCAAGCAAGCTGTGGTGTAAAGGTGCTTGTCAGCTAAAGCGAACAAACATTTCTGTCCTTCGGCTCTAGTGAACATGACTGAGTTACGCCTCGGATCTATCTTGCCCATTTTCATTTGATTTAGATCACTGGCCGATCCCACAGGTGCGACTTTCGGTTTCTTCTTAAAAACTGTGGCGACCTCCTGATCCATTAGGGCAACCTCCATGATATAGCAGGCCAGCATCCTTTTGACATGGTCTATGATGGGACCATATTCGGTTTCATTTGTCAGCAGGATATTGTACAAGACTATCCAGTCATGAGGATTCAGATTCGGCAGATCCGCCAGGGAGATGATGTGGGCAGTTCTTGTAGATCCTCGGATGAGCTTGAACTTAACGTTTGTGAATCTCCCCACGGCATAAGGTTTCAGCACCTGAACATTAACAATCTTATGGGCGCTCCATGTAAGGTATTGAGGGCGAGCGGCCTCCAGCTAGAAGTCAATGAGCTCCCTGTAAAGCTCATCGTTCGGATGCGGGACTTCAAAAATGTTAGAGAAGACGTGGAAGATGAATGCCTTTCGAGTCAGCGGCATATCAAACTGCGAATCGATAGAGTTGTTGCAGTCGAATGATATCACCGGCTCGAGCCATAGTATGCTTGGAGTCTCTATGGCCTCTTTTATCATACGATCCCTGGTCCAGGCAGGGAAGAGCAACTTTCGGCTCTCAAGGATATCGTGGGCTTCTTTTTGCTTTCGTTCGGCTTCTTCAGCCTCACGCGCCACACGACTGGCATCGTCTTCAGCATTGCGACTGTTCTTTCTTTTTAACATGTCCGCAATGGTCTCCTTGTCTTCATCTTCATCTTCATCTCCTCCCTCAGCTATGTTTTTGCCCTTGTTCTTCACACCCGAACCCGAGGCATGACCAGTTGAGGGTGGTTCGGTTGTGTGAGTAGCTTTGGAGGAAGGAGGTGGTTTCGCATAGACCTGAGATAAGGCCACCATTGGCACCGTTTCAATTCTTGACAATGCAGGAGCAAGCTGGGAGTACTTGAGGCATTCTATGACCGACGACATGTAGGAATCATATGCCAGTGGGTTCAGATCAATGACTAGGCATTGTTGGGGTCGGATGGGAAGAATCTGGGAAGTTGCATGAACAGAAGAGGATTCAGCCATTGTTGCAGGTTTGGAGAAGAAGAAGATGAACAGGAGAGAGTTTGGGAGAATTTTTGCTTTGGAGATTATGGAGGCAATAAAGAGGTAAAAGGTGGTGTTGATGGCTTTTTATAGTGGGTGATAGGAGAGAGAAAAATCATTTCAAATCTCTTATGGAAATACGAAACGGGTTTTTGAGTGACTGATTGGTGACAGTTGGGGCGTGCGATGATCACGTAGGAGAGAGAGTGTCAGTTTCCTAGGATTACGCCGCCCAATAAGCGCCGATTCAGAGAAAGGAACCGTTTCCATTTCCACACGCGCCTCTAATGTCAGATTGATGACGCTTCAATATCGCACACGCGTCCTTTAAGTGTCAGAAAAAGCGCGGCCATTTCAAATTCACGCGCCCTCCTTTTTACCGTCGTTTGAATTTCTATCCTTTGAACTCCCGCCGAGTCAGCAACTTTTTGTCTTTTCCCCTTTTAAACGACTGTTTTCAATTAATGACCCTCGTGGCTAATTTTTGACCACAACTTCATTAGTCACCATCCAGTAATAATCCAGCCTGTAAAATAATTAGTAACGGAGTTTTTGAAAATCTAGGATTTTCGTGCAAAGAGTGTAAAAGAAAAAGAAATAAAGCAACTCTTTTTAGGATAATCTGTGATGTCCATAATGACACGAAACTGATGATCCCGGGCACGAATCTCTTCCTTCAAGGTCAAGAAAGACCTCAAAGTGTTAGTGTGGTATCCCGTTGAATTACGATCAAACATTTATTAATAAATGTTGAAAGGCTTCTTTTAATTAGGCTTATTAAGGGTGGTTCGCTTTGATTCATCAATTCAATTCTTGATATAAGAACGAAAGTGAACAAAGTACTTGTGAGACCGGTGTAGTCTGTTGAACAAGTAGGTAGGAGTTGATTTTGTAGTGGCTTGGATTAATATGAAATCTCAGATAAAAAAATGTAAAACTGGATCCCTTGGGAAGAAATGTTATGGTGTGTAACAATTTCATTGGAATCACGCAAAAGAGAATTTGAGATTCCATGAAGGTACATTCGTCAATTCATTGGTGAAAACTTGATCAAATTAATTGGTCACCGTCAATTCGTTGGTATTGGATTTTGGGTTTCACTCAGCTCGTAGTGGCACGAAACTAAGATCATAAACACAGATGTTGTGTAACCATAAACCTCAGTGGTAGTTTCTGAGAGTCTCAAGGGTTACAGTGATGAAACGAATGTAATGGAGAAGTGTAATGGGGAAGGTGTAAGAAAACATAGTACCTCTGCTGCGAAAATAGGGACCAAGCAGGAGACTCTTAACTCATGTGAGAAGAGAGTGAGGTAGCTCACGATTAGAATAAATTAGTTAGCCTTATTGGGAAGACAAGGTTTGTGTATACCAGGTCATGAAGGCTATTATTCAAAATCTTATGAGGCTTGGGACACATACAGCAGCATGCTTCTAGGGACACTTAAGTAAGTCATCGAACATATCCCCATAAACGAATGAGCACAAAAAAAAAATATTTTTGGAGTTTTTGAAATTTATAATAAAAATAAATAAAAGATAATAAATGAAAATAAAAAAATAAGAGTTAAAATAAAAGTAAGACCTAAACAAAAAAAATGAAAAACCGAACCCGAACGTTCGGTTGGTTTCGGTTCTAGAAAATTTTGAAAAACCGAACCCGAACCTTCGGTTGGTTTCGGTTCCACAAAATTTTGAAAAACCGAACCCGAACCTTCGGTTGGTTTCGGTTCCACAAAATTTTGAAAAACCGAACCCGAACCTTCGGTAGGTTTCGGTTTTGGAAAATTTTGAGAAACTAAAGAATTTAGATATACAAGAAATAAATACTTTTAACATAAAGAAAAACAAAATAGTACAAGAAATATACAACACAGAAAAACTACCTTTGAAGTAATGAGCGAGTCAGATGGTTGAACCGAACCCGAACGTTCGGTTGGTTTCGCTTCTTACGTTTGAGGTTGAGAGGTAGTGTGAGGTACTGACTCTGATTCCATCATTCCTAGCCCTTGCAATATTTTATTGAATGATGCTTCTGGAAGAGCTTTGGTAAAGACGTCAGCCAGTTGATCAGTGGTTCTTACGAAGTGAACTTCGACATTTCCATCTTCCACATGATCTTTGATGAAGTGATACCTCAGTGCTATGTGTTTGGTTTTAGAGTGTTGCACTGGGTTATGACAGATCCTAATTGCACTTTCAGAGTCACAATATAGTGGGATCTTCTTCATATTGAGTCCATAGTCTCGAAGTTGACTCTGGATCCAAATCACTTGTGATGTGCAGGATGCAGTGGCAATGTATTCCGCTTCGGCAGTAGACAGCGACACACATGTTTGTTTCTTGGATTGCCAGCTGACCAATTTCCCATCAAGAAATTGACAGCCACCAGTTGTGCTTTTACGGTCGAGTCCACATCCTCCAAGGTCAGCATCAGAATAGGCTTGAACGAAGAAGCCTGAATTGGATGGATACCATAGACCTAAGGAGGTGGTTCGCTTGAGATAGCGTAGGATGTTCTTTACTGCCAGCATGTGAGGTTCGCGTGGGTTAGCCTGAAATCGAGCACAATAACACACAGAGAACATGATATCAGGCCTACTAGCAGTTAAATACATCAGTGAGCCTATCATTTGACGATAGAGCGTGATATCGACAGCCGGTTTATCTAGTGAAGGGGTAAGCTTGGTGCCGAATGCCATTGGGACTTTGACTTTTGAGTCTCCCATCATGCCAAACTTCGCTAGGAGAGTCTTCGTGTAAGCTTCCTGATTTATAAAGATGCCTTCAGGTCCCTGTCTTATGTTTAAACCGAGGAAAAAGTTAATAGGACCCATTGAGCTCATTTCAAACTTAGTCTCCATCAACTTTCTGAATTCAGCTGTTAAGCTGGGATTCGTGGAGCCAAAGATGATGTCATCGACATAAATTTGAACTATCATAAGGTGGTTACCTTCCTTTTTGCGAAAGAAGGTTGGGTCAACCGAACCTTGTTTAAATTTAGACATCTTTAAAAATTTTGTAAGCGTTTCATACCAGGCTCTCGGAGCTTGTTTGAGGCCGTACACAGCTTTATCCAGAATATAGCAATGATTTGGATACTTTTCGTTCACGAACCCAGGAGGTTGCTCCACGTACACAGTTTCTTCGAGTTCACCATTGAGAAATGCACACTTGACGTCCATTTGGAAAACCTCAAAGTTTTTGTGAGCAGCATAGGCCAGAAATATTCTAACAGATTCTAGCCTAGCTACTGGAGCGAACGTCTCTTCGTAATCTATTCCTTCCTCCTGACAGTATCCCTTGACCACCATACGAGCCTTGTTCCTTATGACATTACCTTCCTTGTCCATTTTGTTTCTAAAAACCCATTTAAGACCAACAACCGAAGCATCTGGAGGAGTTGGAATGAGGCGCCAGACTTTGTTCCTTTCAAACTCGTTCAGTTCGTCTTGCATTGCTTGAACCCAATCAGAGTGATCGAGGGCAGTGTTCACTGTCTTCGGTTCAACTTTTGATACGAATGAGTTAAACATACAAAACTCAACCTTTGAAAATAAGGATGTCTGTTTTGCCTTCAGTTGAGATCGGGTCAGAACCTTTTCAGATACATCACCAACTACTTGAGAGATAGGATGATCTCTGGTCCATTTGGTAAGAGGAGGGTAATTCGGATCGAAGGTTGGATCTAGTTCAGCGTTGATCATCTCTTCTGGCTCAGATTGGCTATCGTAATCAAGCGTCATATCATCATGCTCCCCCTCAATTGATGAGTCTTGAGAAACATGAGGTTCAGGGGTTTCTTGTGGCGCTGGACTTTTGGGCGTTGAAGCACTTTCGTTTGGAGGGGCATCTTCGGTTGGAGAGGCACCGTCGGTTGGTGAAGGACCTTCGGTTGAAGTAGTAGCGCTTGGCTCCCCCTGGACTTGTGAGCTTGGCTCCCCTTCGACATGAGAACTGGGCTCCCCCTCGACTGAAGCATTGTTGGTTGGAGATTCATCAGTGGGCGATTCTCCTTCATGCATTCTTTTTGCAGCATCTTCGACAATTTGCTTCATATGATCAACTTTGTTGTCAGCTGCACCTGCTTCTGAGAGAGAGAAGCTTTCTCCGGTTCGTCAAAGAGTTCCAGAAAATTCTCGTACAAATTGGCGATTGAGACTGTGACTTGGCCAGTTTGAGGAAAGATTTCCCTGGCAGTGTCATCTATGGCCTGTAGCTTCTTGACATAGCTATCATCGAAGGTCACATAGTATGTCTCTTCAATCCTTCTTGAATGTTTGTTTAGGACCCTGTACGCCTTGGATGTGAATGAGTAACCCAGAAAGATTCCCTCGTCGGCTTTGACATCAAACTTGTTGCGGTGTTCTTTAGAGTTAAAGATGAAACACCTTGAGCCAAACACATGGAAAAATTTCACATTGGGTTTTCTGTTATTTATTATCTCATATGGTGTGAGCGTGAATCGCTTATTGAGATAAGACCTGTTCTGTGTATAACAAGCAGCAGAAATAGCGTCAGCCCAAAAATAAAGAGGTAAGGAAGCGAAACTTAGCATAGTTCGGGTAGCTTCACACAAGGATCGGTTTCGTCTTTCGACTACTCCGTTCTGTTGTGGTGTGTAGGGAGCTGAGAAATTATGACTAATTCCCTTTTCTGCAAGAAACTCTTCAAACTCCTTGTTCTTGAATTCGAGACCATTGTCGCTCCTGATGTTGCGAATGACCTTCTTGAGCTGGACTTCAATTTGCTTGATAAACACTTTCAGCTTTTGAGTCGCTTCAGATTTGAGCTTTAGAAAGAACACCCATGTAAATCGTGAAAAGTCATCAACGATAACAAGAATATACTTGCTACCACCGATGCTTTCGATAGATGAAGGACCACACAAATCGATATGAAGCAATTCGAGTGGTTCAACAACTTTTGTGTTGATTACAGATGGGTGACTTTGACGACTCTGCTTTCCCATTTCGCATGCAGCACACAGATGCTCTCTGTCGAACTTGAGCAATGGAAGACCCCTGACATGACCTCCAGTGACAAGTCGGTTGATATCTTTGAAATTGAGATGAGAGAGTCTTCTGTGCCACAACCAGCTTTCGTCGGATTGAGCCTTTGATAACAGACATATGGCTGGGTTTCCTTTGATGGGTTTCATGTTTAGAGGAAACATTTAACCCTTTCGCTCTGACTTCAGAATCACTTTCTTTGTCTTTTTCTCTATGATTTCAGAACCTTCATCATCGAACGAAACTTTGAGACCTGTACCTCCAACAAGCTGAGATACACTGATGAGGTTGTGTTGGAGTCCTTCCACATAAGCAACCTTCCTTATAGTGAAGTCTCCATTTGTTATCATTCCATATCCCTTTATGGTGCCGAAAGAGTTATTTCCAAACTTAACGTTGCCACCATTTGCAAGAGATCTGTATTCCCTGAGCTCCTCTTTCCTCCCTGTCATGTGACGCGAGCAGCCACTGTCGATGTACCATTCTTCGTCAAACTGCTCGTCACTTATAACCTGCAAAAATTAAGCAGATTTAGGAACCCAAAGTTTATTGGGTCCATGTGAGCTTTTCATGGAAACGGGAATAGTAAGAGAGATGTCAACTAGATATGTTCGTTTTATTAGAGTTGTTTCATCTTTCTTTTTAATGGTAAAGACTTTTATTTTGTTAGGATTGGGTGTGTTCGCTTTGGACTCTGGTTTGGATTCATCGACCTTCTGCTTTCCCTTCTGTTCAGCTGATGAATGAGGCTTTTGAGAGCAAGCGGGATTAGCTTTAGAGCAAGATGGAGATGAATTGGTGAAAGTAGAAGAATTAGAAGAATGAGAAGAGTTAGAATGAGAGGTTTTGGATGGAGAGGACTTCCTGGCTGGTGACTTTAGGTGACTCTTTTGTTTTTGATCATTGGAGGGACTGACCTTAGAGTCTTGTTCTCCTTTGACTTCAGAACTGAACCTCTGCGTTTGGTTGGAGTTGTTCTTGGAACCGAACCTTTGGTTTCGGTTGAAGTCCTTTTCAGAACCGAACCTTTGCCTTCGGTTGGTATCTTCTTGTGAACCGAACCTTGGCTTTCGGTTGGTATTTTCTTGTGAACCGAACCTTGGCTTTCGGTTGTTGGAACTTTCAGGCTTTCTTACAGGATTGTTTTCATACTTCAGATTCTTGTCTTGGTGTGAGTAGTATGCATTCTGGGAGTGCCAGAATTGTTTCCTTTCAGAAAGGTTTTTCCTGTATCTTTGGTTCCTTTCTATCTTCTTATCTCTCATCTGCTTAGGTTGATGATGAACGTTCGCTTTCGTTTTTGTTGTCTCCTTGGCTGGTTCCTTTTGAACTTCAGGAGTTTTACTTTCAGCCGAGGGAGCAGAGGAAGTATCCGAAGAAGATTCAGTTTGCACTGAGGGAGTAGAAGGAATGTCCGAAGAGGTTTCACTTTGAGCTGAGGGAGTGGAAGGAATGTCTTCTTTTGCTGATCTCCCATCCTCCTGAGGAATATCTTTCGTACCACTGGTGCTTGGCTCACTGAAATTATCGGGCTTATTCAATGGTTCAGGTATGTATCTCCCTTTTCTTATCCAGGAGGTTCTTTCAGATAGACCAACGGTTTCGTTTCCATTATCTATTGGAGCTTCCCAGAAGTACTCATCACAACCATCTGCATTGTCTTCGTTTACAATATCTGTGAGCTCAGCTATTTGATGTTCGGTAACTCCAGTCACTTTGTATACTTGATTCGGAGTGGTCCTGACCTTTTGATACACAACTGCTTTTTCTATTAATTTCGGGGACTTTTGTTGGGACAATCGAGCGAACTCCACAGGGTTTTCAGAAATTAGGTTTTTGTGGTTTTCAGTTTCGCTTTTAACAAACTCTGAGCAGTCAATTGTGTCCTCTACAGAAATTTCACTCATGTTATCGTCCTCGTTAAGCTCAGATGCATTTTCAACATCGATTTTGTTTTCTGAGCTTACGTTGGCGTTTAGAGAGTTAAATTTTTGCATGGTTTAGGTTCTCAGTTTAAGTCTGTCATTTTCGTCCAAAAGATTTTTGAGCATGTCCTTGTGGTCTTTGGATTTAATGAAGGACTCAATTTTGTCCAGTCCATACATGTAGGTCGGATTGACATCATCAGACGATATCACACTCTCACAATTGTAGGCTTCGGCATCGATTTCATCCTCCTTAAATTCTAGGAAGGGCAAAATCATGCGATGGATCTTTTGGCCTATCTCACAATCCATGTGAAGTTGAGTAATATTGGAATATAAACGTTTAGCTATTAAACAAAAAACATTTCGTTGTTTTAACAATTTCAAATTGTCTCTCTGCAAATAAATGTTTTCGTCTTTAACTTTAACTAATTCCGACTCTTTTAACTCAATCCACATTCGCCGCTCCTCACTCTTCGACGCCACCCTGCTTAATTGATCAGTCAGGTTAGAATTGGTGACTCGAGTTTGAGTTAAGCTACTATCTAGATGAGAAATTCTGGTATTAACATTTTTTAGTTCCTTCTCATATGAGGATGATGGTACTTTAGATGAAATAAAAACAGATTGTACCTTCTTTATCAGTTCATCGAGCTCATTGAACTGCTGGCTGAGTGGTTTGGCCGTAAAGCACATATCCTCCTGCACCTTCGGTCCATTGCTTCCTCCATCGGTATTGTATCCCCTCATTTGAGACACGTCAGTCACCATGAAGCATTTTCCACCACTGCTTTCCTCCTTAGCCACATAAGCCTTTCCATGAGTAGGCTTCTTCACTTCTTCGTCTTCTGAGTCAGTAGACCAAACTTCTGTGCTACCGAACTCATCGTCATTAACCGAACCCTGCACAATAAGAGCATTAATAGAAGGGTTAGTGGTAGACTTCTTCTTTCTCAACTCATCCAATCTCTTCTGCAGCACGGCTTCCTCATCATTTCCATCGTCCTTTTCAGCCATCTTCTTAAGAACACAGTCCTTAGCATAGTGGTTCTTGCCACCACAGTAGAAACAGCTTACTCCGGAATCGCCATCTGCCTTCGGTTCCTTCTTGGGCTCCTCAGCCTTCGGTTCATTGTTCGCTTTTTCAGAGCTGTAACTCCCCTGCCAGTTTCGGTTTTTGTTGCTGGGGAATCTCTTCTTTATGAACCTCTTAGGATTGGATACCATCATGGCATAATCCTCAGTTGTGAGGTCATATTCTTCCAAGTTGAGCTCTTCATCCTCCATCACAGCTTTACTTTTAGATAGGAGAGCCAGCGAACCAAGACTAGAAACAACGTTCTTCTCTTGAACCACAATCTTCTCTTGGGACTTTAGAATACCCACCAGTTTCGCCAAAGAGTATGATTTAAACTGCTCATGGGCTTTGACTGTGGAAACCACTGCTCTCCATTCAGATCTCAGTCCGTTCAAGAAAGTAACCTTCTGTTCGATGAGCTTCCTTTCAATGTCGTGTTTGATCATCTTGCTGAGAAGATGATTGAAGCGATCAAACGTCTGGGTCACCGTTTCTTCGGCCCCTTGCCTGAATTCTCCAAACTCAGATAGAAGCAAGGTTTGGATAGAATGTTCAAGATCTTCGTCTGTGGAATACAGTTCGCGAAGTCTATCCCATACTTCCTTTGCCGTAGTACATGAGCTGACCAGTCTGAATGTGTCGGACTGAAGGGCGAATCTGATCAACCTTAGAGCTTTAATATTGCACTGGAATTTGTCTTTTTCATCTTGTGCAATATCCTTCACGTCCTTAAGCAGATCGTTGTACTCTTTTTGCGTCTTAATGATTCTGGATGTTGCAGAATGAGAAAACGGTCCATTGATGATGGCTTCCCAGATGAGATAACCATTGTCCTCCGATCCAATCACGTAATCTTCAAAATGATGCGCCCATACTTCATAGTCATGGGTGTATAAGATTGGAATCTTTGTCGTCGAACCGATGCTGTTGGAAATATTAATAGGGTTTGATTGCGTTGCGTCCATTATGATCGTAAAAACCTGTTCAAAGATCAGACTTGTAATAAAGCAGATTAGGGCAAAATAATAAGTATTAAGATACGTCAATTAAGATGACGGCTCAATAAATATCAATGATTGCGGAAAACCCGAATGGAAATCTTTTTCACAGAAAAGATGTGTATCGATTACACAGCCTCCTGCTCTGATACCAATTGATGGGATTAAAACAACTTTTAATCTATGAAGATCGATTAGATCTTGAACAAGTATATGAATATGAAACAGTAAAAACGCAATAATAAGAACAAAACAGCTTGAATTAAACGTGTCGAATGATTAAATAAAATCCTTAGAAGAGCTCGATTAAGAACATCAACTGTAAAGGATTAGAAGATTACAAGAACGATTAACTTAAAATATTGTACTCTGTATGAATCGCTATATCGATAATCTCAGCAATCTTAACCTAATATGCATGCAAGCATTTAACTTATATACAATACATAAAAGGCTCACGGTTGGACAGGCCCAAACCGGAGAATACAAGGCTAAACTAACGAGCCCAAAAGACGCAACATCAAAGCTATCTTCAGCCCAACAGCTGTTGTGACCGCAGCAGACACGGCTGCCTGGAAAGCAGTGGTGTCAACTTCGGGCGGGGTTGGTTCGAGATTTCTGCGAGTAGCTCGGCGAGGCATCTTTCTGTCATGAAACGGAAAGATGTTGAGTGTATGTGGTTTCTGTGAGGTTGTGATCCTACTAACTAGGTGTATGGTACGAACTTAGACATTACTACCATCGGGCATACAATCATAACGTCTCAACACATAACAACTTGTAATATCATAGCAAAACACACAGAGGTTCATTAATACTATCCGCATTTAATACAAGAAAATTTGCTCGTAAGAGCATACATAAGTGACACTAATTCGACAGCATAACGGCTCTATGTGTAGTGTAGTCACTTAAACATAGGGCCGGAGTACATAACATAGTTCCTAATGACCTATTATGATAAGTCTATCCCTAACCGTGATGAGCTGCGTCTGGAGGTGGTGCCGAGGATGTGGATGCTCCCTGAAGACGAGCCACCAAGCGTTCTGCGTCCTGAAGTCGAGACTCCCACCTCACCTGCCTCATGTGAAACTCCCGAAGGATGTCATGCGTCTCCTGTTCCGCACGCTCGACCCTAGTCCACAACTGGCGTACTTGATCAGCAGTGCCCTGAGCAAGGTCGGCGGTGTCCCGTAATCGTCTCACCATGACCGGTAGGGCTCGGTCGGTCGGTCCTCCGTCCCTCAGGTCAAAGAACTCACATGACATGCCAAACGGGGGTCGCTGTCCCTGATGTCTGCTCCATCTCCAAAGATCAATGCCCCAAGGAGGGGTAGGTCCGGTGGGGCCCACACGATAAGCAGGCACCCTGATCGGGTAAGGGGGGGTGATGACCTCGGACTCTGCGTCCGAATCACCCCCTTCGCTGTCATCGAGCTCCTCTCCGAAATGCTCTTCGTCTTCTTCGGGTTCGGCAGGCTCGCCCTCGACTTCTGCCTCCGGTTCCCCGTCAGATTCCTCTTCGGGGTCTTCCTCAGGTTCCTCTTTAGGCTCTTCCTCAGGCTCCTCCTCCTCTAGCCACCCGTTGTTTCCCTGATTAGGGAAATAGGGGTCTCCAGGGTGATGAAAACCAGCCATGCTGTCTGCGCGAGTATGTAAATATGCTAACATTATTCCTAGGATGCTATGACTATTGTACAGACTAAGCAAACGTTCTCTTTTTGGTGATAAAGGGTATAGTTTTAGGTTCCCTAGCTATCCCGATCTCATCAAGACGTGTGTTAGTTTTACTTTGGAGAGAATGTAGTTGATCAGGCTACATTCACTCCTTGGTATCACTAAGAACAGTCCCGAATTAACCGAGATACCAGCATTATTGTGTTTGATTCGGCGTTAGGTTCTTATTCCTAATGCAAGCAAGCGTGTTTTATTTACTTGTTTTGTTCAGAGTTATGTTAGTCCCTCTTTTTGGTTTATAGTTGCATATCAATGTGTGGGTCGACATGCTAGTTCACTATAAACAAAGCTCTGATACCAACCTGTCACACCCCCGAACCAGGCGGCGGAAACGTTCGGGAGCTGTCGTGACTCAATTGAATACCATAACATTGAATATATATGAAACGTAACAACATTCGTCACCATGCATTAATATAGTACAACCAGTAAAGTTTACATGTACATTGTTTAAACATTACATTCCCAAAAATAAATTGTTCAGTTCGTTAATAAATAAACTGCAAGCCATCACTGAGTACGATTTCCTTTGGTTCACTGGTTCCCTGAGAATACAAGTATTTTGAAAAACGTCAACATGTGAAATGTTGGTGAGTTCATAAGCGGTATTTGAAAAAAAACAATGTTTCGTATCGTTTGAAAACCACCAGAAAATCCGATATTTTCTGAATAGAAAAGCTTTTGAAAACGTTTGTGAAGATCCATAGGTATGCTTGTTTGTTTCTATACTTGTAAAAATTGTTCATTTAAGTTGTATGCATTTCGAATCTGTATGTATTGAAAAAAACCCTAGGAAAACCCGATGTTTTCCTAATTCTTTGAATTCCATGAAGTTACATTGAAACCATTGCAAAGCGTGTAGTGTCAGTCCCAGGCGACGTTGGATTATTTTTTAGCATGATTAATTGCTACAAACACGCATTACACAAACGACCAGTTTATAGCTATACTAACGATCCCGTAGGCGTCGTTCGTACTAATCACGTTATCCAACCGCCCTGACTATGTGTAGTCCCACATCCGAAGAGAAAGAGGACACGAAGGCCTCGATGACTCCATTAACCGGTTGGGGATAAAAAAAATGTACGAGGGGTCCCAGACCCGCCTTGCATGAAATGTCGACTTTACTAGCAATACCAAAGGACCCTTGGGGACCAATAGTATACAAGCCATTGAAAGTCCTTTTACGTTGTGTTAGATCGGTAAAACCCAACACTTCGTAAGATAGAGGTCTTCGGGCCTTAAGATCAGGTCATTGGGCTAGCTAGGCCCAACAAACAAGATTTTACACTTTTGGGGCCCAAAGATGGTGCGTAGACGTCTGTGCACACTCACATGTATATTGAATTCCCAAACGTTACTTGTATGAATCGTAGTGTCGTCGTGTTAGTAGTTTCGGATTTTTATTGGTTCGAGACCGAACCAATTCGTTTAACAACGGCTTTTGGTATTGTTGTGTATTGTATTTCGTCGATAGTCGCGGTGCCATTATTTGATCAAATTGCGTGTATTGAATTAGCCTTGGAAGTTTTCTGTTTTCAGCCCCTCATTGTTTGTAAAATTTACTTTTTCAACCCTTTAATTAAATAATTTTCCGGTTTGATCCTTAAATCATTTTTCTTGACATTTTAACACCAAAAATTATTGAAATTGATATTTTTCAGCATATTTTTCAATGAAAACAGTTTTAGTCCCTGAAATTGCAGTTTTCTCGGTAATAACCCTTCTTTTTCGCAACTTTGACAATTTTGGCCCAAATTGGAAAATTCTTGCAACTTTGGTCCTTTTTAATTTAAAAAGCATTTTAAACCTTTGAAAACGACTTGGAACACTAATAGTCCACTGTTTTACAGAAAAACACAGTTTTGGCCCTCCAAGACAGAAAATTTTGCATAATGGGCCTTATTGGGCCGAAAATGTCATTCTTAGCCCATTAAGCTTGAAATTTATGTTTTTAATCCTCCAACAAGTATATTTTCAGAAAATACATTATGAAAACTGTTTTGACTCATCTCCCCCATCAGATTTCGAAATATTTCAATTTGGGCCCTTTAACTTTATATTTTTAGCATTTTAAGTCCAAAAATTGAGTTTTTAGCCCAAAGAAAATGTTACTAAACCATTTAGCTATTTTTCTTGGAACACTTTGTATGTAGAAATATACTTGATGCTAGTATCATTTAACACAAGGCATATCTCGGTTTTGAGGGGTTTTATGGCTAGATCCAACATTATAACACATAAAACACACATATAAGCATGGAAATCATACAAGGCATACAAAACCCATATAGATCTACACTTTCACTTGTATTCCCCCCCCCCCCCCCAAACTCATAAAAACAAAAAATAGGGGGTATGAAGCTCACCTTGTTTGAAGCTTTCGGTTTTGAAGAGAAGATGGAAGAAAAATGAAGTGATTTTCGGCCCTAGCACCTTTCCTTGGTAGATCTCGAGTTTGGTGACTTCTAAGGTGCATGATCACAAGTTGGAATAGATTTAGAAGAGATTTTTGATGGAATGAAGTAGCTAGATCATGGATATAAGTAAAAACTTACCTAAGATGATGATTAACTTGAAAGATCCTCTTGAAAGCTTCTAAATTTCGAGATTTTTGAGTGGAGAGGGAGGAGTGTTCTTGAGGGAGTTTGAGAGATTTTTTTGTGAATGTGTGTGTGTGTGTGTTTCGGCCGAGAGTGAGGGAAGAGGGAAGAAGAAGTGATCTTTGAAGTGATGTGCATGGAGGTATGTGATATGTTGCATGGAAAACCCAAAGATAAAAATGAGGTGGCATGGGAAAGTCAAACCTTCCTCTTGGGCTTGTTTTGGGCCGAAAACATGGAAGGAAAAAGGAAAATTTGGGCTTTTTGCTCCTAAGCCCAATATTAGAGTTAGTTTGGGTGAGTTTCAACATAAAAGAATATAGTATGATTTTTCCATTTTTGTTGGACTAGTTTAGGGTATTCATGGATCAAAGCTTTTAATTCATTTCATTCTAGGCCCAATATGGCCCAAAATGTTGAAATAAATTAGTGTGGGTCCAATTAGAGCCCAATTAGGGTTCTAAGCCCATGATAGTCAAATTGGGAGCTTATTGGTCCATTTGGATCCAATAAGGAAGTTCTAGTCCAAGGTGGACCTAAGTAAGCTTCTATAGTTTCCAATTGTTTGATGACTATTTGTAGTACTTGTATGATGTATTTGATTGAAGTTTTTGATGTCATAATAGTAGGTGTCAACCATGTTCTTAAGTTTTTGATTCACATTAACTTGAGTGTATAGATTACAGGACACAAAATTTCCAGTTGTGACAAAAACTAATAAGCTCTAGTATATTTTTCTTATACCTAATTAGTTAACCAAAACAACCTCTTTGAATTAACCCTAACTTTTTTATTGTCTAACTAAACAAGCTCTTAATTAAAATCATAAAAGCAACATTAAGATCTATGTAAAATTCCCAACAATACCTAATACATCTCACAAGCTCGAAAGCGTAAAGATACACATTTTATTTTATATCAGAGTTAAGTTCCAACATAGAACCATTCTGATACTTGTTACTTATTACTTGTTTACTATAACAACTACAAATTTTATTAACTGGTTAGCTAGCATGATTAAACCCTAATTAGGTGATTAAGCTAAGAATAATCAAAATCAAAGGACAAGTGGATTAATCATGGGGTGACAGGGGAATCAAACAAATGTATTGAAGGAGATGAAAACTCTATGTTTTTTCACGGTATTTTTAAGAAAAGAGGTGTCAACTTACATATCATGGTGTTAAGTAAAAGGGGATTAGGTGTCGATACCAAGCCAAGTGAATAATATTTTTTTACGGTTCTTTTCAAAGAAAAGTATAGTCTTGTGAAAGGGGTTAAGTTCAAATGTCGAAGCCTCTTGTACGGAAGATTGTCTACAACCTAAGTTGCTTCCCATAAACACATGCTCACAGTTTCCTAAGTAAAGGAGGCTATATGGTCGTGTGGAAATGGTACATCTTCAAGTAATGATAGCTTGACTTTCGGTTTTATTAGGTATTATTGGGAGATACGATTAGATTATGGGATTTATTAATGATTTTTATACCTTTTGGGATTAGGAAGTCTTGACAAAATTTATTTTTATGTATTCAGTTCTACTTATTAGTTTGTGTATGGCTTGACTTCAAGGATTGAATATGATGATTGACAATTTTTAGAATAAGCTTTACACATGGAAAACTCATATGCTTTATATTGGGGTAAGTCTATGTTTTTGTCCTTGTTGTTCGGCTTCTTAGGGATTTATTATATGTCTATTTTTGGATGTCGGTTAAGGTCAAAATCTTTCTTGAATCCTTAAGGGCTAAATTATTTTCGGAACAAGGGGAAGATACTCAAAGAGTATCATGGGTAAAATAGAACCTTTTCTTGGCATTAAATGGTAATGACGGCCTTGATAGTGGTAGTCTTGAGTCTTTTCACGATGCATTGTTGCAAAAATGGAGATGGAGATTTGTGAGTGAGATTTAAGCATCGTGGGTTCGAGTAATTAAATTGTTGCACATAAATCAGGGTGGCGTTCATGTTGGTGAAAAATTGATCCATGGGTCACTCGCAAATTATAACTTCTACATGAAAGCAAATTGACAGAGGTATTATTTTTTAATCTCCTAAACCAAGTGCAAAGTGGCAATAATACTAGCTTCTTTAATGAAGTTTATCTTGGTAATGTTCCTTTCAAATACTAGATTTCAAAGGTTGCTTTATTTGGAAAATAGATCGAGATTGCATAATTAAAGAAACTGCAGTTTGAATGTTCGGAATCACCCCCCACCCCCACTCCCATACAAATCAGGAGGGGGTGTTAGGCTATTATTATGTTGTATGTTTATTTTAACCCTTTGTAGTTGTCTTCGTCTATTGGTGTATATTTTATATTTATTGTCTGTTTGGAAAATATAATAGGTAATTGCACGAAAGAACAAAATTAATCAATTGCTGTTGAGGCCTGTCTTTAACACAATATCCTTACAAAAATTCACCTTATATGAGTGTTTGTTTCGCAAGATACAATACTGAAAATGGATTCTTCAAAATCACCCGGACCTTCTCTTGACCCAGAAAATACCTTGGTTTCAGCCGGAAGAAGAAGCAATAGTAGAAAATGGAGAACTGATGAGACGATTGGATCATTTGATGTAATTTAATCAGTCAAGGAGATGCTCTATTTAGATTGTCAAAACGTAACTAGTGTTATTTAACATCAAAACGTAACAATCAAGTAAAGAGCATAATTAATTAACAAAACTTCTTAGGTCGACCTATACTACATTCGCACTGGGGTGGCAAATTAGGTCATCGTGTCGTGTTTTTGTCTGACACGACACAATGTCGTGTGTTTTAAACTAACACGAAAACAAACCGATTAAAAAATGACAAACACAACACAACACAACAAAGATAATATAAAATAAAAATTAGTTTATTTAGTTAATACTTATTCATATATAACATGACAAAGACGACAGACAAATGCTAAAGCGTGTCAATTTCATGGCGAATTTTGAACACAAACACGAACACAAATTTAAATATTTCAGTTTCGTCCCATTTTTCGTTTCGTGTCGTATATTTTTCTTGTGTCATGTCATCAATTGCCAACCCTACCCACGCTCATATGCAAGTTCAACCTAAGAACCTAAGTTTGTGCCAAACTGGCTCGCATTTGCATCTCCGGTGTGTGCGCGCAAAAAAGAGCCTTTGGTTCTATAAACCTTACAAAGTTTAGAAACCCTTATAGTAATATACTAATTTCCTTTTCTTTTTCCGACCTGTGTGGGATGGAACAAAATTATATTTACTCATTTTTAATCTTTTTTAACTACCTCGCTTTGACAAATAATTTCTCACTTATTTTAATCCGTTTTGGACATATGATATATCAAAACGAAGGTATGATATATCAAAACAAATTAACGTATCATGGAGGTAACACGAACACATAATTATTTGTCCATTTTTATTAGATTTAGATTTCGAAATTTGTGCTTAAAAATGGGAAAAAAACCCATTTTCAGAAATTGATAAAAACTAATTTTCCAACATTGTTGAGAGAGAGAGAGAGAGAGAGAGAGAGAGAGAGAGAGAGAGAGAGAGAGAGAGAGAGAGAGAGAGAGAGAGAGAGAGAGAGAGAGAGAGAGAGAGAGAGAGAGAGAGAGAGAATTTCAATGGAAATATTTGTTATCAACTTCATGTGCTCGCCTGAAACACCAATTCCCATGGGAGTGTGTTGTTTGCTACTGGCGTCATGCTCCCTATGTTGGTATATGGGCAAGATTTACCGGAAGTTTATTAGTTGTTGTCTACACCTGAATGATGTTTTCAAGCAAAAAATGATATGTTTTCAAGCAAAAAATGATATGTTTTCAAGCAAGATAATCTTGTATACATAAAGGGTATTCAAACAATAAAAGGAGGATACCTCCCATCAATTCTATAAATATATAACTAAAAGGTCATGTACAGACACCGTATGTGACTCCCATGTGGAAAAGATAAATAGCACTTGCAGACGCATGCATTAGTAATGTAAACAGGACCAATAATCATGTTTGTAACAACACAAGTATAAGGGCTTTGAACAGCCTCTCAACCAACTATACTAAAGCAAGTAAAACATATAATAACTTGATCTATAAAGATGGGTACTTTTCTCTTTTTCCACAAGTGTGGTCTCTCTTTTCACCAGAGGCACCTCTAAGGATCTTTGGGTGTACACTGAAACTAACTCACCAATTGCCATACTACATACACCAGCAACCAAGCCAGAAAAGCCTGTAGGAACCATGGCTTTGGCATCTTGTTTAACAGAACACAGCCACTTTCTTCTTTCTGAGTAGTCAAATTCTTCCTCTACAGACACCCCGTTTTCCTGTTCGGATTTGTCCTCAAGACCTGGAATGCATAAGTCATTTCGCAGAGCCATGATGGTGAAAGCAGGAACGATAATATTATGTTTCAAAGAATGATAGATACTGAAAATAGAACCAGAGATGACTTATTGGTTGATGATAGAGCCCCTCAGATAGAACATATATATAGTATGTGTATGTGTGTGTTTTATCTAAATATTATATAGAATGCGTTTGTCTATAATAATCATAGTGAGTAGATGCTGAGTAAACAATTTGAGAGTGTGCAAGCCACATGCCACAGATAACGATATTTAAAGAAAGCATTCCAAGAAATTAACAGATTACATAGTATCAGTAGCCATGGTGATAAGCTTACCAGTGCTGAGTTTACTGCAATTAAAATAAGTCTGTGTACATAATATTATATGTGAAGTTGATCCTTAATTTGTTGTTATAATTATAGAAAGGAACTCCACAAGTGAAGTTTGAGTAATTAATCTTACATAAAAATTAAAGATAATGGAATCCACATGCGTTCCACAATCCAGTCAAATAAAAATGAAACATCTCAAAACTGAAACGGAGTGTGCAGTCCATAAGTGGTGGAAAGATGAATTTATAAAATGGAAGGAGTGTGGAAACCACACCGCCCACATCATAAAGATGAACTGAAGAAGAAGGCTTTTATTCTAATATTTAACTACGTTTCAGTGTACCTAACTAGATAAGGACACAGTAAATGGATATGAAGGCACTTGCATAAAAGAATCTACTCTGATAAATGAAAGTTTTTTTGCCACATGTTCTTTTCTCCTTCGTTTGGACACATGACATTTTCTAAATTTTTAAATTTTTCTATTTTCCACTTGTTATTTTTTTGTATTTTTCATTTATTAACTTAAAATTCTGCATTTAATATGTAAGGTAATATATATGTAAAGTATTTATTAGAAAGAGTTTATATATGTAATGCATTCAATACATTAAAACCATATTAATTTTAATAATTCAAAATTTTTCACATTTTTCTTATAAATTCAAACTTTTCAAATTGTTAAAATTTAACATTTAATTTTTTTTAATTAAACCCATGTAATACATGGGTCTCACACCTAGTGACGGAATGGATTTGGGAAATCTAATGTCAAGTTTATTAAATTTTAAGAAGTGTGCACACCACACAAAAGTTGTAAAGCTTAATAATTATTATATTAGAGGATTAGAGGATTGTGGAATCCCTCTCAATGTTCAAATGGGAATCAAAAGCCATGGATTAAAAACTGAAAAGAGGTGTGCAACCCACAAGTAGTGGAGAAATAAGTATACTATATGAAAGGAGAGTGGAACACGTTCACAGGCAGGTCATATCATATGGAAGAACCATCAGAAAAAGTGAAGAGTCATTGTCACATATAGGATAGCTTAACATACTTCTCCGTAAAAAATGGTATTAATACTATTTATATCTTAAACATCAATCAATCACACAAACCCAAATACTATTTATATGTTAAACATCAATCAATCAGAGAAATCCCCTTAGTTCCCTTAAATCAAGGTGCATAGTCTTAATTGGTTTCTTAAACAAAATATTAATTTATTGATCCGAAAATCTCATATTACATAAAGGGGTCAATATATCTAGTGTACAGCATAATGCTAGGTGCACGAAATCACTTTCTAGCTAGAGAAGACTAAACTGAGTAACACAAAATCTAATTACTATGTTCCTGGGAAACAACCTACTGCATTCATTGCACTGCCATAGCCATGAATATATAGGACAGCATCAACCTCTAGACAGGTAAAACACTATTAGGAGAGTTCTCACGGAGTGTACCTTGCTAAAACAATTGGAAACGATTATATATGCTTAATAGATAATGAAATCACACAATAGCCATACCATGATGTCAATACATAAAACTGAAAAAGGAGGCATTTATCTTCCTAATTAATCATTTCATAGTGCCAAATATAATGAGGAACCCCCCCCCCCCCCCCCCCCCCCCCTCATTCATAACCACATCTACTTAGAGCATCCATAATGCAGGTTTAATAAGAGTTGAATAAATGATCACTAGGATTGAATAGAAATTTAATGGAGTGTGAATGATGACATGGAGGAGAGTTACAAGATCATTGAGTGGTTCAATGGATTTAATTTTTTCTTTTTCTTTTAAATTTCAAACCAAATATAGAAATCCATTAAACTTTGAAGGGTTTAATGGAGTGTAGATGTTAAAGAGTATAGTTGAATAAAAAGTAAAATGTTAATGTGGCAGTGATGTGACAATCCATTAAACTCCTTAGAGTTCAATAGATTATAGATGCCCTTAGGAATAGAACCATAGACCATATGGCTAACTGGGAATATCCACTAAAAATAGATTGGTTAGCGGGAGGGCCCACCATTTCTATAAGGTTCGAAAAACAAGTTATATAGTTTCATTTATAACCTTTATATGGTACAAATTTAACCCTTCAACATTTATCTCATTTTATTTATATATTTCACTATTGAACAATTTATTTTTTACCCTTATTAAATATTATAGATAAATTAATTTATTTGATAATACATAGTTATATCTTATGTATGATTTTTACAAGTTATACCCTTAAATAGATCTTACAAATATCTTTAAATAAATACAAATATTGAATATATTATAACATTACAAAATTAAAAGAACAATTAAAACGGATATTACAATACGAATTGAATGTAAAATTACAATACAAGTTAATCACTAACTGTAACGCCCCGATTCCCGTGTATCAATTTGTGGTGATAATTTCTCATGATTTCAAGGTCTACTCGATGAGTCGGTTGCCTGACTCGTCGAGTAGCTTTGATTGCACTCGGTGAGTTCAAGGCTAAAATTGAAAAAAATTGAACAAAAAATTCTAACAAATCAGATAAACTTAAAACTAAACCTAATACCTAGATTACTAAAGCAATAACTTTGTGCAAGATTAATCTCACACAAAGGATCGATAATCCTAGAAATTAGAATTAGTTTTTGAACCGTTCCCCGACAATGACGCCAAAAAACTTAATGTGTATATAAATGCATTGGGTTTTGTCCTACTTTTAGATGAAATTAAAACACACAAAGACAGTGAACCTATCTAATAGTGATATAGTTGAATAAGTAGGGTATCAAACACAGGGAACGAAAAATTAAACTAATATCTAGAATTAACTAAGCAAATAGATTAAGTAAAAGGTTTTATCTAGTTTTGCAATACTAGAAACTTTGACAAACTATCTAACACGCAATTTAAATGACTACAGCTAAAACAAGTAAAAACCAACTAAATTCAGTAATCAAAAGGGTTTCTGTTTAGGTTCGATTCATTTACTCATATGGTTAATTTTATGTCAATGCAATGGATTAATTGTTATTGGTTACCGACTAAGGTGATTAGATTCACATTCGCTATTACCAATCCTTAGAAAATAAATTAATTTAAGCAGTGATCAGGTGAATAAACTAATAAATTCCCTAGTTTAATTATTCGGATTAAATAAGACTTGTAATTAGTTAATCAAATTAATAATTCAATTAACCTCTTGTTGATGGTTTATCACACAAGATCACACATTAATTTACCCATTCTCTAGTTAATCCTAGTTTCACATTCACTATTCCTAGGCATATAACAATGTTTTCACATAAATCATATGAGGTAAGCAATAAAGAGATGTTCATGTAGCTTAATTACTTGACAATTAACAGAAAATAGTTATGGTTAATGAATAAGGGTCTTTAACAAGCTTAATTTAACAAAGTTCACCAAATAACAATCAATCCAAACATAAATTAATCCATAGGAGCAAACTTATCTACCATAAACAGAAACTAACGAAACTAGTTCAAAATCACAGTAGATAAACACTTAAAAACGAATTCAAGCAAACCAAACATAGTTCTAATCAAGAATAAAGTGGAAAAGTAAACTTATGTTGCCTTAATCTTCTTAGAATTGAGGTTTAGGGCTCTTCACAATTTCCAAGGCTCTAGAAGTATTCTTAGTCGCAAGGTAACTCCACCAGGATTCTCTAACCAGCCTCAAGTCGGGAAAGTGACTTCTATTTATAATTTTCGGAAAATATGGGCTACTCGTCAAGTAGAGAACCGAATCGCCGAGTCCCCCTTATAGAATCTGTATACGGCAAGGACTTTACGTGTTTCTTTGCGAACCTTCGTGTGGACTCACCGAGTAGAAGTACCTACTCGCCGAGTGGCTGAACTCTTTTCTTCTTTCTTTAGTTCCCGAACTTCTGATCACCTCTCCTACTTCCTTCTTGCTTCCGAGCATATCTTTTGGACTGAAAGTACAATTTAAACACTATTAAGTACCTTTTATCCATAATTTTCAAATAATTAGCTAATAAATAATAGAAATCTATACTAAATATATAGCTAAATATGCACATATCATCCCCTATAGATCTGCCACCTGAAGCATTTATCAGACGCCTCTCAATGGGTATCAGACCTTAGTAGAAACAATTATAAAGTTAGTAATCAGTGATTATGTGTTGTGGGTACCTAACAAGTAGCCTTTTGAAGCGCTCTCAAAACATGTGCAAAGCTTCTCTTCTTCTTTGTTTGATACCAATGATCTTGTGATGAAGGCTTGAAACTCACGTTTCTGGAAAATATTTTCCTAAAAATAACTTTTAAAGTTTAGTCCATGTAGTGATCGATCCGGTTGGCAGCTCGTACAACCATTCTCTCGCTGAGTCTTGAAGTGAAAAGGGGAATGCCCTTAGCTTTATCTGATTTTCTGTTATGGCATGTGGTTTCATTCCAGAACAAACCACATGAAATTTCTTAAGGGATTTACGTGGGTCATCATTTTCTTAGCCTTTGAACATTGGAAGATAATGTATCAGCCCAAGTTTCAGCTCAAAGTTCTAGGCTCTAGAAAAGTGATGCAAAGAGGTTGTTGGTTAACCTTTTGGGTGACCTATTCTCCGAGGGTTTTCTCTTCGTTTTCTATGTCTCCCATGGTTGATTTTGGGGAGTTGGGTTCTGAAAGTTATGGACTTTATGAAATTTCAAAGGTTATTGGCGAGTATATTTTAAATGGGCTTTGGGAAGGTGAGGATGGTGGTAATTTTGGGAATGATGAAAAACCGGGGTCTGGTTCGTTCGACAAGGGACCGCCTTGTTGTATAATGATTTCAGGTTCTAGAGAAGATGATGAACCAAAGAAACTAGTTGATTGCTTTTGTTTTGTCGCTTCTTTCTTCTGTTTTCTTGTAATTCTCTCAATTTCGGTGTACCAATACGTGAAGATCTTGGCATATAAACTATTATCAACACCATGTCACCAGAAACGACGCCAATTTGTTAAACCATTGTCATGCACAATTTAAGCAAATAGTATTTTCACTGATTGAATGCACTAATGGGTAGCATAGGAAAGCATGGTCGAATTCTCAAGGACACAGCCTAAGAGTCGATGTCTTTTTGCGTAAGGCACATACAAGTCAAATGCATAAAATAATAAAGGTGGGGGGGGTGATTAAAAACTAAAACTAAAACTTGCATTGAAATTAACTAAATGAAATTCAATAATAAAAACGAATTCAATTCCGCTGCAACTTTCCTAATCATGCAATCAACATTGACTTGATTACTTAAGATGAAGCTGGTACTATGAACAACTAATAAGCTCTAGTATATTTTTCTTTTACCTAATTAGTTAACCAAAACAACCTCTTTGAATTAACCCTAATATTTTATTGTCTAACTAAACAAGCTCTTAATTAAAATTATAAAAGCAACATTAAGATCCATGTAAAATTTCCAACAATACCTAGTACATTTCATAAGCTCGGAAGCGTAAAGATATGAATTTTATTTTATATCAGAGTTAAGTCCCAACATAGAACCATTCTGATACTTGTTACTTATTACCAGTTTACTAGAACAATTATGGATTCTACTAGAACAATTACGGATTCTATTAATCGGTTAACTAGACGATTAAACCCTAATTAGTTGATCAAGCTAAGAAGAATCAAAATCAAAGGATAATTGGGTTAATCATAGGGTGACAGGGGAATCAAACAAATGTATTAAAGGAGATGAGAACTCTATGTTATTTCACGATATTTTTAAGAAAAGAGGTGTCAACTTACATATCATGGTGTTAAAGTAAAAAGGGATTAGGTATCGAATCCAAGCCAAGTGAAGAATATTTTTTACGGTTCTTTTCAAAGAAAAGTATAGTCTTGTGAAAGGGGTTAAGTTCAAATGTCAAAGCCCCTTGTATGGAAGATTGTCTACAACCCAAGTTGCTTCCCTTAAACACATGTACACAGTTTCCTAAGTAAAGGAGGCTATATGGTCGTGTGGAAATGGTACATCTTCAAGTCCTGATAGCTTGACTTTCGGTTTTATTAGGAATTATTGGGAGAAACGATCAGATTATGGGATTTATTAATGATTTTTATACCATTTTGGATTAGGAAGTCTTGATAAAATTTCTTTTAATGTATTTAGTTCTACTTATTATTTCGTGTATGGCTTGACTTCAAGGATTGAATAAGATGATTGACAATTTTCAGAATAAGCTTTACACATGGAAAACTCATATGCTTTATATTGAGGGAGGTCTATGATTTTGTCCTTGGTGTTCGACTTGTTAGGGATTTATTATATGTCTAGTTTTTGGATGTTGGTTAAGGTCAAAATCTTTCTTGAATCCTTAAGGGCTAATTTATTTTGGGAAGAAAGGGAAGATACTCAAAAAGTATCATGGGTAAAATAAAACATTAAATGGCATTAAATGGTAATGAAGGCCTTGATAGTGGTAGTCTTGAGTCTTTTCACCATGCATTGTTGCAAAAATGGAGATGGAGATTTGTGAGTGAGATTGAAGCATCGTGGGTTCGAGTAATTAAATTGTTGCACATAAATAAAGGTGGCGATCATGCTGGTGAAAAATTGATACATGGGTCACTCGCAGATTATAACTTCTACATGAAAGCAAATTGACAGAGGTATTATCCTCTTTTTTTAATCTCCTAAATCAAGTGCAAAGTAGCAATAATACTAGCTTTTCTAATGAAGTTTATCTTGGTAATGTTCCTTCAAATACTAGATTTCAAAGGTTGCTTTATTTGGAAAATAGATAGAGATTGCATAATTAAAGAAACTGCAGTTTGAATGAACGGAATCACCCCCACTCCCGTACGTACAAATCATGAGGGGGTGTTAAGGGTATTATTATGTTGTATGTTTATTTTTGATCCTTTGTAGTTATCTTCGTCTATTGGTCTATATTTTATATTTATTGTTTGTTTGAAAAATATAATAGCTAATTGCACGAAAGAACAAAATTAAACAATTGTTGTTGAGGCCTGTCTTTAACACAATATCCTTAAAACAAATTCACCTCATATGGGTGTTTGTTTCGTAGGATACAATAATGAAAATGGATTCTACAAAATCACCCGAACCTTCTCTTGACCCAAAAAAATACCTTGGTTTCGGCAGGAAGAAGAAGCAATAGTAGAAACTAGAGAAAGGAGGAGACGATTGGATCATTTGATGTAATTTAATCAGTCAAGGAGATGCTCTATTTAGACTGTAAAAATGTAACTAGTGTTATTTACATAAAAACGTAACAATCAAGTAAAGAGCATAATTAATTAATAAAACTTTTTAGGTCGACCTGTACTACATTCGCACCCACACTTAGGGGTGGCAAATCAGATCATCGTGTCGTGTTTTTGTCTGATACGATACACACGATGTCGTGTTTTTTGACTAACACGAAAACAAACCGATTAAAAAATAACAAACACAGCACGACACGACAAAGATAATATAAAAATAAAAATTAGTTTATTTAGTAAATACTTATTTGTATATAACACGACAAACACGACGGACAAATGCTAAATCGTGTCAATTTCATGGCGAAATTTGAACACAAACACGAACACAAATTCAAATATTTCATTTTCGTCCAATCGATTGCCACCCGTACCCACGATCATATGCAAGTCCAATGAACCTGAGTGTTTGCCAAACTCGCTTGCATTTGCACCTCTCCGGTGTCTGCACACAAGAAAGAGCCTTTGGTTCTATAAATCTTACAAAGGTTAGAAACCCTTATAGTTAGATATCAATTTCCTTTTCTTTCTCCCACCTGTGTAGGATGGAACAAAATCATATTAACTCATTTTTAATCTCTTTCAACTACCTCGCTTTGACAAATAATTTCTCACTTATTTTAATCCGTTTTGGACATATGATATATCAAAACGAAGGTATGATATATCAAAACAAAGGTATCACGGAGGAGAACACGAACACATAATTATTTGTCCATTTCGATTAGATTTAGATTTCGAAATTTGTGTTCAAAAATGGGAAAAAAAACCATTTTCCGAAATTGATAAAAACCAATTTTCCAACATTGTTGATTGATGAGAGAGAGAGAGAGAGAGAGAGAGAATTTCCATGGGAATATTTGTTGGTGCAGGCCTGTTTCACTAAGCACAAAACAGAGTAAGAGGAAGAAGATATGGGGCAATTTTCTGCGTATTTTTCTTCAACTGAAAATGATTACAAGACTCATATTTATCTAACTAAATGCTGAAAGTAAGGAACAACTATCCACTAATCTAAAATAAAGGAACGATGGCCAACATGGCCTTGATTTAGTCAAATGCAAATAACAGAAAAAACACATGCACCTCTGAAGCCAAAACAAATATATTACTTCTGGATTAACCCAACAATCTCCCTCTTAATCCAGAATCAGATGTGTTCTTCACCCCAAGCTCATTTCGCATCTCCACAAATTTCAGTTTACCCAATGACTTCGTGAAGATGTCAGCTTTCTGCTCATTGCTGCACACAAACTTGACAATAACATCTCCTCTTTCAACGCATTCCCTTATGAAGTGGTACCTGGTATCGATATGTTTGCTTCTACCGTGAAATACAGGATTTTTCACAAGGTTGATGGCTGATTTGTTGTCAAGGTACAATGTTATAGGACTAATCCTTTCACCCGTTATCTCACTCAGTAAGCGGTGAATCCAAATCCCTTGACATGTGGCTGAGGTGGCAGCCATAAACTCTGCCTCACAAGACGAGAGTGCAACGCATCTTTGTTTTTGTGAGGCCCATGTGATCAAGTTTTCGTTCAAGTAAAATGCCATTCCACCGGTGCTTCTCCTGTCGTTCACATCTCTAGCATGGTTGCTATCCGAGTACCCTATTACATCATCTTTCCCGCTTCCTCTTTTATACACCAGACCAAAGTCAATGGTTCCTTTAATATACCTGAGGATTCTTTTTACTGCTTGTAAGTGCTGAACAGTAGGTCTTTCCATGAAACGACTAGCCATGCCCACTGCATAAGATATGTCGGGACGGGTGTGAGTGAGGTATCTTAGTCCGCTAATGATGCTCCTGTACTCAGTTGGATCCACCGGTGTTCCTCCCTCATCCTTTGTGAGTTCAAGTTTCGGTTCCATGGGATATTGTGAAGGGTTGCAGCCAACCATTCCTGCCTTTATGAGAATGTTTCTAGCATATGCAAACTGTTTCAGACTTATACCATCTTCATGTTGTGCTACTTCTATTCCCAAGTAGTATGAGAGAGTGCCAAGATCACTCATCTCAAACTCATTGTTCATCTGTTTCTTGAACTTTGTTACCTCCATCTCACAATTTCCAGTGACGATTAAATCGTCCACATATACTCCCACAATCACTAGCTTCCCACATCCTCTTCTTATGTACACTGCATGCTCTTGAGGACATCTTTCAAATGACATTGCCTTCAGTCTTCTGTCTAAACATGTATTCCAGGCTCTTGGGGCTTGTCTAAGGCCATAAAGAGCCTTAGACAATTTTAGTACCTTTTCTTTGTTATCTGACTTCACAAATCCTTCTGGCTGCGATACATAGACCTCCTCTTGTAGCTCTCCATTGAGGAAGGCAGATTTCACATCAAGGTGATACACCGGCCACCCATGTTTTCCTGCAATTGCTAAAATGATGCGGATTGTTTCAATTCTTGCTACGGGAGCAAAGACCTCATCGAAATCTAAGCCTTGTTTCTGAACGTAACCCTTTGCGACAAGCCTTGCTTTATACTTCTGCACATTTCCTTTTGGATCCCTCTTCAATTTATACACCCATTTCAGCCCGATGGGTTTTCGTCCCGGTGGCAAGTCAACAAGGCGCCATGTTCTGTTTCTTTCTATTGCATCAAGCTCAGTTTTCATAGCTTTCACCCATTCACCTTTCTTCGCAGCCATTGAATAACTTGTTGGTTCTTCTGCATCTTGCATAAACAAAATTTCTTCACACTCTTCATACAATTCAGCTAAGGTTCTGTACCGTTTGGGAGCACCTCCCCCAGTCGAACTTGAGGCTGGACTAGTCGAACTTGAGGCTGGACTTGTCGACCCTACTGAGCTTATTGGTGTTGCTGGTGTAGGTGAGGCATGATGATTGATTGACTGAGTGGCTTGCAACTGTGAGTTTTCTTGAGAAGATATCACATTATCATTTCCAACTTCAAAGGTGACTGGTATGGTATCCGACATGGTGTTGATGTTATCCGGTTCATGTTGGGGCATGTTTATTCCAAAACAGAGGGTTACACCAGGAGTAGCTTTTATCGTGGTTGCCTTTTCCCATGACCATGGCTTGTCTTCTTCGAAATACACATCTCGGCTCACTCGAATCTTACCGGTGTGGGGATCCAATAACATGTACGCCTTGCTTCCTGTTTCTGTTCCCAAGTATACTAAAGCTTCACTCCGGCTATCAAGCTTATGCAAGTGCCCTCGTAAAACCTTAGCATGTGCAGTACACCCGAACACTCTAAGGTGCTGTAGGTTGGGTTTACGTCCAGACCATACTTCATAAGGTGTTGTATCACCTAATGCCTTAGTTGACATCCGGTTAAGAATATAGACAGCATGTCAAGCCGCCTCCCCCCACAGTGTTTTAGGCATCTCCATGCTAATCAACATACTTCTTATCATTTCAATCACAGTTCGGTTTCGTCTCTCCACAACACCGTTTTGTTGTGGAGAGAAAGGTGCTGTGAAGTGATGTTGTAAACCTGTTTCATCACAGTAATCTTCAAATTGTCTTGAGTTGTACTCACCACCACGATCTGAACGGAAAATTTTCATTCTTTCACCTGTTTCATTCTCAACAGCCATACGAAATTTACGAAACACCCCAAGGGTCTCATCCTTAGTTTTCAATAGGAACACCCACATAACTCGGCTGAAATCATCAACCAATAAGAAAAAATATCTATTTCCTGAGGATGTAGGGGGTGTGATTGGTCCACAAAGGTCACCATGGACCAGTTCTAGTCTTGCTTTAGCCTTAAAAGTAGATTGCAAAGGGAATGGGTTACGAGTTTGTTTACCTTCAAGACATCCTTTACAAAGTTGAGTGGACTGTTCAATCTTTGGTAAGCCAATGACTACTTTCTTGTCTGACATACTTTTTAAAGTTGGAAGGTTCACATGTCCCAACCGGTTGTGCCACAGCCATGTGGGTTCCTCGCAACTTCCAAGTAGGCACTGTGGTATTACTTCATTTAACATAATCTTGTACAATCGGTTTGGTGACATTTGTACCTTCATTAGGAGCTTTCCAGTACTGTCATGAATCCATAAGAAGGAACCCAACATAACTATTTTATCACCACCTTCTGCTAATTGTCCCAAGCTTATTATGTTGTTACATAAACTTGGGATATGGTAGACTTCTTTTAGCATCCGTTTCTGGCCTGTTTTGCATTGGAATACTATTGAACCTTTTCCTTCTATCCGTACCTTCGAGCCATCTCCAAATCTCACATAACCACGAACACCCTGGTCTAGTTTTTGAAATTTTTCTTTGTCACCGGTCATATGGTTGCTTGCCCCATTGTCTAAGTACCATATTTTTGACCGGTTATCATCGTGACTCGAACTTCGAAGCTTTGTAATTGCATGTTCTTCATTCAGGTACACTTCTTCTTGGGTTTCAACAGGGTTGTACTTAGCCAACAACAACGCAGGTTCATCATCATCATCTTGTTTCTTGGCTAGGTTCACTTCTTGTTGTCTCTCTTTTCGTGGGTTTTTACACTCTGAGGCGTAGTGACCAAGATCTTGGCAGTTGTAGCACTGCACCGTACTTTTGTCTCGGCTTATCATACTACGCCCTCCATCACGACTTGGATGAAAACCTCCACCACAGTGACCCCCACGACTTGAATTACCTCTCCCCCGGCCTCTCCCACGTCCACGAGAACTGGAATTGTATTGCCGAGTATCCCGCTGTGAAGTTTCCGAACCTTCCTCTTTCTTCTTCTTTGTTTTATCAAGCCATTCCTGGTGTGTCAGGAGCAGCTTTCCTTCATGGGATTCGCCTTGACCCCGTACCCTTTCCTCATGTGCTTTCAATCTTCCTATAACCTCTTCAACAGTCATGGTTTCTAAATCAGCAAACTGCTCTATGGTAGACGTAATTTGTACAAACTTGCTTGGTACGGCTCTAAGAAGTTTCTTAACAACGTAAGTCTCGTCTATCTTTTCACCCAAGGCACGAATATTGCTGACTATATTTGTGATTTTCACGGCGAACTCATCCACTGTCTCGGTCTCCTTCATGCTCATCATCTCTAATTCAGTCTTCAAAGTTTGAACCCTAGCCGTCTTCACACGATCAGCCCCTAAGTACATGGTTTTTAGGGTTTCCCATGCCTCCTTCGCTGTCTGCTTCTCCGCCAACGATAAGAGCATATCTTCTGGAATACCCTGATAGATGGCCGCCATTGCCATCTTATCTTTTCGAACTTCAACAACCGTATTTGCTGTTCTTGGCTCTACAGCCTCCCAAACTCCCTGAGCCTGCATGAAGACTCTCATCTTGATTGCCCACGCTGCATAGTTCGTTCTTGACAACATTGGATAGTGGAGTGTCATCTGGCCATCTTTTTCTGCATTTCTGTCACCCATATCTGTGAAACGAGGTTGGTACTTGGGCATATACTAGGATCTGATACCAAATGTTGGTGCAGGCCCTGTTTCACTAAGCACAAAACAGAGTAAGAGGAAGAAGATATGGGGCAATTTTCTGCGTATTTTTCTTCAACTGAAAATGATTACAAGACTCATATTTATCTAATCTAAATGCTGAAAGTAAGGAACAACTATCCACTAATCTAAAATAAAGGAACGATCGCCAACATGGCCTTGATTTAGTCAAATGCAAATAACAAAAAAAACACGTGCACCTCTGAAGCCAAAACAAATATATTACTTCTGGATTAACCCAACAATATTTGTTATCAACTTCATGTGCTCGCGTGAAACACCAATTCCCATGGGAGTGTGTTGTTTGCTACTGGCGTCATGCTCCCTATGTTGGTATATGGGCAAGATTTACCGGAAGTTTATTAGTTGTTGTCTACACCTGAATGATGTATCTATATTTGCATTATGCTAAAAATGATATGTTTTCAAGCAAGATAATCTTGTATACATAAAGGGTATTCAAACAATAAAAGGAGGATACCTCCCATAAATTCTATAAATATATAACTAAAAGGTCATGTACAGACACCGTATGTGACTCCCATGTGGAAAAGATAAATAGCACTTGCAGACGCATGCATTAGGAATGTAAACAGGACCAATAATCATATTTGTACCAACACAAGTATAAGGGCTTTGAACAGCCTCTCAACCAACTATACTAAAGCAAGTAAAACATATAATAACTTGATCTATAAAGATGGGTACTTTTCTCTTTTTCCACAATTGTGGTCTCTCTTTTCACCAGAGCCACCTCTAAGGATCTTTGGGTGTACACTGAAACTAACTCACCAATTGCCATACTACATACACCAGCAACCAAGCCCGAAAAGCCTGTAGGAACCATGGCTTTGGCATCTTGTTTAACAGAACGCAGCCACTTTCTTCTTTCTGAGTAATCAAATTCTTCCTCTACAGACACCCGGTTTTCCTGTTCAGATTTGTCCTCAAGACCTGGAATGCATAAATCATTTCGCACAGCCATGATGGTGAAAGCAGGAACGATAATCTTATGTTTAAAAGAATGATAGATACTGAAAATAGAACCAGAGATGACTTATTGGTTGATGATAGAGCCCCTCAGATAGAACATATATATAGTATGTGTATGTGTGTGTTTTACCTAAATATTATATAGAATGCGTTTGTCTGTAATAATCATAATGAGTAGATGCTGAGAAAACAATTTGAGAGTGTGCAAGCCACATGCCGTACTGACAATGATATTTAAAGAAAGCAGTCCAAGAAATAGATTACTTAGTATTAGCAGCCATATGATGACAAGCATACCAGTGCATGCACGTCCTTTTTCTTGATAGTTTACTGCAATTAAAATAAGTTTGTGTACATAATCTTTTATGTGAAGTTCATCCTTTGTTGTTATAATTATAGAAAGGAGTGTGCACTCCACAAGTGAAGTTTGAGTAATTAATCTTACATAAAAATTATAGATAGTACGTGGAATCCACATGCCTTCCACAATCCACTCAAAATAAAAATGAAACATCTCAAAACTGAAACGGAGTGTTCAGTCCATAAGTGGTGGAAAGATGAATTTATAAAATGGAAGGAGTGTGGAATCCACACCGCCCACATCATAAAGATGAACTGAAGAAGGAGAAGGCTTTTATTCTAATATTTAACTATGTTTCAGTGTACCTAACTAGATAAGGACACAGTAAATCGATAGGAAGGCACTTGCATAAAAGAATGAGGGAATGGATTTGGGGAATCTAATGTCAAGTTTATTAAATTATAAGAAGTGTGCACTCCACACAAAAGTTGTAAAGTTTAATAATTATTATATTAGAGGATTGTGGAATCCCCCTCAATGTTCAAATGGGAATCAAAAGCCATGGATTAAAAACTGAAAAGAGGTGTGCAACGCACAAGTAGTGGAAAAATAAATATACTATATGAAAGGAGAGTGGAACACATTCACAGGGCAAGTCATATCATATGGAAGAACCTTCAGAAAAAGGGAAGACTCATTGTCAGATATAGGAGAGCTTAACCTACTTCTCCGTAAAAAATGGTATTAATACTATTTATATGTTAAACATCAATCAATCACACAAATCCAAATACTATTTAATTATATATGTTAAACATCAATCAATCACACAAATCCCCTTAGTTCCCTTAAATCAAGGTGCATAGTCTTAATTGGTTTCATAAACAAAATATTTATTTTTTGATCCGAAAATATCATATTACATAAACGGGTCAATATATCTAGGGTACAACATAATGCTAGGTGCATCAAATCACTTTCTAGCTAGAGAAGACTAAACTGAGTAACACAAAATCTAATTACTACGTTCGTGGGAAACAACCTACTGCATTCATTGCACTGCCATAGCCATGAATATATCTTGCTAAAAAAATTGGAAACGATTATATATGCTTAACCGATAATGAAATCACACAATAGCCATACCATGGTGTCAATACATAAAACTGAAAAAGGAGCCATTTATCTTCCTAATTAATCATTTCATAGTGCCAAATATCACGTGGAATACCCCCCCTCCCCCTCCCCTCATTCTCAACCACATCTACTTAGAGCATCCACAATGGGGGTTTAATAATAGTTGAATAGATGATGACTAGGATTGAATAGAAGTTTAATGGAATGTGAGTGATGACATGGAGGAGAGTTTAATGGGAGAGTTAGAATGATCATTGAGTGCTTCAATAGATTTAATCTTTTCTTTTTTAATTAAATTTCAAACCAAATATAGAAATCCATTAAACTTTGAAGGGTTTAATGGAGTATGGATGTTAAAAATATAGTTGAATAGAAAGTAAAATGTTAATGTGGCATTGATGCGGCAATGCATTGAAACTCCTTAGAGTTCAATAGATTGTGGATGCCCTTAGGAATAGAACAATAGACCATATGGCTAATTGGGTATATCTTGTTTGAAAAATTAAAGGGATATTAATAATTGACTCTTTCCTTTGTCAAAGGTGGATGATTTTATTTATTTATTTATTTAAAAACTAGGCTTGTTTCCAAAAAGCTTTGAAGAAATAAATTAGTTTTTGAATATCTAGTAGAAATAGGTTGGCCCACCATTTCTATAAGATTCTGTTTTTTCGGAAAACAAGTTATATACTTTCATATAACCTTTATATGGTATAAATTTAACCCTTCAACTTTTATCTCATTTTATTTATATATTTCACTATTGAACAATTTACTTTTTACCTTTATTAAATATTATACATAAATTAATTTATTTGATAATATATAATTATATCTTATGTATTATTTTCACAAGTTATACCCTTAAATAGATCTTACAAATATTTTTAAATAAATACAAATATTGAATATATTATAACATTACGAAATTAAAAGAACAATTAAAACCGATATTACAATACGAATTAAACGTAAAATTACAATACAAGTTAAACACTAACCTACATCATTAATTAAAAATGTTACAAAATTCATATCACAATGAATAATGGCTGAGAAATTGGACGGTTTCTTCTATTATAACTAGGTTGGTGATGTAACATTTGCAAGTTCGACGGAATGTCCATCTTGTTATGAAATTGATTTGCATGCTTCTGGCCTCGATGAACAGGAATTTTGAGATATCTGATTTAATCTTCTAATCTGACTCCAATCAATAATCAACATGAGAAAGTCGACTGAAAACATACGCATATTGTTGTTTATACATCATAGTAGTGTAGACAATGTTTACAGTAGAAAGAGAGTTATCCCTTCTATAACTACAAGTTGTGATAGCATGCAAACATGGAAACCTTTCCATTTCCATTTCCACTACCACATGTACATGTTTGTTGAAAGTGTAACAACCCGAAATTTCTCATCCCCGAAAACCCGTTCTACCCGTAAAAATTCGCCGTTTATTAATTCGTTCCGATTTCGTTTTTGGATTAAATTATTTAAACTTGTATGTTTATTTGATACTAATAAGTGTCTAGACCCCTTAGGAACTCATGAAATTAGCCCAAAATGTTTACTTCAGAAATTTTAGAAACGTCCCCGCCGGGTTATGGAAACTTAATCGGGTGCGACCAAAAGCCCTGTTTAATGCCGGTATCGGGTAGAATTCCATCGTGTCCAAGTTTTTGGACCTATTTAAACGTGTTCCAGCTTTCATTTGAAGCTTTTGCTTCCTCTCTCTACTCTCTCTAACCTCTCTCCTCAAACTCAAGAATTAGGTCCAAAATCATCAAATTTAAGCTCCAAATCACCAAGGTACCTCCCCTAACTTGTTATGCAACCCCTCTAGCCTTCAAATTCGAGTTCAAATCATGGAATAGGACCACATTCATGAGTTTACGGCCCTGGTACAGTCCTAGGCCGTGAACTCATATAAAATGGGTTTTGGAGCCCAAAAACCCTTCCAATCGACCTTTGGAGCTTAGATATGGCTTAATGGCTTAATGGACTGGACTTAGAATGCCCTTAACATGGATTTTGAAGAGTAAACATGAGTTTACTGCCCAAGAACATGCTTGGGCCGTAAACTCATATAAATGGGGTTTTTATGCCCTTAAACCCTTCCAAAACACCAATAAGGCTTAGATACGACTTGTAGAATTATGGAATTGGCCTTGGAACACCTTGAACATCAATTTAGAGGAGTAAAATTGAGTTTACTGCCCAAGACCATGCTTGGGCCATAAACTCATTGTTCATGGGGAGTAAACTCCTCTAAATGTGTTAAGATGCCACTTAAACACACCTTAAGCCTTGGGATAAATTCTAGGAGTGTCCACCATCAAATTAGAAGCGTTAAAACATATAAAAACAACCTTTCAAAAGAGTTTACGGCCATGAGGGGGTTCATGGGCCGTAAACTCCAAAAACCATGCCAAAAGTTCCCTAAAAATCCATACAAAGCTTGGGAAAAATCATTGGAATCACATGTGATTGTTTAAGGACCAAAACATTAAGGATTTGAAGTGAGGGGGAGTTTACGGCCGTAAACTCCAATAAATGGTCCCTAAGTGAGTTTTAAACCATTCCAAAGTCAAAAATCCAAGTCTAGCATTTATTCTTGATTGTTATGAAGCCATTCTGCACCCAAAATCATCATCCATGAGTTCACGGCCATGAACTCATGTGGATGAGGTGTTTAGGGCAGTAAACTCCTTAAGGAGTTTACTCTTGAAGAGTAAACTCCATTCCCTAGTCATACAAGTCCTTAAATGCCACCCGGGTCCTTCCAAACACTTGTATTGGGGCGTTTCTGCAACTAGAAGTGTATGACCTTAACAAATAATTTAATCAAGTCCTAATTAGATACAAATGTGTATCATTTGATAATCCATAGGAATCTTGTGCGTTCGCGAACCCAGAACTGACGTTTAGGATCCAAACCGACGCGTTTCTCAACCGGTGAGTTCATACCCCTACCCTTTTTCAAGTGTTTTTCAAATGGTTTTTCAAACGTTTTCAGGGGGAATACAAGCAAAAGTACAAGGAAATCTTGTACTTAAACGTATTTTCAGTTCAAATGTTTTATTTCATGTATATTTCTAATATCGAAAATCGTGATAACTAATGGTTCGGATTGCAGGGTAAACTGTCAGACTAAAGTTAGATTTCTTTAAAAGTGTGTTAAATTATATTACATTTTGCAAAAGAAATCATATTAAACATAAACTAAGATGAGTACGAATACGAATACGAATACGAATACGAATACGAATACGAATATGAATTCGAATACGAATACGAATACGAATACGAACCAATAGGATAGAACGAATTCGAATACGAATACTAATACGAATACGAATACGAATATGAACCAATAGGATAGAACGAATACGAATGCGAATACGAATACGAATACAACCAATAGGATAAGTATGAATACGAATGCAAATACGAATACGAAAACGAATAGATATAGGAATACGAATGCGAAATGATGCCTTTGGATGACACTAAGACTTCGAATATACAGTTAGTGTACCCCTTGAGTGTCACCAGAGTTTCGAATTTAATGCGAAAGTACGCCTCTGGACCTCTACTGAGTTTCAAATATATCCGCCTCAGAATGTCGACAGAGATTCGAATATACAACTAAAGTACTCTTTTGGAACTCATCAGAACTTCGAAAATACTGTAATGTACACTTCTGTGTGATTCCAAATATTCGAAAATACAACTAAGTTAGTAGATAATAGTCATTCGAAGGTAGAATAACTAAGGGTTTAGAATACTTAACTAATACTACAAGTATGGTAATTACTAGTACTTCGAAATCAAACCTAAGAACCAACCACAATACATAGGAAAATATGGGATTTTCCTGAGATAACATAACAACTAGTAACGAATTTAGAAACGAATAAGACAACTTAATACATAGGAAAATATGGGGGATAGCATAACAATTCACATACGAATAAAGTAACAAACGAATAACTAAACTATTAGGAAAATATGGGATTTTCCTGGACTGACATAACAAACCGTTTTTGAATTGGTAACAAAAGATAACCAAACTGTTTTCATAAGAAAATATGAGATTTTCTTGAACAACAACTTTTTCAGAAAGCAAAGGAAACTCGTTCTTTTCAAAACTAAACCGCTTATGAACTCAACTTCACGCTGTTTACACAAACTTAATCAGATAAGACTAAAGTGAGTAACAAGACAAAATCTAATTAATATGTTTATGGGAACTAACATACTGAAAGTCATTGCACCACCATAGCTATGAAGGTGCTAGGCTACACACCATGCATCCTCCTCAAAAGTCTTAAACAGACATATACTTGAAGGATTATAACATCACATAACAGATGCACACCATCGCGTGTCAATATGTAAAATGAAAAGGGTAGTCAAGTTTTCTTCCCCACTATATAATAATCATTGCATGGTGTTAAATATCACATGAAAATTCCTGATTGATGCTTTGTCAATCATATGTCTTTAATTGTGATTGAAACCAGCCACCTTATGGCTATTTGGAATAAACAGAAAGTTCAAATTTTAAACTGTACTATATTAAAAAGGTGAAAATACAATCTGGTGTAACACTACATGACAGTAGATCCTATCCCCATGGTCAGTCCATAAGTAATAGCCATAGCCATCCACCCTCCAAGCAGAATCCTAAAACAAGACTTCACCACAGGACTCCCCCCAAGAACAGCTCCAATCCACCCAAAAACCGCAAGCCCCAAGCTCACTGTGGCTACCACCACCCCTAGCCTAACCTTATGATCCACTATGAAAGAAGCAGCCAGTAAGGGCATGATGGCCCCCAACATAAATGCAAGGGCCGATGCTGCAGCTGCCTGAATGGGATTCGGGAGTGCTTCCTTCTCACTTTCCTCCTCATTTCCTGAAATTTTCTTATCTCTTTTCATCTGAGCCACCTCTACATCTCGTTGGGAGTAGACTGAAACAAACTCACCTATTGCCATACTACATGCACCTGCAACTAAGCCAGCAAAGCCTGTAAGAATCATGGCTCTCACATCTTCCTTCACAGCTCCAACACCCATCATCAGAGATGCAACAGAAACTAAACCATCAGTGGCTCCCAGAACAGCAGCACGCAGCCACTGTCCCCTTTTTGAGTAGTCAAAGTCTTCCTCTGTAGACACTTGGCTGTGTTCCTGTTGGGATTTGTCCTCAGAAACCGGAATGCACAGATCAATATTTCCAGCCATGATGGTGAAAGATGGAATCAGAAAATTATATCACAAAGAATGATAATGAAGTTTTATTTGTGGAATATTAGAATCCCGTTATGTGTTATATATAAGGAAGATGGTGAATAAAGTTACAGCTAGTGTGCAGCCCAAAAGCCCTCAGATTTGGTATGCCTATTATACACTATACAGAAATAGAAAGTGTCATACTGCATACAAAATAAGGGAAGATTTGATGGTTAAAAAATTCAAGGCTTGTGGAATCCACACGATTGCCACCAACCAAAAGCCAGTAGAACTAATCAAAATTTGCATGAGTGCTTATTTAATGCGCTTCCAATTTACTGGTTTTGATCCTCTGCACTTTCTGTTCTGCTTCATGATATTGTGTTTATTTAATGTGGTTCCAATTTATCCCAAGGTGACTCAAGATTTCATAATGCTCACCCGAAGTAGTTTTTTTAGGTGCCCAGCTGCGTTTTATAATATTCTCAACAATTATTACAAACAAAAAATGGTTACAATTGTGACCATTCAGGAATGATATAACCAGTTCAAGTTGTGTTATAACATAACTTTTGATCAGGAATTATGCTTATTATTGGTTTGTTTCTTTTCTATCCGTTTGTTTCATCTGTAGCTTACATTCCTATCTCTACTGGATGATGCTCATTACCTTGGCATATGTGTAAGATTAACCCTACATCTACACTAGGCTTTCTTGCGCTAGACATGCAAGATGAGCCTACCTTTGCATTATGGCACCAAATATTCTTTTTTCTAGCCGAATTATTGTGTGTGCTAGCTGTGAAGGGTTCTACTTGAACAATATAATCGAGAGAACATACGCTTCTTAAAGTGAAAAAGAAAGAGTGTGCACTCACAACTGAAGTGGAGTAATCAATCTCAACAAAAATTTGGAGTCCACAGGAGTGCTACAATCCACTCAATATATTGAATTGTATTTTCCAAACAGTCACTTTCAAGCAAAACAATTAGGTAGTTGCATTACATAAAAGGGTATATTATTTAATTTTATTACCTCCTCGCAAATACAGAAATCGAAAGAAACAAGTAAATACAGTAGGAGATTGATGGAAAATCTTTAAATGCCTAGATGGTGAAATGAAATCGAAGATAACTACCCAGAAGCCCCTGACAATGACATTCATATATAAAGCATTCCAACAAATAGATTTTAAATAGTATCAGCACCCATGGCTACAATTAGTTTCCAAATGCTTATTTATTTATTTTGAACGGCAGCTTACAAATGCTTATATATATTTTTTCTTGATTACTGTCTATATAGCTATCAGTGTTAGCGAGCTTGAGTGGCTGACGATTTCTCTTCCAGTGACTTTTTTGCCTTTGCGCCACTTTCTGTTGTCTTCATGCTATTATGTTTTCTAATGTGCTATGCATTTTACTTCAAGATGAGTAAAGTTTTCATAATGATTATCCCAAGCAGCATTTAGGTGCCCAGCTGCTGCATTTCATAATAGTCTCAGCCATTATCTCTAAATAACAGCCATAATTGTGACCATCTGAACACCACCCATGTGGTTTCTAACTAAGGATGAGATGGTTAGTTCAAGTTGTGTAATAAATAATATATATATTATACCTTTTGGTCAAGAATGGTTCTGATTGACCTCAGTTTATTTTTGCTTATTATATGGTTATTTGTTTTCTATCCCCTTATGTACTAAACATGCCCATGTCTTGAGTAAGATTTACTTACGGCTCCCTGCTTTGTGATGATAGGCGGAGAGAGCTCGCTCTTTGGGCGATATGCTTATGTCTTGTGTGTAAGATTTACTTATATTTATTAAATTGTCTTCCTCTACCTAAATAATTTTGTTTATGACAGAATGGTTTTAATCAAAAGAGTAGGGAGAACTATGCTTCTTACAATGAAAAGGAAAGAGTGCACTCATTACTTAAAGGCTAGTAATCAATCTTAACAAAAAAAAATCAAGGATTATATGGAATCCAGATGACTGCCATAATCTGCTCAATATAGAAATGAGACAATATCTCAAAACAAAGTATAACTGAATTGGTGTGACCAATCCACAAGTGGTGTGGAAAAATGAATTAAAAAATGAAAGGAGTGTGGAATCCACACCATCCATTCCCACAGAATGAAAAATTAAAGGAAAAGGAGAAGGCTAATTAAAAATAAAAAAATAAAAAAATAAAAAATAAAAAAAATAAACTGATTAAATAGCATCAACAGCCATGGCGGCAAACTTACCAATGCATGCATGTCTTTTTTTTTTGCTTATAGTCTAGTGCGATTCCAATATGTTTGTGTACAGAATATTGTTGGTTGAATTATAAGGTACTTGAATAGTAATACATTTCAACTTATGCACACTATATTGTAGTACTAACTTAAGTTGCTTAACCAACCTGTCTGCTAGTACACAAATATGAAGAACGGATTTTATCAGCTCCATTTCCACTTTAGCATTTTTTTTTTATCGTTTATCATTTTTGTTTCATTTCTTCATGCAAGTGTTCTTCGAGGAATTAACACTACAAAAATACTAACCTTTAGCGGCGACAAAAGTCGCCGCAATTGATCATCTCTACCGTCGCTAATGCTATTAGCGACGACATATCGTCGCTAATGCGTCGCCGCAGTTGTCTCGTAGCTAATAGCCCATGTCGTCTCTAATATTGTCGTCGTTAATAATTGTCGTCCCTAATACACCAATGCCGTCTCAAATAGTGTTATCCCTATTAATATTCCGGCCACCGGTAGGATTTTTCCGGCAATACTCGCCGGAGGTCACGTCGTCACAATTGATAGTAGTCGTCTCTAAAGGCGTCGCTGCTAATGGTTTTTTTTTTTATTGAGAAAAACTTATTTTTTATAATATTAATTTATATATATATTATAAAATGCTGTTTTGATAAAAATGCATATATAAATACATACCACATTATATAAAAACATCAAAAATACCATATTCCATAAACTATTTTCCAAACAAACATCAAACATATCATATCTAATAAATCTCAAACAAACGTTTAATATATATCATACATAAACTATTTTCCAAATCAAAAATAACATCCTCCATATCATAAAACAAGAAATACTAGTTGTCTTCGTCTTCCCTACCGTCCTCCCCATCGTTGTTTTCCTCGTTGACTTGGTTTTTAAACGAGCGAATAATGTCTCCAATGGCCGTCACAAATGCCGGGTTTTGAAGAAAAGCATTCACATCATCCTACAATTAAGTCACAAACAAATAAGTTATGAACAATTCAACAAACTATCAAACCATCAAAGCACCAAATCAATTAAGTCTATAACAATTTAAGAAACTACCGAGCTACCAAAAATTACTACAAATACATTAAGTTCTTAACAATATAACAAAGCAACCAATTTTTTTAAGAATTTAACAAAGACCTGTGTTGGTTGCGATGCTTGTGACTGTGACTGCCATTGGGATGAAGCACTTGTACCCGCAGCTTAAGAAGCTTTAGGCCCAATGCCTCTCACATGCCCCCTTCAAGTACCCAACACCTTCTCAAATATTGCGATCCAATCAATGGTGTCTGGATCACCACCAGAGTCGGCTATGTGATGAGTCTGTAGAGCAACCTCAGCAACTAAGGCATTCTGTATTTCACAAAGATTGTTAATATATGTTAAAACTAATAAAAAAATTCAACAATCTACTTCATTTTTAAGTAATAATAACTTACATATTGCTCTTCAACCAATGGATCAACAAATTCCCCTATTTTATTTACATGCGCACGATGAAATACTTCAAGTCTATTCAAATTCTGTTTAACATTACAAAATATGTTATAGTTGAATAAACATTAAAAAATATGTTATAACTGAATAAACATTATTGTAACTTACTTTCTTGAAACAAGCACAACCATAGTTGCACGTCCCTCCATGATTCTTCACTACTTGCTTCTTCCGGCATTCTTTGTTTCCAGCGGATCGTTTTTGATGTTTTTCTGTTAAGAAATGGTCAATAGCAGCATTCCAACGCTGCTGATCCATACCCGTAGGGGCTTGAGCCCTTGCTGCCTCCACATTCCCTGCAAAATCATCAAAACGGTTTTTTGCAATATTTTTGCGGCCTCTATACTGCACACATATCCGATTATTCAGTGATGCCCAATAAGTTGAAGCCATGGGATGATTTATAATCGCGTCAAAATCAAACCATCTCTACAAAAAAAAATAGAGAAATTAAAAATAAATGAAAATTAAAAATATTAAATATATAACTTTATAAATAATTTACCGAAAGATACTGCAACATTCCAACCCTTTCGGCTTCAAAAACCTCTGTCCATGTGTCTTTATCAAAACCGATGTCCCGCCACATATAGCTCCCAACCTCCCGAATAAAACATTCATACACCTCCTCAATCGGCATGTTAGTATTTACGTCAAATACTATCTTAAGAGGCCGTTCACCGTTAGCTTTATAGAGTTTGTGCATTTTTTTATTTACCGCCATGCCTCTTCGTTTCGGAGGCACCACTGCATAAAAAAAATATTAGTCAGAATAATTTTTTATATACATACAATGTGAAATACAATGAATTAGAATAGATTTTAATTACCATCGTTTTGGTGATCACCAAAACCCCCACCGAACGGATGTGGTGGCTCGTCACCACCGTCGCCTCCATGACCCATCACAGCAGCCATGAGATGGAGCAATGCAATCCAAAAAAATGACATCCTGAAAAATTATAACACAATATGAATATATATATATATATATATATATATATATATATATATATATATATATATATATATATATATATATATATATATATACCGCCGGTGGGACTCGGTAGTTTCTTAAAGTGGAGGTTATACCGCCGGTGGGACTCGGTTTTGGAGGACAATCGGCGGTGGGAGAAGGGTTTCTAGCCCAATCAGCGGTGGAGAGCGTTGGGAGTCGCCACAGAAACTGCAGATTGCCGGTGTGAAAGAAAGGAGAGGAAGGTTCGTCTGGGGAAGATGAACTGGAACATAAAGGGCTACGCTAATAGCGGCTACATGGGGCTATTTGCGGCGACAAAATGGAGGGAATCATACGCGCACTTTTTGACAATTATCAACCGTTGGATTGGGTTGGAATTGTAGGGCCAGATTTCGTCTAAGGGTGAGTCAACGGATCGCCCCCTTTAGCGGCGACATGTCGCCGCTAAAGGCGTCGTCTCTAATGCCTTATCACAGGAACAAACCCTATCCCTTGGATTATTTGCCAAACCAAGGGTCACGATTGAAAGTAGCGTATCTCCGACGGATCACCGGTGGTTATCTTTAGCGACGCCGGTAATAGCGACGACAGTGGGGTTTTAGCGGCGACATACAGTGCGTCAAGTCTGGTGTTGCCGCTATTGCTTTTGTCGTCCCAAAAAGCGTCGTCCCTAATACTCCGAATTCTTGTTGTGAAGGGTATTTATCTATTGTTCAACTCTAAAGGCATTATTCTTATTCAAATTACTCTAAAGCCAATAGTACTACATACAAAACATGGGAAGATTGATTGTTAAAAAATTCAAGGCTTGTGGAATCCACATGAGCCGTGCACTCGGCATCTAATGAGAAAAGCATCAACAGCCCTTCATAAGTAAACATAAAGGGAGGGCTGGAGGGGTGATCTCAAGTGGTGGAAAGATAGTAAAGTATATGAAAAGAGAGTGGTATCCACACATACGCATGTTGATGAACCTAGCTAACAAAATGAGTAGGCTCATGGTCTGATCTGTTGACCTCTTTTACGATCACAAAATGGCACTGATACTACTTACAAGTAAAATAAAAGAGCGAAATTTCCCTAATAAAATTATAGAAGCAATAGGACTAGGACAATACAATCATTTCTCTGTTTTCTTACATTATTATTAAAGATATCATCCACTTGAATTGGTAAGAAAATTACTACCTTAATTAGGGAATTTGGCACATTGATATCAAAGTTACCAACCAAAAGCCAGTAGAACTATCAACATTTGCTTGAGCAGCTGACTATTTCTATGCCAGTTACTAGTTTTGATCCTCGAGACTTTCTGTTCTTTGTTCACAGTGTTGTGTTTAATTAATGTGCTATATGTTAAAGTCATCCCAAGGTGACTAAAGTTTTCTTAATAATCTTTCAAAGCAGTATTTTAGGTGCTCGGCTGCGTTTCATAATATTCTTAGCAATTTTCACAAAAAAATGCCTACAATGGTAACCATTCAGAACCATTTTAAGGCCATTCAGGTGGCCTCTGACTAAGGATGGGTTGGCCAGTTTAACTTGTGCTATAATATATGTCTATAACTATATATTATAACTTGTGTTATGGATGGACGTAATTTGTTTTTATTCTTATTACTAGTTTGTTTCTTTTCTATCCATTTCATTCATCTGCACCAAACATTACTATCTCTACTCTCTACTTTCTACTGGATTCATGCTCATTACCCTGGCATATGTGTAAGATTTAAGTTATATTTATTAGATCCAGGCCTGCAAGATGAACCTACCGTTAAAGCATGCAACAAAATATTTTTTTTCTAGCAGAAAAACTTTGTGTGCTGTGAAGGGCTCTACTCGAACTAACTAATAGGGAGAATTTAAACTTCTTTTAAATTATAATGAAAAGGAAAAAGTGTGCACTCACAACTAAATCTGTAGTAATCAATTTCAACAAAAAAAGAGGATTGTGGAGTCTACACGACTGCCACAACCCACTCAATATAAAAATGAAACAATACATCAAAACATATAAAACTGAATGGTGTGTGCAGTCCATAAGTGGTGGAAAGATGAGTTTAAAAAATGGGAGGAGTGTGGAATCCACACCACCCACAGCAAAAAGATGAATTGGAAAAGGAGAAGGCTCTTTCTTTGATGTATTGAAGTATTTTCCAAACAGTTACTTTCAAGCAAAAAAATTAGGTAGTCGCGTTACATAAAAGGGTATATTATTGGATCACCTCATCCCAAATACAGAAATCAAAAGAAACAAGTAAATACAGAAGGTGAGATTGATGGAATACCTTTCAATACGTAGATGGTGAAAAGAAACTGAAGATAACTACCAACCCAGAAGCCCCTGACAATGATATTCAAATAAAGAATTCCAATAAATAGATAAATAGTGTCTCAGCACCCATGGCTATAAAAGACTGTGCAGGAGAGGAGCGATGATAAAAGTGCGTAGAAAAGGGAAGAAGAAAGAGACGTAAGAGGTAGAAAAGTAAAAACCCAGCGTGGGTTTCTCGTTTTTTTTTATCAAGAGTATACGTTTAAAATAGGAAATCTTCCTTAAAATTTTGATATTTTGGGTCAGTTTACGGTTTAATCCTAACATTTATTTTTTTAACAGAAAAGTATTGATTATCTAATTTTATACGATAATGTCATTTTTTATTGAAAAAAGTAATGACTTTTCCGGTAATTTTGGCAAAATACAAAATAATCATGATTTTTTTATTCAAAAAATAAAATTTGTGATTAAAGCGTTAATTTGCCCAAAATATTGAGATTTTATCGGAAATGTGCCTTTAAAATAAGGATAACTAACCATTTCTTTTATAAAGTTTTAACAAATATGACCTTTATTTTCATCAGTTTTAAAACTAATCAACTTGTCCGAAATGTGGCATTCCGTACCATGAAAATAGGTAAAGCCTGTCTGTATGGTCCGATCTGATACATTGGAAAATTCAGAAAAAGTTAGAACCCAAACTTTGAAGTTCTTTTTGAAGAAAAATATGGATTCTACGAACCAGGTTAGTTTACATGTTTATCTATTTAGATTTTATGTCATAATGTGTAAATTACATGTTTGGAATGCAAAGAACATCTCTGAAATACAAAAAGCAGGTATGAAACGTATAAACTATATAGGCTTCAATTCCATTTTTCCTTTAATTTTTTTGTTAAATTAGTCACTAGCCGACTTAGTAACCTATTTGTAGCTCAAACAGCCTTAGAAAAATACTTTTGGATCTCTAGATTTGTCTACAATGATATGATCTGTTCCAAAATGCAAGGAAGTGTTTTTAATGAATTTTTTTTAATTTATTTAGAAAGCACTAATGTAAATAGTACAATGTTGTATCATACATATGTGTGTGTGTGTATATATATATATATATATATATATATATATATATATATATATATATATAAAGTTAGGTTCAAATGTTTTCACTATCTATTGTGTGGATGTATGATTAATTCTGGACCAATCATTTTAATTATTTTAAGAAAGTAATTAATGCATATTAAATGCTGAAGATGTAATTAATATTCATTATATCTTCAACATGTAATATTCATTAATTACTTTCTTAAAATAACTAAAATGATTGTTTCATAATCAATCATACATGCACACAATAGATAGTGAAAACAAAATAACCTAATAAAATAGTAGTACTTTTGTCATGTGTCACCATTTTAAACTTTTTAATTAATATTATGTCACTTGTCAATCTATTGATTCTCCTTTTAAATTTCAAAATTCAAAATTTAAATTTCTCATTTTAATTATATTAAATTAATAACATTTGAATAAAAAAATATAATAAAATTTATACAAATTATAATAAAATAAAATTTATAAAAATTATAAGATGATATAATTTTACATATTTATTTGCATCAACGGTTCTAATTTTATATATAACTAAAAAAGTATATATTAATTAACAAGTTATTTAAAATAATTAATTAATAGTTCTGAATTTTTACTTACAAAGTTTAATTAATTTTATAACCATGGTTTCCACGGGTTATAAACTAGTATATATATATATATATATATATATATATATATATATATATATATATATATATATATATATATATATATAATGATATTCAGAAAATACAAATTTTCGAAGTCTCAAATCCAAAGCAATAGCTTTAATCAGTACAATGGTGCACCCAATCAATTTGTGCGTGTCTTGCTATAAAAAATAGGATTTATAGATAGCGAAATAATGGCACACCTACAAGAACCTTCAAAATTAGAGGCATTTAAGGTAAGTCCGATTATATAATATATATATATATATATATATATATATATATATATATATATATATATATATATAGGGTTAGGTTATTTTGTTTTCACTATCTATTGTGTGCATATATGATTGATTCTGGACCAATCATTTTAGTTATTTTAAGAAAGTAATTAATGCATATTAAATATTGAAGATATAATGAATATTAATTACATCTTCAGCATTTAATATGCATTAATGACTTTCTTAAAATAACTAAAATAATTGGTCCAGAATTAATCATACATGCACACAATAGATAATGAAAACATTTGAACCTAAGTATATATATATATATATATATATATATATATATATATATATATATATATATATATATATATATATATATATATGGAAAAGTTCAATAGAGAACCATAATTATGGGTTCTTCAAGGAACCAAAATCTTTTTTTCAATTTCTAGAGCTTATTCTTTATCGAAAAAAATTCTAAAAATATCTAAATTCATATATTAACATTGTGAAGGTGAAAAATATTTTTCGGATTCACATTGTGAATTTTCGAAGATTCACATTGTGAATTTGACGTAAAAAAAATTCGAATTTTATATCATTGGGAAAAAGATAAAAAGTTATTAATTTCTATATTTTTAGTTTTTTATTTTTTTTGATGAAAAATAAGTTCTAAAAGTTGAAAAAAAGATTGGTTCCTTAGTTGCTTGTTTAATTATGGTTCTCTATTGAACCTCATCCTATATATATATATATATATATATATATATATATATATATATATATATATATATATATATATATATATATATATATATATACTAGTTTATAACCTGTGGGAACCACGGTTACAAAATTAATTAAGCTTTTATAGTGAAAATTCAATGTTATTACTCAATTCTTTTAAATAAATTATTAGTTAGGAGATTTTTTAGTTATATAAAACTATAATTATTGATTTTAAATAAATATGTGAAATTATATCTTTTTATAATTTGTATTAATTTTATTTTAATGTTATAAATTTAATGTAGGTAGAGTGAAAATTTTAAAATTTTAAATAATAATCAATAGGTTAACATGTGGCAAGTATTAATTAGTAGACATAATATGGTGACACATGGCAAAAGAAGAATAAAACATACATTAATTAAGAGGTTTAATAAAATTACACATGTCAAAAGGAGAATAAAACTATTCTTTTATTAGGATAGGATATATATATATATATATATATATATATATATATATATATATATATATATATCCGGTAAGAAATTTTTTTTGGTAGAAAGGTAAAAAAAAAATTTCGACTTATTCTTTTGGCGAAAAAAACAAATGAATCAATAATAACATGATTCACCAAAAAAAATCTCAAAAAACATTTCGATGATTCATTTTTATGATGATTTTGTTAATATTCACTAAAATTGTCATAAAAATGAATTTTTTTTTCTTGATTTACCTAAAAATGAATCATGAAAGTGTTTTTTTCGGAATTTTTTCTTGTGAATCATCTTATTTTTGAATCATCTAATGATTAATTTCACTTTTTGCTAAAAAAATATCCATACAAAAAAATTTCTTACCTTCCTACCAAAAATTTTCTTCTTATTTGATCTTGACTCTCTCTCTCTCTCTCTCTCTCTCTCTCTCTCTCTCTATATATATATATATATATATATATATATATATATATATATATATATATATATATATATATATATATATATATATATATATATATATATATAGGGTGAGGTTCAATAGAGAACCATAATTAACCAAGGAACTAAGGAACCAATCTTTTTTCAACTTTTAGAACTTATTTTTCATCAAAAAAAAAACTAAAAATACAGAAATTCATAACTTTTTATCCTTTGTCCAATAATATAAAATTCGAATTTTTTTTAACGGCAAATTCACAATGTGAATCTTTAAAATTTCACAACGTGAATCCAGATTCACACAGTGAATCCGAAAAATATTTTTCACATTCACAATGTTAATATATGAATTTAGAAATTTTTAGATTTTGTTTTTCGATAAAGAATACGCTCTAGAAATTGAAAAAAAGATTTGATTCCTTGAAGAACCAATGATTATGGTTCTCTATTGAACTTTTCCCTATATATATATATATATATATATATATATATATATATATATATATATATATATATATATATATATAACATCAAAGTAAGAAGGAAATTATAAAAGGTATTAATGCATAAACTAATAACAAATAGAACTCCAAAGACCAGAACGGGTCAAGCCTTGAGAAAGCTATTATTTTATAGTAGTGCGGCATGTTTTTTAAATGTCGATAACTCCTTGGACTATTTACCATTCTATAATGTTCAATTATTTTGTAAACATATCATTGTTTTATAGAATTGTACGTTGTTTTTTTGTCATAGTATTCAACATTCACCGCCACACCATCTCCGTCAATACAATATGAAGTAATAGACGTTGAGGTTAGACAGCAAGGTCTTGTTGATGGGGTTGCATTAGAAATGATTTGTGATTTTCAACATGTACAAGAGCAATTGTTAGTATTGGAAATCTCATTACCGCATTCAGAAGTCGATGAGGGTGGAAATTTAGCGCTTTATAATATGAAAATCCTATTGATTAAAATGTCTAAAGATATACTAGAGTTTCTCAACTCAATGGAAAGAATTGAAGAAGCACGTGGGGCGAGTGCAACACTCGAGGAGCGAGTTGAAATTGCCGATAATACGTTCAGCTTAATTGAAAGCTACATGCAATTGTTTGAAGTTCACATAAACACTGCTTGTTTGCATCGTATGCAAGTCCAAAGTAATAGTGGGTATCATATATAAAGAAAATGAAATGTGATTTTAAATATTAATATGTAAGTTGTTATGGTTTAGATGAATGATATTTCTTTTCGTTTTCATTAGGGAAAAGACTTTAAAAAACGATAAAAGAACCTTACAAAGCTGTTACATTGTCATTCCATTCATTGCAAACTTTATTTTATGGCTATACATCTAACACTTGTCCTTTTTACAAAACATATTACTATGGTTTGAAAACATATTATGACATTTAAGTCAAGTTTATCAAAATATGGTCCAAAAAATTCCTTTTCATTTAAAAATCACTTTACATTGATTTATAAATTAGGTCGCTTCAATTGCTACTAACAAAACCATAGTAAAGTAGTGAATATATCGTCTCTATAGAAACTATATCAAGCTTCTATGCTTCGTTAGTATATTGCTATCAATACGGACACAATTCTTGAATGCTTCATACTTGAACCTGGAACACATAACATTTAACAACAAACATCAGACAATATTTTCTAGTGAGTTATATAGCTAACAAATATAAATGATTTACATAATCATAAGCACATCTGATTTGCATAAACCCTCCATACATATATGCCAATTAATTCTTCATTAAACATTTAATAAAATGTTTACTTTCTATCCAATTCATATCATATAACTTATATATTTATAGATATATAAGTATGATCACAATCTAATAAACCTTACCGGATTTCCCATATCATATAGATATGATCTTTACATGATCCTTCAGTTACATACCAATTAATCTTTAGGATTCATCACAAAAAGGACCCTATCAAACCTTACCAAATAAGAAGACAATTCCATTCATTAACTTGTCCCTCAACTTCTACCTCGCAAAGGATATAAAGTCCCTGGTAGATTTGTCCTTATTCCCTCCTCATAATATCACTAATTCCTTATCCCTTCCTGCTTTCTCCTATTGCGATAATATTCTACTCATAAGAACTCTTATCAATGTTTCCTAGAGAAAACCTCTTACATTATTCGACCCCCGAGAACCTATTTCAATATTCCTGCAAAAATCACTTAATCATGTTCATGTACGAATTTCATAACAATATTCTTGCAGGAATCATATATCAATACCCCTGTAGGAATCATATTATCAATATTCTCGTAGGAATCACATTATTTATATTTTTGTAGGAATCACATTATTTCTATTCAAGTAAGAATCACAAATCATTATCCATGCAGGAATCACCTATAACGTCAGCGTTTGTCGCTTGGCATCTTGCAGAAAAAAAAATGTATTTACGTTTGTAATAATGTAAAATTCTTTTGAATAAATGAATGAGAAATATTAAAACACTAGGTGTGAGACCCATGTATTACATGGGTTTATATAAAAAATAATAATATGAAATTTTAACAATTTGAGAAGTTTGAATTTATAAGAAAAATAAGAAAAATTTTAAATTCTTGAAATTAATGAGGCTTTGATATATTGAATACATTACATATATAAACTCTTTCTAATAAATACCTTACATATATATATATATATATATATATATATATATATATATATATATATATATATATATATATATATATATATATACACTTACATATTAAATGTGGAATTTTTATTTAATAAAATGAAAAATATAATAATATGATAAGTGGAAAATAAAAAATTTAAAAATTCTAAAAAATGACATGTGTCTAAATAAAGAAGAAGATGACATGTGGCAAAATCATTCTTATTTATTAAAACACTAGGTGTGAGACCAATGTATTACAAGGGTTTATATAAAAAAAAATTAATATGAAATTTTAACAATTTGAGAAGTTTGAATTTATAAGAAAAATAAGAAAAAATTTTAATTTTTGAAATTAATGAGGCTTTAATACAGTGAATATACTACATATATAAACTCTTTCTAATAAATACCTTACATATATATTAACTTACATATTAAATATGGAATATTTAATTTAATAAAATGAAAAATACAATAAAATGACAAGTGAAAAATAAAAAATTCAAAAATACTAGAAAATGACATGTGTCCAAATAAAGAAGAAGAGGACATGTGGCAAAATCATTCTTATTTATTAAGGTAGATAATATGTGTTTATATAAAAGTGATTTAACTATATTATATGTATGAAGTTTGGACATATATATATATATATATATATATATATATATATATATATATATATATATATATATAATATTTGTATTAAAAGTTTTTTATAGAACTTAATAGATAGGGCTAGATAAACGTTTAAAATTAAAAGATATTCATAATAAATAATTTATGGGTAATGACTTAAAAGGGTAATGTATTTTTTGATTTGTACATATTTGGTCATTGGGTTTTTTCATCCACATTTACCCCTCCAACTTGTTATACTGTACACATTCAGTCCTTATGACTGGTTACTCTAGACTAGCCGGGAAAAATAACTTAATAGGGTAATATATTTTTTCATTATGTACACATTTAGTCTTTAATATTTTTGTATATATTTAGTCATTAACATTTTTTGTTTCAAAATAAGTCTATTTTTTGTACTCATTCAGTACTTATGAATGATTTTTTTAGATTTTCCTCACGACATCTTACGTGGGACAATCGCTGATGAGGTGTTTGAGGTTGTTGATGCTTATGTCCAACGCAATCTGGACTGCTTGGTTGCATAAGTCTTGTGGTTTGACTTAGGTCTTGTATTCTTAACGTTGTAAGTTCTTCATACGATATCAAATTTTAACGATCTTTATATCCATGTGTTCATTTTTTTCATTAAGATTACTCATGTTAAAATATAATATATTGTTACTTATGATTTTATTTAAAAAAAAAACATCCATACATGTATTCATAAAAAGCGTATGGACAGGTGCGGATGCAAGAATACATAGTAGGTGTTACCAAAATGAAATAAGTGTTGTTGATACATGAAAAATAGGTATAAATGAAAAAAAATCGAAAATTTTTCCATTGCGGACAAAAAAAATAGGTGTTGTCGGTGCAACACCGGGACCAAGCTAAATCTGCCCTGCGTACGGATATAAAAATGTAAGTAAAAATATATTATTTTTAATGAGAGTAATCTAAATGAAAGTTGTTGTAGACTAAAACACGGGCGCATGGATATAAAGATCATTAAAATTCAAGATCTTATGAAGAAATTACGACGTATAGAACACATGACCTAAGCAACCAAGTAGTCGAGATCGCGATGGACATAATCATCGAAAGGCCCAAACACCTCATTAATGAATGTCCCAAGTAATTTTTCATGAGAAAAAACTAAAGAAATCATTCATAAGTACTGAATGAGTACAAAAACAAAAATGATTTATTTTACAAAAAAATATATATGAAGGATAAATGTGTACAAAAATACTAAGGACTAAATGTGTACAAAATGAAAAATATATTACCCTATTAAGTAATTTTTACCGGCTAACCTGGAGTAGCCGGTCATAAGGACTGAATGTTTACGGTTTAACAAGTTGAAGGGGTAAATGTGGACGAAAAAAAAATCAGTCACCAAATGCGTACAAATCGAAAAATACATTACCCTTTTTAGTCATTATCCCAATAATTTAAACAAAAGTCATAATAATTGTGACTACGAATTCGTGGATATAAAGAACACCAAAAACTGACTTTGTATGAGGAAGTTTTGATTTTTTTGAAGTTTCATGTTCAACCCCACATCAATATATGTTTATAAAAAGTGAAATAGAGATCGGTTGTTTTTAGCCAAAACAATCTAAACGAGAACTGGTGTACTCTAAAATATGAATTTGTTGATATATAGAACGTCGAGAACGAAGTTCTTATGAAGAAGTTATGAATTTTGAAAAGTTTTTTACAGTGTAACATTCGTAGACTATAAAATAAAAATAGAATGCAAATTAGTCGAAGAAATCTAAATGAAAGTTTTAGTACTCGTCTATAAATCGGGGATATAAAGAACGTTGAAAATGGATTTTGTATGCAAAAGATATGATTTTTCGAAGATTCGAGGATTTACCCGATACGAGCGACGCAATAACACCCAGAGTATGACACGTAAGCAAACTTGCCACTTACACGTACAAAGGCGTTTCGTGCCTAGATAAGGATGCGACGCATCCACCCCCCCCCCCCCCCCCCCGCCCTTCTAAATTTATAAATAGGTCACAGATCTTGCTTATTTTGCACACCAAATCTCTCTATTTCTCTGTATAAACTCTCCCACACTCCAAGCCCAATCCTCCCAAGTTTTCGGCTACTTTAGCGAGGCATTACAACATATAGGAGCCAGATGAAAAGAAGTTTTTGGATTCGAAGTTCTACCTATGACATTCCAAACTTTTTCTAGAAACTTATGTAAGTTAAGATGCACTTACTACATTTTAAGTGTAACGCATATTTATATTCAAAGTTGTTATTGTGAACCTATAAATAAGATTTCTTAGTAATTCCAATCAAAATACTAATCGATCTACTTATAGGAGTGATGTCTAGGCTAGATCTAGTGAGGTGTTTAAAATGGATTTTCCAAACAGTATATTATGTGTACCAAACAGATCCTATGCGTAATATGATGTTACATGGTTTATTTTACTAAGACTTAGTAATGATTTTATGTAGGTCGTTTAAAAGGGAAAGCTAAGGTGTTTGGCGAAGGACTAACTAGCCCACCAATCATCCACCTTTAACAAGTTGAGTACATAGTTACTTGCATCTTATACATAGATACAAAGTATTTAAGCTTAATTGTTACGTGTATTTATTATCATGTCTATATTGAGTAAAGTAAATTGATTGGACTTATATGTTCTTGAATTATATTCATAAAGTATTGATTTATTTTAAATATCAAACTTAAATCATATTTGGTAGAGAAGTGTTGTGAAAGGTAAAATAATGATGTTAGGTCATCGTGAGTGTCGAAGCCATCAAACAACAAGTCCTATTTGCACTTATATGATTTAAAAATAATAGTAATAGTGGCAAACATGGTCGATCCTCATGGACTCGACTTTAATCAACAAATACACCAAAATAATCATGTTTTTATTCAAATGCATAAAAAGTAAATATACAGGAAGGGTTTTGAGAACGAGTAAGACTAAAATGAAATGCGGTTAAAGAAATACTAGAAAAAAAAAAAAGTAAAACAATTTGGTTTCGAGTTCTATTCACCTAATGATGCAAGCTAATGATAAATTGATGTCAAATTAAATTATAATCTAAGTTGGTACTCGAAGATACTAACAAGCTCTAGCATCTTTCTGTTCACCAAATTGTTTACTCAAAACAAGCTCTGTGAATAAAACCTAACCTTACTAACATACTCTAAATAAGCTCTTAAACATAGATTGAAAGATAGCATTAAGTTTAGTGTGAATGTTCCCAACAACATCAAATACTCCTCACAAGCTCGGGAGCGTAAGAATGTGCAATTTTAGTTTACAACGAAGTTAATCCCATCACATAACCAATTCGATGTGTGTCACTTAGCATCAATTCATAAAACAATTACGGATTTTACAAAGAAAATAACAAGAATGAATTAACCCTAATTCAAGCGTCCAACATGAACCGGGTTAAGAATCAAACATTCGGTTATAACAAAACTAAAATGGCTAGAAAGAATAACAACATAACATCAAATCATATAATTAACTAGATAAAAAAAGGAGTTCAAACTATAAAACCGGATGTGTTAACTTGAAAAATAACAAACTAAAAGTAAACTAATTGACATTCGTATTATAATCGTGTAATTGTTGGAAAAACATGATCATAAGTTATGATTGTGCAATAGTTTCTTAAACAATTTTTAGGTTGATAAGACTCATTAATAACATTCTCGAATAATAAATCCTACTTTTTTAGCATTTGATTACAAGCTTTTCAACCAAGTTACAGAATCATCCAATTAAAACAAGTTCTTTAATAGGAACTAATTCCCAACATAATTACCGAACAATCTCTCTATAATTATTTGAAAATTGCATTAATGTTCAAACAAATATACCAACCCCAAGTGATTTTCTCATAAGCTTGGAAAACCAACAATTGTATCAACTAATTTTGTAACGTCAATCAACATCTTACGAAGTCAATAACATTATTTATTGTTTAAGTTAATTAAATGGTCGATTACGTAACCAAACAATCAACATAGCAATTCAATCATCTAAACGCTAATTGAGGTGATCAAGTTCAAAAAGAATCAAGACAATGAAATTTATGTTAACTGAAATAATATGGATAAAAAAGGAAAAAACAACATAACCAAAAACTTCATTAGTAAATCTAAAGCCATTCCCATGATTATAAACCGAATGTTGATGTCGGTGATTTAGTCGTTCACGCGGCCATGGAAAAATGGGGTGATTATCACGAATTTAGGGCAATCAATTTAGTCGTTCACGTGGCCATGGAAGGCTCCAACTCGTCGTGTAGAGTTTTAATGGCTGTATATTTTCCAGGGTCTACTCGACGAGTTGGAAGGCCCCAACTCGACGAGTTGAAGGTGAACATGAAAACCTTAATTTTCAGGGTTTGCACCCTATTTAAAGTCTTTATAACCCATTGTTAGCCTCCCTTATCATCCCCTCAGTCTAGAGAAAACTGTAATCGCGCCTCTTTCCCCATTTTGAGTGGGTGTGAGTTCTAAGAGTGTTCTTTGGTGCTTTTCTTGAAGGAGCTTGAAGTAGGTGGTGAAAAGTTGGAGGGAGAAGCTTTAGATCTATGATTTTCAGTGTTGTTGCAACCACTTGGAGGTATAAAGTCGTTTTCTTGATCATCCCTCTTTCTAGATCTCTTCTTTTGGAAGTTATGGCCATTATTAGCTTATTTTGGGACCATTCTTGGATTTGAGCATGTTATGAAGCCATGGTTTCAGATATGGACGTTTCATGGCCCCTTTTGACATAAATTTGCCATCTTTATCAAGTATTAGCCCTACTTCACGCCCTAAATCCCTTGATGAGCCTTATTTGAGTGTTTTATACCCTTTGATGCCATTCTTGGACGTAAAGTTAGCAACTTTAAGTGGTATCTCGGTCCTAGGGGACCAGATCTATAGTTTGGAGCATTAGACTCGCTTGGATGCATCTGAATGCATTAAGGCTAGGAAAACTCGACGAGTTTTTCTATCTACTCGACGAGTTGGGGAGTGTTTTCCCACTTTCTGGATACTAAAGAACTCGACGAGTTGCTCTGGTAACTCGGTGAGTTGCCTCGAGCTTTATCATGATTTTACGAGGCATAAACAAACTCAACAAGTCAGGAGATGCACTCGACGAGTTGGGTCAACATGGACTTTTAACTTTGACATTGACCATGGTTGACCAAGTTTGACTTTAAGGGTATTTTTTGTAATTTGGGATTTTGATGAAGTAGTCATTGGTGATTGGAGGTAGTTGAGTTGGAGCTGTGAGTTGGGATTGATATTACCGGTTTAGCACTACTTATGAGGTGAGGTTTTTTTCCTTACTATACTCAAGGGTCGAAGGCACCAAGGTCGGCCCTTTAGATTGTTATCCTGCTTTATTACTATTGTGATCTGTTAGATTGGTATCCTGGTAGACAGGATTTTATATGTGGTTATGATCAGTTAGATCAGTATCTTAGTAGATAGGATGTTGCTATGCTTAGTGATTTGTAGATCGGTTTGACTGTTTGTAGACAGTGATGTGATTATCTAATATATGTGCATATGTTTGATTGATGGTTGAGGCTTTTTTGCTTTGTGCATGAGCCAACAGACCGGGACATTCCAACCTGATGGTTGTGGGCCGAGAGTCTTCCTTCCCGAGGATGATCGGCCTCATAGTATGTGGGCATTCCAACCCGATGGTTGTAGGCTGAGATTATTCCATCCCAAGGATGATCGAACTTACAGTAAATGGGCCTTCCAACCCGATGGTTGAGGGCTGAGGTTATACCATCCCGAGAATGATTGGACCTATAGTATGTTAGCTTTCCAACCCAATGGTTGAGGACATGGGGCATTCCATCCTGATGGTTGATTGGGCCCATAGTATGTTGTTATTACTTGTGTGTTATTGTTGTGCGAGTATTTTAGAGGAACTCGCTATGCTTCATGCTTACAGTTATGGATTTTGTTTCAGGTACTTTTAATTATCGTGGCAAGGCGAAGGCTTGATCGTGCACCTCCTCGTTTTTCATGTTGTGATTTTTGGGAAAACTCTGATATTTGATTATTTTGAAAAAAATTTGTAAACAATGGATAGTTTTGGAATGTTTGAAAAAGTTTTAAATTTTTGTGAAATTTACAGATGTTACAAGTTGGTATTAGAGCCTTAGTTTCAGTGAATTGGAGGAACACTCATGTGAATCCAGTCTCAAACTAAGGAAAATATTTTCAAAATGATTTTCAAATGCTTTTCAAAAAAACTAAAGGAGGATGCGATGTGTACGATCAGCCGGAGCCAGTAAGTAGACCCCAAAATACCATACTGTTATTTGATATTATGATATGATAGAACAACATGCTAGTGATAGGCCGGGGATCTTCAGGATTGCATGATAGGATTGCTTGATTATATGATGCCTGATAGCCTAGGGTTCTCCTTATATGAAATTAACATCATTATTGTAGTTGTTTAGTGTATACATCACTATTGTATATAACTAAGATCTTATAGCCTGAGAATGTTTGGTTTGGCCTTATTTCCTATTCTTGTTTGATGAAGGGCTTAGGGTAGGATCAGATATTCGAATGTCTATAGGGTCTAGTATTATATATGGCTAGCATATACGAGTGCTGCAGGGTTGGTGGAAGTTCCATGGATTATGTGGGGTCAGTCGGTTAGTATGAGTTATTTAGCCTTCCTCTAGGAGTGAGGATTGAGCACTCGCTAACGCTTATGAGTATTGTTAGGGTGTTGTGATGATCAATTAGACAAATACGGGTAGGTGTGGAGGTAGTATGGGCCCGTACTACGGAAAGAAAAAGACCTGTATGCGTAACAAGGAAGTCACAACCCCTAGGGCTTCGTTGGGAGTTGGTCTCCCATTATTTATGTGGATTATCTGATATCTTCCTGGTGCATTTTCAATATGGTGGTCACGAGGCGAATTAAGACTGGATCCGGGTTAGGATCGGGACCTGGCAGCCAGGATAGGCCTGCGTTGACAAAGGATCGAGTTAGGGATATCATCTTTGAGGAGGTGGTTGAGACGGCTGATGTTGCAGCCTCTGCAGCTGTGACGGCTGCAGGTGCAGGGGTAGGTTGAGCTTTTTAGTATCGGGACTTCGATAACACGAAGCCCCCGACTTTTAACGGAGTCCAGAATCTGATCATAGCCATGAGGTGGCTATCTTACGTGGAAGGATGTTTTTTCACGTGCTCATGCCCTGCTGACTATAGGATTAGGTGCGCTCTGAACCTACTGAGGTCCGGAGCAACGGATTGGTGGAGACTTGTTACAAGGACGTACTCTGATGATCAGAGAGCTCCAGTGTCATGGGATCAGTTCAAGGAGATGTTATGCACTCGCTATATTCCTAGGGTTGAGTGAGAGAGGTTGGATCATGAGTTTCTGGATTTGAGATAGGGATCAGAGACAGTGATAGAGATCACCTGAATGTTTACCGAGAAGGCGATGTTTTGCCTGAAGTTTGCTTCTGAGCAGGCTCAGATGACTCGTTATATGAGCATGCTCAAGATGGACATCAGACAGCCCGTCTCCACCCAGCGGTGTGATACCTTGTTGGAGTTACAGGAGGCCGCTAGGCGGTGTGAGTTGAAGATTGAGCTTCAGTTGAGGGAGCTGAGGGAGGCCCCAGTGCAGTCACAGCCTGCGCCGAAACGATTTAGGTTCATTGACTCCAGGCAGGGAGTTAGAGGGGTCGCACTTGTGGGAAGTGCGGAAAGGTGCATGATGGGTTTTTCGATCTTCTTCAGGGTGCCACAAGTGTGGAAAATAGGGCCACATTGATAGGGATTGTAGGAAGCATACTCTAGCTTCTGGGGTCAGAATTTGTTACCATTATGAGCAGGTGGTCCATATGAAGGCCCAGTATCCCTTACTAGATGCCAGGCTAGTGCAGGCTCCAGCGCCGGCTACCTTGAGGATTACTAACGAGAGTTAGGGTAGAGCAGAGCCCCGGAGGGCTCGGAGACGTGTGTTCCAGCTTACTTCCAAGGAGGCCAGGACCGCACCAGATGTTGTGGCTGGTATGTTACTGTTGGATTAATGTCTAAGTCCACAACTATAATTGGTAAGACTTGACCCGACCCGGCATGGTACATTTGGGTTGCATGGCATCATGCATTTGGATAGACTATAATGAGAGAAATAACACTTAAGGTTTGTTAATATATTATAAGTTATAATATATTAATAAGATTATTTAATTAGTATTGATCAAGAATTAATCTACAATTAATTAAGTGATCAAAAGAAGACTAATTAAATATATGGGTTAATTGTGTAAATCATCCATACTTGTATAGTGGGCTAATGCTCCATGGATTATCAAGTTGGGCTAAAACCCATATGATGCTTCATGGATGCTCCATGGTGTATTTGAACCCATGGATCCAAGGAAATGGAAGGCCATGACAATTAGGGTTTACCCTAATTGTAACAACTATATAAGATCATATTCTTTGACAAAATCGGCCACTAAGTTAAGAAGAGAAGGGCTAGCCGATTTCAAGTGTTTAAGTTTCTCTCAAGTTATTCCAAGTGTATTTGGTGTTGTGTGAGCCATTTGAGGTGTCACACTTGGGGCACTAGGCACTCAAGCTTCTTGAGAACATTCTACATCAAAGAGGTATGTATTCTATCTTGTTATATTCATTGTTTTGTATGCTAGATTAGTATAATACCTTGGATGTTCATATTTTCATGTATAATAGAGAAAACATAGATCCAAGGTATTTAGGGTTGCATGTACACTTAGGAGTGTTAGAATGCTCAAAATCCTACAGTTTCTATTCCTTATTTCATTGATTATGTTTATTGTATACTCATATGTTTGTACCTATGTTAGGGACGTTTTTGGTGAACTCCTCGCCTGCTCTTTTATTGTTTGACTTGGGGCGAGTTGGTCATTTGTCTCTCAGTCGTTTAGTAGGGATTTCGATTTGCCTTTAAGAGAGCTAGAGTGTCCATTGTGAGTCTCAATAGCCAACGAACATGTGATTTATACTTCATCTGTCTATCAGAGTTGCGTTATGGAGAACTGGAGATCTTTAGGGTATCCTTCCCGAGTGACTTGATCCTGATTCCCATGGGGGATGTTTGTGTGATAGTGGGTATGGATTGGCTTAGTCGTTTCGGTGCCATGATCGACTGCGAGGTTCATCTTGTAGTAGTTCGAACCCCAAGTGGGGGAGAACTGGTTATCTATGGTGAGGGCACCAGGTTAGGTTCAGGGTTTTGCTCTGCAGTCAGGGCTCAGCAGTATGTTCAGCAAGGATGTGCAGGTTATTTGGCATATGTGGTGGATATGCGGATTAGGGAGCAGGTCTTAGTTTTAGATGTTCCAGTTGTTAGAGATTTCGTTGATGTGTTTCTGGAGGAGTTGCCCGGAGTGCCTCCTGAGAGGCAAGTCGAGTTCAGGATCGACCTTGTGCCAGGTGCGGCCCCTATTGCCAAGGCTTTGTAGCGATTAGCACCGTTAGAGATGTAGGAGTTGTCATCTCAGATGCAAGAGCTGCTAGGCAAGCAGTTCTCCGTGGGGAGCGCAGATTCTCTTCTTCAAGAAGAAGGATTGTTCACATCGGATGTGCATTGATTACCGGGAGTTAAGCAAGTTGATGGTGAAGAAGGATGGTTCACACCGGATGTGCATTGGTTCACACCGGATGTGCACCGATTCTCATGTTAATTCCTTAATGGAGTTATGGAATGTCAAATTCCATCCCAACCTTCCCATTTTACCCTTATGGCCAATAACTCCATATTTTCAACTATGAATCATTCAAGTCTTCATGTTATTACATTCAAATCATATTATTAGTATCAACTCATGTTTATGAGTATCATATACTCATCAAATGCTCACAAACAAAAGATTTCATTGCTTTCATCACATTTCACTCAATTCCATTCCAATTCTAGCATATACATGATTCTACCATCATGGATGAATTTAAGCATTCTAATTGGACTTGTTGCTATCAAATATCATCTAGGTCATAGAATTTAATCTCATTTCATTATCAATTTCCATATTCTCACTTTGGGTTTTCTAGGGTTCATGAGGGTTTTCACCCAAATCATCAAAACCATCAATGGAATGATTGGTTTGAGATTATGTAACATCCCAAAAATCAAGGTTAAAATTTTCATTTTTATTACATTCAAAACACCATTGTAACTTTGACCAAACATTGAAAAGCATTAAAAAATAAACTATTATCAGAGTTCATTCCCAAACATCACATATTGCGGAAAAACACGGGTGTATGCGTTGTGATCGTCTCGAGCCCCTTTTTATTTGAAAACTGGAGTACCTGAAAAATAAAATGAAAACCATAAGTACAATGCTTAGTGAGTTCCCCAAAATACCAAATACCATACATATCATGCAATAATGAGATACGGTCCCCACCCATACTAAGATAACATTGAGATACGAGCCCCGTCCACACTCGAATAATGGGCCCCGTCCAATGAGATACTTGCCCCGCCCACACTCGAATAGTAATGACATACAAGTATCACACAAACAACAAGTATAATAACATAACTAAACAAGGGATGTCCTTGGTGCCTTAGACCCGCTAACCCAATGAGGGAACTCACCTCGAATGCAGAAGCTTCTTGAAAGAATTCCCTAGTAGTTGCCCTGACGACACCTCCAAACTATCATATCAAGATTAACACCAAATAAACAATTAGATTCCATTCCAGGGCCTACTAACCATACTTGGGGTAAAATGACCATTTTACCCATAACCCAACACAAGAACCAAGACTGAGGCCTAACCTCAATAACCAAGAAGGCCCAAAACCAAAAGATCCTCAAAGGCCCACGAATGGCCTAATTTTCCAAATTGGGCCCATACAAGTCAAATGCATAAAATAATAAAGGGGGGGGGGGGTGATTAAAAACTAAAACTAAAATTTGCATTGAGATTAACTAAATGAAATTCAATAATAAAAACGAATTCAATTCCGTTGCAACTTTCCTAATCATGCAATCAACATTGACTTGATTACTTAAGATGAAGTTGGTACTATGAACAACTAATAAGCTCTAGTATATTTTTCTATTACCTAATTAGTTAACCAAAACAACCTCTTTGAATTAACCCTAATCTTTAATTGTCTAACTAAACAAGCTCTTAATTAAAATTATAAAAGCAACATTAAGATCCATGTTGACCCAACTCGCCAAATTGCCCTTCAACTCGTCGAGTTTCTTCATTAGACTATGAAGATGGGGCAAAACCCCATCAAATCGCCTATTTCGCCCATGAACTGGTGGAGTTCGCCAGAAACCCAACCTCTTAATTCATTAAGCCGACCTTTTCGACACTAAGGGCTTCTCAACCTAGATCTTAACTGAAATGGCCTCAAGAAGGGTAAAGTTTCCAACTTTACCCCTAAGAACCACCAAAATGGGTTCAAATCCCAAACACTAAACTTAAAAAGGTAAGGACTTAATCATTAAGCACTTATTCCACAAGGACACAACTCCAAGATGCAGATCTGACCATATGAGCCTAGAAGGCCATATAAAGTTTTCAACTTTACACTTATTCATAATTAGAAGAAGCTCAAAAGCTTAAAAGAGGCCAAAAGAAGGAATTAATGAATACATGAAGCCCTTAAGACCATAAAGTTGGCACCTTTATGCCAAGAGAACTCATGGAGGTCATAGATCTGGAAAGAATAAACACTTGGGGCTTCTACTTCCCCAATAACCACCCATCCATGGCTAAAAGCATAAAAATAAATCCAAGAAGAGATCTAAGCCAATACTAAGCAAGGTTAGAACTTTATACCCAAAGTGTGTTGGAAATGAAACAGAGAATCAAGATCTGAAAGCTCCTACTTGAACCACCACCTTGCACCAAGCTTTTCTTCCCTTCAATGTGCTTCCAACACACCAAAACACACCCACAATGAGCTCACAACACTCAAGGAGGCTCTAGGGTTTCGAGATTAGGGTTAGGGGCTATGGAGGCTGGGAATGAGTCCAACACTTGGAACATAAGGTGTTTAAATAGGGTGCAAAACCCCAAAATTAAGGTTTCCTAAACAGCGCCCAACTCGTCGAGTTGGCTCCTCCTACTCGCTGAGTTGTCTCATTAATCTCGCAACCAAAACAACTTCTACTCGCTGAGTTGGGGTTCCTTAAATCGCCAAGTATACCTATTAAATCCTCACGATTCTTAATCTTCAACTCACCAAGTTGGCTCCTCCAACTCGCCGAGTTCAACTTGAAATTGTCATAATTCCATAATTAACCTTTTAGATTTCAGGTGTTAAAGATTAGAACCATCAGAACCACCAAAAGGAGGTTAGAAATTGAAACCCTAATCATAAAATGCTACTAAACTCGACATTAGGGCACCCTCTTCACAACTTAGAATTTTAAGGGTACTAGAGAAGAGTCTTACCTTTCTAGCCTTGATTCTTTCTCTCCTTTGCTTTATTGCCCAATTCTCCTCTTGAATCAAGCCCTAAATGTCATGAAATGAAGCATTCACCATTAGACTTCTCTATTCCTTTCAAAAATATGTCCAGCAAGAATGAAGGAAGTGTGCTTGCATCTTATTTCCTCAAATTTTCACTTATGGTCCCTCTAGTTTGATAGTTTTTTAGTTCTTACCATTACTTGCATTTTCCCAACTCTAACATGTTATTAGATACATTTTAACCATTAACATCGTTATTTTCTTTTTAATTTAAATTTTGAGGATATTACAATAACAACTTGGTGACACTATTAATAACTATATAGGCGAATTGGGTTACACATAAAAGTACAATGTTAAAGTGAGAATAATAAATAAATGTATTAATTTTTATTCGTCAATAACTTGATGGTTTAATTGGAAAAAAGAAAGGGACTTAATTTGCAATTAAGCATATTTGGTTATAACTATATAGTTATCTATTTATTATAGATATTTATGTCCTTAATTAAATTGTTTGCTTGATGGGTAAGTTTGTCATTGCTTATATAAGGTTACCTTTTTGGTCCCCCCCCCCCCCCCCCCAAAACCCCCTCTTAAGCCACCACAAAAATTCACTCCCCCCTCTAACTTATTTAAGAGAAACCTAGCCTTTATAAGGTAGGGTTAGTCTTCTTATTCTCCAAGAAATCACAACAATTAAAGAGGGAGAAGGTTCTATTGCTTTGAAGATTATTTATTTTGTGGTGTGAGCTAACAGGAATCCACTTTGGTTTCTCAAAGATCATCCAAACAAGGTATTATTTTAATCCTTCTTTTAGTTAAAAAAATTTTATTGTTTTCCATTAGTCTAGATCCTCTATTTTCATTATGATGGTTGATTTTCCATGCTTCTTTTGCTTTACTTTGTGTTTAGAAAGTCATCAAGATTCCACCACCAACAACAGACAACCATCCTCATCCATCCACCCCACAAAAACTCATGCTCATGTTGGTATCACTAAAACAATTTGTAAACTAAATGTCATGTTGACTCTACTTCTTGGGTACCCTCATGATTAACGGACTTCTAATGATCCAAATTACTTTAATGCAATGAAAGAACAAGTATATAATGCTCTTATAATGAATAGGCTCTAGTTCCTCATATGAAGGATGCCATCATCATCAATTATATTTAGTTCTTCAAAAAGAAACATAATGTTGATGGTTCTCTTGCCATGTACAAGGTTGGTCTTGTTTCAAACGGTTGCAGTAAAAGTCAAAGGCATGATATATACTATGGCAAGACATTTTACCTTGTGGCCAAACCCGCCACCATATGTACCTTACCATTATTGCGTGTTAATTTTTGATGGGCATAATAGTTACTTGAGATCGGTAGTTATAACTTAAGACCAGTAAGGAATTTTGTCCTAACAAAAATATTCTATGGATATTTTAGCTCAAGCCAACATGCTAAATTGCAAATCGGCACGGACACCAGGTGAGACATCGGCCAATTTTGACAGATTTTCCCCTCGGTTTCTAATCCCACATTATATCGGAGTCTAGTTTGTGCTCTTCAGTACCTCACATTCTCTCAGCCTGAATCTAGCCATGTGGTTCAACAGAATTTTTTTATACATGCACAATCCTCAAGAACTCCATTTTACAGCACTTCAGCACATTTTACGCTATGTTCCTGTTGTTGACCACTGTTTATAGGTTTTTAACACCCTTTCTCGAGGTCTGGTCGCCTACTCTTATGTTGATCAAACGATTTCCCAACCATCGAAGCTCTACTTTAAGCTATTATGTGTTTCTTGGCAAGAATCTCATTTCCTGGTCTTCCAAAGCCAAAGGTCAATGGGTATTTTTGAATTTAGTGTCATGGTTGAATATCATAGAGTTGCAAATGCCATTATAATATCTATTGACTTTAGGACCCACTTTTTATACTACATAACTAATTGTTACTACCATGGCTATCTATTATGACAACATTAAGGTAGTATATATGGCATGCATTTTGTTTCAACATCACAGAACGAAATCGAAACCTACTGAGATCGAAAATTATTTTGCTTGAGACAAATTAGTGACATTGACTGGATCGACTCTGGGATCTTCACGTCCCTTTGCCATCTCAATATGCCAGCATTTTCACCAAAGGACTATCCTCGATGCTATTTTTCAATTTTTGGTCAATTAGAATATTCAGAATCACCCTCTCATTGGATATTAGTGTGTTATTATGTTGTCTGTTTATCTTTGCCCTTTGTATTTATCTAGGCTCATTGGTGTATATTTCTTGTATAATATTGATTAAATGAGTGGGGATTTTTGTCCGCTGGAGAGTGTTTCGCTAGTAGTGTCATGCTGCGGTGCTGCCTACTGGTATATGGGCAAGATTTACTAGAAGTTTAGAAAACTGCAAAAATGGTTCCTGTGGTTTCTCATTTTATGTGGTTACAGTCCAAATGTTTGAAAAGTTGCAGATACGGTCCTTTTCAACAAGTTTTATTGTGGTTTTGGTCCCTCATCCGTTAGTTTGCTATTAACTTCCTTAAAATGACAATTTTACCCCCATGGACCATTTTCGCAGTTTTGTCTTTTACCATACTATAAGGACCATTTTTGCATACATTCTTTTTTATTTTATTGAAGTATTATATATTAAAAGATATTATTTTTAATACATAATATTATATATTAATAAATATTCTTTTTTTGGATTATTAATTTATTTTAGTTGATTTCGTTTAATTTTATTCATATACTAAATATTGCTTTATTTGGATTATTAATTTATTTTAGTTAATTCTATTTTTTTTTAAATTGTCGAAGTAATTCTTTTTTATTGAATTATTATAAATCAGTAGATATAGTTTTTAATATATAATATTTATATCATAATAAATATTAGATTATTGGATTATTATTTTCTTTTAGTTAATTTTTGTATTTTCTTTTTTCTAAACTATTTTTTATTGGATTATTACTTTTAATTTATTATTTTCTTCATATACTAAATATTATTTTATTGGATTACTAATTTATTTTTAATTTATAATAATAGTTCTTGTTAATTTTATTGGTTCCACCACAAAATCGTGGAATACGCAAAATCGTCGTCTTTCATCATCGAAATCATTAGGATCACTGCCAAACACCTTATTTTCATGTAGCTTATAGTGAGAAACCATAGGGAAAATATCACCAACGTCACTCGGTCACCATCACCACTTATAATTTTTATAGGGGTTGTTGTGTATTATATGGGATATGAAGGATTTCAATTGATTATGAAGAGGTTGTCGCTGGTGGCTACGTTGCTGGGTGGAATAGGATAGGGTATCTATTGAGCCTTCGATGTAGGTGTTTGGAGGTGATCCTGACAATTTTTTACGATGATAAATGATACTTTTACGTATTTTGGCTACTTTGTAGTGCTAATAAAATTAAAAACAATTAACAATATACAATTAAATAAAACAAAAATCCAATAAGATAATACTTATTATCTTAAAAAAATAATAAATTTAAAAGTAATAATTCAATAAATTAATAATTCAAAAAAAAAATTTAAAAATTAATAATCCAATAATGTATTATTTATTATAATATAAATATTATATATTAAAAATAATATTTATTGATATATAATAATCTAATAAAAAATAATTTCTCCAACAAAAAAGAAATTATAAAAAAAGTAAACTAAAAGAAATTAATAATCCAATAAAATAATTTTTTGTAATATATAACAGTCCTATAATATAATATTTATTATGATATAAATATTATATATTAAAAACTATATGTACTGATTTGTAATAATTCAATAAAAAGAATTACTTTGAAAAAAAAAATTAAAAATAGAATTAACTAAAATAAATTAATAATCAAAATAAAACAATATTTAGTATATGAATAAAATAATAAATTAAAAGTAATAATCCAATAAAAAATAATAAAAAAAAAGGAATTACAAAAATTAACTAAAAAAGTTAATAATCCAATAATATAATATTTGTTATGATATAAATATTATTTATTAAAAACTATATGTTTTGATATATAATAGTTCAATAAAAAAGAATTACTCCAACAAAAAAAATTAAACGAAATCAACTAAAATAAATTAATAATCCAATAAAAGAATATTTATTAATATATAATATTATATATTAAAAATAATATCTATTAATATATAATACTTCAATAAAATAAAAAAGAATGTATGCAAAAATGGCCCTTATAGTATGGTAAAAGACAAAACTGTGAAAATGATCCTTATGGGCAAAATTGTCATTTTAAGGAAGTTAACAGCTAACTAATGGATAAGGGACCAAAACCACAACAAAACTTGTTGAAAATGACCATATCTGCAACTTTTCAAACGTTTGGACCGTAACCACATAAAATGAAAAACCACAGGGACCATTTTTGTATTTTTGTGAGAGGTTTATTAGGGAAGACAAAGTCAAAGGAGCGGTTTAGGGCTACCCCTGGCACATGATAACCTCATTGGCGGTTCAGCGGGCTTGGTATAATAAAGTCATTGAATGGGTTCACAAACCCAAGGCTTATTGTGAAAGTTTTGCTTTCCACTTTGATTGAACACTTTGACTGACAATGCATTAATTTCCTATATGTCCTTTTCTATCTATTTTTTATCTTTTTTTTTTATGAATAAAACAAATAAATCGTACAATAAAATATAGACATTTAATGAATTTAACCTTATTTATACAGTGCTTTTACAGGAACCTTTGCATGATTTTTTTTTTTCTTTTGAAATAAAAAAAATGATATATATATATATATATATATATATATATATATATATATATATATATATATATATATATATATTGTATGATATACAAATTGAACGGATATATAACCAAAAGTATAAACAATATCAAAACTACCACTTCACTCAATTTCTTCCGTTACATTTAACGGATTCCTGAGACAAAGCTAAACAAACTAGTTCTAGACAAATACGTAAAGCCACACAAGATGGTTCAAGTCAAGATATTCCATTTTTTTCTCAAAATTTTTAAAATCCAAACTATCAGCGATGTCAAAACTACCAAAACTATCAACAAAACCAAAACTTCCAACAACAATATTTCCCGTTACAACAATCTTACAAAACATTTAGGCTTCCAGATGAAAATAAAATTTATACTCCATGGAATCAGTTTTCTCAAAGGGTTCTAAAAACCCAATTCCAATCTTCTCAACCCGATAATTTCTAGTTCCGTGATGCTCAAAAATGTAGAATCTGATAGTTCTAGTGACGACCCGACTCCCGTAAGAAACGAAGAAGAAACCAACGAGGAGTTGCAACCCGTTATTGAGTAAAAACGCAACTATACACACCTCCAAAAGCTAAAGAACCAGGTGGAACGTGAAGAGTTGGCTTTGGCTAGGGCATATGTCAATGTTTCTAAAGATAATTAATGTTGAAATCGACAAAGGTTCAATGCATTTTGGGAGAGGGTTCTAGAGTGTTTTAGTGTTCAAATGGGAGGTTTAGATCGGTCAAGACACCAAATAAACTCAAAATGGAAAGACATCCAAAGGAAATGAAACGCTTTCAACATCATCTATAACCGTAAGATGAACAGTGTGGTTAGCGGGAGATCTGGGGTTGATGTTTTACAATCTTCACTAAGTGGGTATCAGTGGACCGTTAATCAGCAAGGTTTTCCTCATTAGCAAGCTTGGGAGCAGAGACGGAGTCAGGATCCTACAATAAGGGGGGCTTACGTTGAGTGTTGGATCTAGTATATGAAACCAGGGTATGCAGCCCAACAAGTTCAAAAAAGATAATAAAAAAATCACCCATATAACAAAGCTCTAAATAAATATATAACAAATTAATTTTCTGCCTTTAATAATCATATAAACAAAAAAAATACTCTTTCGTTCAAATGGAAAGCAACAATTTTTTGGTTTATAAACACTAAAATAAATAAGAATACTAAAAGATAACACATAAATTGATTAATAATAGACTAAAACAATAAAAAAAGAATTATATATACAAAAGTGAGAAAGAAACAAGAAACAAGAAAAATGGGATACACAGTACCTTTTTATCAGGAATCGTTTACTTTTATTTTATCTACACTTTGATTGCATCTTTCCCCAATTCACAACTGTTAAAACTGACACACATAGTTAAAAAGCCTTAAAAGAAAAATATTTGTAGATTGAGAGATCTTATAGAGCAATAGTCTTCAACGGTGACTGTATTTTTTCTTGGAGAGGAGAATGAAGCAACAACAAGCGGAATCTTGAAGGAAACACTACTGGATTTAGAACTTGAAGACTTCAGGTACGATGATCTCCATCTTGAACGGTGATCAAATGGTAATTAAGGCTAGAAAATCATCTCCACTGTTCCAGAAAATAAGGATTCGGAATGACGATGACGCACATGATAACCCTTTGAAAAAGGATTTTGATTTATTTGAAAGATTTCCGACTTGTTATTTTATTCGTATATGGAGCTTTCAAAAAATTTTGAAACTTTTTCAAATATTCAGTTACCATACTTAACCCTCTAAAAGATTTGAGATGTATTTTTCAAATATTCTGTAAAATATATGGTTTTTTAATTAGAAAATAAAGTTGAAGACTTGGATTGGATGTACTTGCCTACTTTTTTGTATTGCCTTCTTTCGGTTCAACATTTGAGTATGTACAATGGTTTTAGAATTGGAGGTATTTTAGTCAAAAAGTATGGTAGCATTAGACAAGTTAGGGGGGCCAAGCGCCTGCCTGCCCTCTACTCACTCCGCCACTGCTTGGGAGTGGTTGACCTCTACTCACTCCGCCACTGCTTGGGAGTGGTTGAAAGACAACGCGAAATAGGAAGTGGTTACAAAATCTGGTGAAGACTCCCCGCCTCCTTCTTCAAAACGAACCAAAACATCTTCTTCCAACGCCTACATATCAATTTCCGATTCATAGTATCCTCCTAGATTCCGTCCCCCCCCCCCCCCCCCCCAACAACAGTCGTCTTGTGTTGAGGACTTACCGCCTCAGAGAAAAAGAAAAGGAAACAAAACAACATCGACATCATCAACAGAATATGAAATGTTTGATCTCGCCAAACAAATTGTTGGCATCAATACTGCAACCGAAATAGAGATGGAACAGATACAACGGTACTGGGAACAAAAATTGTGCATTCTCGAAGCTAATGAAGAATATAAATCAATTGTTGGATCGGAAGATAGAGAACCAAGATATGAAGTATTTTCTCCGACCGCGTGATCATTTAACTGGAGGTATTTTGCACACGGTGCATGGAAGGAAACGACAAATTGCAACTTTGTATGGTTGGGAGTTGGAGAACCCGTAAAGTTTAAAATGTCGACAACATTTGACTGGAGAATCTTTCTCTTTATTATTATGTTTTTTATTTTTATTTTTCTTTTATTAAGATTCTCTATATGTATCATTGTTTCATTATATATATATATATATATATATATATATATATATATATGTGTGTGTGTGTGTGTGTGTTTGTTTGTTTCATTTTCTCTCTATCGTTTCTCTCTTTTCAAAATGAATCCAGATATTCGGAAAATAGTAACGGAAGTTAACAATAATAGTTCATCATCTAAGGATGAACTTATCAACAATAATTTGTTACTTGTATTGTCTTGTACTGCACAACTTCTTGTTCAGAATAATGCTAGTTCAAGCAAAATTCACAGGAGAAACACGATCCATAGAGATCGTTTAGAGGCTGAACGACTGCTCATCCGACAGTATTTTGCGGATGATACAACCTATGGTCACACGCAATTCCATAGAAGGTTCTGTATGAGCAAAGGTTTATTAATGCGACTTGTTGATGACCTGGAGATGAATTATCCTTATTTTCAAACAACATGGGATGCAACAAATCAAAGAAGTTTATTGTGCTTCAAAAATGCACATCAACAATGCGTCAATTAGCGAAGGGTTATAACCCAGACTCGTTAGATGAGTATTTGAATATGTCATAAAGAACTTCCGGTGAAACTCTTGAAAACTTATGCTATGGTGTTGTCCACATGTATAAGGGTGAATATTTACGATGTACAACATCCACTAACATTCAACTTTTGTATGAAGCACATGAAGCTAGACAAGGATTCCCTGGAATGCTTGCACTACAAGGCAAAAGGCCATTACCGGCGACAAAAGTCGCCGGTAAAAGTCCCAAAAGTCGTCGGTAATACTAATAGCGGCGACATGTCGCGGTACTGAGTCGCCGCTACTGCTTCGTCGCTATTGATCACTATGTCGCCGCTAATGAGAAACGTCGCCACTATTGCCCATGTCGCCGCTAATAAACATGTCGCCGGTAAAAGTGTCGCCGATAATAACAGTTTTCATTTTTTTAAGTAATGATTTTGGCGGTGATAATGTCGCCGGTAATAACAATATTCGATTATATATCAAAAATAATAGTGTCGACGCTAATTACAAATTAAATATTAACAAACATCCGATTAAATATCAAACATAATAGTGTCAATGCAAATTACAAACAAACATCCGATTACAATTAAATATCAAAAGTCATAATATCCGAGTAGCAAAACAACCAATTTTTTACAATCTACCAAGTAGCAAAGAATGACAACATATGCAAATAAAACGCATCCTTACATACCACCATCTTCGTTCTCATCGTTTCCTTGATTATTGTGGGATTGAAAAAACGAATAAAGCTCATACCTACATGCCGGGTCGCTGAGCATTGCACGAAGATTTTCCAACTACATAATTATATATATATATATATATATATATATATATATATATATATATATATATAACTTATAAGTTAGATTGTCAAACAAAAACCAAATTACCAAACTTTTTAGCAAATAATCACCACAAAACCAAAATTACGAATTCAACATGCATTTTACGATGCAAAAGTAGATTGATATTTTTAAACTAAGATAGAAAACCAAAGTACATTGCTATTTCTTGCACTTGGGACAAAAACCAAAATAGATTGTTTTACCTGTGATGGTTGCGAAGGCTGTGGAATCGACGGGAGAGCAGAAGATTTACGGCCAATGCCTCTAATATGGCCACGTCGCTCTCCTAATACTTTCTCGAATGCAACTCTTTCTTGATCGGGTGTTAACTCACTTTCACCTTGAGTTTTTTCTAATAGCTCTTCAACTAACCGATTCTGTAACTCCCAAAAGTGAGTAATAATTAAGTATAAATAAACATTTAATTATATGATAAAATTATAATTAAATACTTACATATTGTTGTTCCGCCTCAGCTGTAACAAATACACCATTCTTATCGGTATGAGCTTTGCGAAACGTTTCCACTCTCTTAAGGTTCTGTTTAACTTTAAAAATTAGATTATATTTTAAATAAATAATTACATGTATCGTACGGTACCTTCTTATAGCAAGTACTGCTATACGAGCTCGAACCCCCCACGATTCACACTTGTTTGCATTTCACGGACTTTTTTGTTCCTTTCTGATGCAATTCTGTGTTCGTCCGTTTGAAAATACTCAACTGCCTTTGCCCAGTTATCAACTAGCATACCCTCCGGAGGATTGGCTAATGCTCCCGGGATATCATCAAACCCTCCAACTGACTTAAAATATTCTTTTGCGTCAGCTTTACATTCTCAATAACCTTTTAACAAAGATGCTTGAAAACTCTCTTTCAACATATTAGCTTGTACATCTTGGTACATCTGATCCAAATCAAACTTTGTCTACAAAAAAAAAAAAAATAAGTTAACCAAGTAAAAAACATTTATAGTTAACCATATAAAATATATTTAAATAAATAATTACAGTTAAATGTTGTAATACGGTGTCCTGTATTGAAGGGGAAACTTTTTTCCAAGTCCATTTGTCAAACGGGACCATCTGCCACATTGTTTTTCCAATTTCTCCGGAAAACATGTCTTTCGGCTCTCCTACGGGATCAAATGTGATATCCCTATCATGTTGCAAGCTAATTGGTTTCCCCTGGTTCCGTAAGATTGTTTTTTCAAGTTTTATATTTTTTGCTTTTCCTCGAACATTCCTTCGAGCACGTTCCTCAACTACAAATATAATTAAAAATTATTAGAAACGATATTTAATTTATAATAATTGAACAAAAATATTAAATAAAAATTCATAATAAGATTTACCATCTTGCTCATGCTGACCAGCACCTCTACCACCTGGGATAGGTGGGTCCTCAGCTCCGTCTCCTCCATGTCCAAGACCCATGACAACAACCATGGTATACATAAACAAAATCCATATGTTCATCATTTCCTGAAAAACTATAAGATATACAAATACAAGTTTTATTACAGATACACATTACATAAAAATAAACATTTACATAGGAATACACATTACTATTTAAACTAGAAATCCAAACAAAGTTCATATTACAAACACATATTACAAATACACATTACATAAAAACTATTCTAATATGAATCTTCCTCGTATCCTTCAGTGTCTTCTTCGGTATCATAATCAGAATCAGTCTCATCGTAATCAGTCTCGCAATCAGAAACATCATTGACTCTACCAGTTGGCGGAGGAACTTCAGTTGCACTTTCTACATCAACAATGACTCTAGGAATGTTTTGAAAGTACATGCTGAAATCGATCAAAAGTGGAGCATCGGATGAAGAGATATTTTGAAGTACATCGACATTGTCTACATTTTCGTGTGAGACATTGTCAACATTTTGAACAAGGTCACTGTTCGATGGTAGATCCCAAATACTTCGATGATTAACATGCTCGACAACACACCGATGGTTATTGTTTGGCTCTCTGATGTAGAACACTTGTTTGGCTTGTGAAGCATATATGAGTTGATCATCTTTGTATGCTTCGCGTCGTGTGTCGATACTGGTGAAGTTATCACTAGAAATAACTCATGTTCGAGTATCAAACCACTTGCAATGAAATAGTATAGTTGAATAATCATGTGTATACCTCAACTCTATAATCTCTTCTAACTTGCCATAATATTTTTCGCCTTTCTCACCCACCGCTAAAACCCTAGAGTTTTGTGTTGTACATTGTGTGTCACGACTAAGTACCATAAACCTAACACCATTGACTATGCATGCGATGTAAGAATAAGCATTCATTTGCGGACCCATTGCAAGAGCCGACAACTCTTTGTGGAATTCTGGAGAGTTTTCTATTTTCATTTGATGAACCTAGAAATTATAAATTAATATGTATTATGTATTCGTTAGATCACTGAAACAAATTTGTTTATTAATTTATATTACCTTTTCACGAAACCAATTACGAAATTCTCCCTTTTCGTCACTTTGGGGATGCTCAGATTTGAATTTCCTATGTTGATGACCAAAAGATACAGATTTAAAAAGATAAAAAAAAATTAAGGATGAAAGTTAGAGATAAGATTAATTACTTGATATAATGTCTGACTTCTTCACAACTATTCAATACAAACCATTCCATGTTATCAATTTCCGTTAAATTATATAACGCCTTTGTTTCTGGGCTTGTCATTAATGTTGATGCAATAGTCTAGATTAACCTTTGTAACCCGTTTTGAAATAATAGAAGTGTATTATTTGAGTATTATGTGTTTTGTGCTTAATTGTGTGTCTTAATGTAATTGAGAATAAAAATAAGCATCAAAATAAAATGTTAGATAAAGCTGATATCTATGTATAATGTTGTAGTAGTTGGAACGTGGTTTCCGAATATAGAAAGAATGTCGAAATCCGAGTTATAACGAAAAAGTTATGACATGTCGAAGTTTCGTGACAGAACCGGCAACGCTGAATGACATAAAAAATGAAATTTACGTTAGAGAGATATTTAGCTCTAGTGATCTAAACGAATGTCGTAAAAAGTGACATTTCTTAGAGTTCGTTAAACCGAGAACGTGCATAAAAAGAACACCCAAATCTGACTTCGTATGAGGAAGTTATAATTTTCTGAAGTTTCGACTTAGCAGTATGCAGCCCGAATACTCGATTCGAGATCGAGTGATTGTTGGTCTAAACAATCTAAACGAGAATCGAAGATCTCGTTGATAGTAGTGCATTGGTGAAAAGACAGACGAAAACGGACGTCAGATGAAGAAGTTATGAATTTATAACAGAGTTTTCCTGTCCCGGCATACTAAAATAATATAATAAAAATAAATTCAAAATTAGCCAACGAAGTCTAAACGAGAGTTGTAGAGCATAATCTCACCTACGCATGGATATAAAGAACGTCGAAAACGGAGCTCGTATGCGAAAGATATAAATTTTCTGAAGTTCGGGGAACGAAAAACGAGCCTGTGTCAGGACTCACGACGTGAGCAGGCCAATTTGACCTTTCAAAGCTGCAGACACAAGTGGACGAATGACGAATGCAGTGACCTATCGGACTCACGACGTGAGCTTTAGAAACTCACGACGTGAGGAATGAAAATCAGCCTCCTATAAATAGAAAGCGAGGCCAGCCGTTTAAGGTTGTTATTCTCTCTTCTCTCTCTCTCCCATTTTGCATCGTTTTGCGTGCCAGAAGCAAGTCCCAAAGCTCCAAAGATCCCGAGAAGAAAAGAGTTTTCGAGCCGAAGCTCTGCCCGCGAGAAACCCAGTGTGTGAAGTGATCCCGGTTTCACCGAAGAATACTACTCTTAGAGCCGTAGTGCTGTCCGATCATCTTCTGATCAAGTGAGTGTGTACTTACTTTCTTCTAACGCATAACTATGAAGTATTTTATACGAAATACGTGTTATGTTTATATTTTGTTGTTATATGTGTGAATGTATATTCAGTTTCTTCTATCTCATAGATATGATTTATTCTCTATGAAATACGTGTTATGTGTGTGTGTGTCTCATCTGTTATGTGGAATATGTATAGAATGAGAATGCTATACAGGTTTTAAACTATGTATAAAAATATATATTTTTAATTACTAATATGTTGGGTAGAACATGGGTAGATAGTTGATGTGTGATAAACAGATGAGATGCCTCGATGTTGTTATAGTTGATCTAGTTATTCAACGGAGTATGGATAACGACCACAGAGTCCTTCTAGACAGTCATGTGGAACGCTAGCAGGTTCATAACCTGTAGGTGTTGTGAACGATGTGTTCACCGATGTACTCTATCCCCCTCATGGTTGCCTTTAGGATATCTATTATTGAGGAAACCTCTTAGCAGTAATGTCCGTCCCGATGAAAATCCTAGATTAGGTCCCTTGAGATAGATGTTGTTTTAAAGACATAAAGTGAGCATAACGGGAATGGGTAATCGGGTTATTGTTGGTTGGTGAAATAAAATATAATTATTTATTGTGGGTTGAAAACTCTATATGCTCACCAGGCTCCCAAGCCTGACCCACTCAGTTTATTCGTATTACAGGTAGTGGTGCGAGGGCATAAGATGGATGAATCATAAAGTTGTTTCGTTTACAAGTCTGTATATGTATATATTTGTTGAATGACTTGTAATGTTATCGTTTATGCTTTATGGTCTGTATCGGAACATGACATCCCGAGTTTTGATTATATAATGAAAACGCATCTCTTGAGGAAATGCTTTGATAAATATTATTTTATCATATTTTGTTTTTGGGAACAAATTCCGCAACTCTTTTAAATCAAAAGGATTTACTCTGAAATTATTTTAAAAAGCATAAATGAAATCGGTCTTTTCTAGCCGTGATTTTGGGGATGTCACAAATTAAGAGTTTTGATTTGAGTTGTGCTGGCCGGTCGACATTTAGACTCAAAAATCCAAAACTTTGTTTTTTCAATGACAATATCTTCATTTCTTTCCGGACGATTCTTTACATCTTGAAGGTACATCGAACAAAAGGATAAAGCTTCTTCAGCAACATAACCCTCAGCTATAGAACCTTTCGGCTTCGCCTTGTTTCTGACATAGTTTTTTAGTCTTTTCATATACCTTTCGAAGGGATACATCCATCTCATACATACCGGGCCTCCGGCAATCACTTCATCAGGTAAATGTAAAACTAAATGAACCATAATGTCAAAAAACGTTGGAGGATAAATCAATTCTTACTTGCACAAGATTGCAATAATGTCTACTTTTGCTTTCCTCATATCATCCACCTTCAATGTTCTGGAACAAAGTTGCTTGAAAAACGTACAAAGGTCTACAATAGGTGTATACGTATCTTTGTCTAACAATCCTCTTACTCCAATCGGTATCAAACGTTGCATAAGAATGTGGTGGTCATGCAATTTCAACCCAATAATGTTAGTATTGGTATCGTTCACTTTCTTACTGATGTTAGAACCAAACCCATCCGGCAGTTAAACCTCTTTTATAAATTGACAAAAGAGTTGTCGAGTAGATTTAGTGAAAGAGTATCTTGCTTGGGGTCTATGAAACTTGTCACCATTTTTTTGCAACCATTCATTTCTCCGAATGTTTTGGTGTGTATTGACAATTTGGTTTTTAAATAATCATTTTAATTTTATTATATTCACATCTATTCAAACATTAAAATGTGATTATTAACACTTTGCCACAATAATCAAAATGACATGATTTAAAAAATGGATAATCATTCAAAGTTCAACCCCCCCCCCCCCCCCCCCCCAAAATAATATCCAATACACACATGAATATGTGTATAGTACCCTAACAATTTTATAACATTTTTTTGCAATTAAAACAATAATTTATTTTTATTTTCTTTTCAATTCTAGCATCCTACTTACATACATATACCACATACTTTTACATAATACATAAGAACATGAAATTCACATACTTTTACATACATATACCACATATACACAAAATACAAATACATTCACATACATACAAAATAGCATCCTACTTAAACCAAATACACATAATTTCACATATATAGATAATAACATCCTAATTATACCAAATACAAAAATTTCACAATCATATACCACATTTACAACAAACATACATACATTCACATACACACAATAACATCCTACTTATGACAAATACATATAATTTCACACACACACACACACACACACACACACACACACATATATATATATATATATATATATATATAGATAGATAGATAGATAGATAGATAATAACATCATATATATATTTCTACCAAATCCTCATATACCACATACATCAAATATCAAATATACACACAATTTTCACATACAAAGACCAAATTCACAAAAAAATGAAATAATAGAACCTGTAACGGCAGAATCAACCGGTAATAGCTACAAAAACTGTTATTCACCCGATGAAGCTACAAATCCAAAACCTGAGAGCCATCCAAAATGTCACAAATCACTTCAACAATATTTGCAAGGGTAACATACAAATTAAATTACCAAAACTTAGAAATTTAATCAACACTTTTTCAATGTTAACATACAAACTAACAAGGAAATTATCAAAGAAATTTTCAAATCAAATTACCATAATTTATTCAAGAACTGGACTTACAATTGGTCCCAAATCACACCTTAATCCCTAATACCCTTAATATAACACAATGTATGGAGAAATCAAGATGGAAGAAGCAAATTGAAGATGAACTCGGTAGAAGGTGGAAGGGGCAAAGGAGAAAAAGGCAGCAAACAGAAAGCAATTAAGAAGAATGAAGTTTCTGCGTGCGTTTTTTTTTATCTGTGTGAAGCTTTACCGGCAACGCCTTTAGCGGCGACTAATATGGAGGGAAGGGTACCGCGTCAATTTTTAGTGAACTATTAGCGGCGACAATTTCAACCTTTAGCGGCGACACATATGTCGCCGGTATTAGGTTAGTTCGGATAAGGAACCCCAACCGTTGGATTGGATATTTGATCGAACGGTGTAGAGGTAACGAAAGGGGAAGACGTGGATTCAGGTGATCACCCTTTAGCTGTGACGCTATTATTGGCGACAGGGGCTTTTAGCTGCGACACTCTCTAGAGTCGCCACTAAAGGCCTCTGTCGCCGGTAATAGCGTCCCCGCTAAAGAGTGATTTTCTTGTAGTGTTGGTAACATTGACCGTAAACACTGGAATTGGAGAAATTGTCCAACGGAATTGAAAGGTCAATACATGAGGAGTGACCATCAGTATCCATTAATGATACTAGAAGTGGTGACGTCACAAGATTTATGGTTTTGGCATGCATTCTATGGTGTAGCCGATTCGAACAATGATTTAAACGTCCTCTACCAATCATCACTATTTGATGAGCAATATCAGGGAACAGGACCCGATTGTTCATTTTATCTTAAGGATAAACACTACAAACATGGTTACTATCTTGCGGATGGAATATATCCATCATGGGTTGTATTTGTGAAGGCATATCCATATCTGGTAATATCTGGTAACTGACAAAAAGATATGGTTCAAGGCGGCACAATAATCAGCAAGAAAGGACGTAGAACATGCTTTTGGGGTCTTTAAAGAACGTTAATACATATTAAAAATGCTTGCATGAGCTATGATGCTGAAGAAAACAAAAAAAATATAATGTACGTTTGTATTATACTACACAATATGATATTGAAAGATAAATGTGTTGCGATATCTTTTGTGTATCAGCTCGATCCCTCTACCGACGAAGTCGATGACCCAGAAATAATACATAAATTGTGCAATGTTGAAGCTCACCACCAGCTTCGATCTAATCTTATTGATCACATTGAATATGTAATAGCTAGGTAATTTTAGTTATTGTTTTAGGATTTAAATTATGTTGTCTTTTTTAAGTGTATTTTTTAATTATCCTGTTTTACAATTATCGAGTATTTTTTTTATTTGTAGTGTGGTTTTTTAATTAAATGTTATTTTTAATATTATCTTAGATTTTCTTTTGTTTTAAATTAGCAAAATTTTATTTTTAAATGAAAAATGTTATATTTTATTTTATTTCATATTTTCTAATTTAATTAAATAAAAAGAATGATGTGAAAAGTGGGTTGAAAAAGATAGGGTTTTCAAGTGTTGTGAGTTAGGAAAAATAGAAAAGAAAGAAAATCAAAATAGCTGATGTGGCAGGCAGTGGGTTGAGTGAGTTGGGAGGGAATTACTCCCTCCTCCTTTGGTTGTGTTGTCTACACCTAGAAGACGTGTCTATATTTGCATTACGCTAAAAATACTATGTTTTCATGAAAGATAATCTTGTGTAAATAAAGGGTATTCAAACAATAAAGGGGGCATACCTCCCACAAATTTTATAAACAACTAAAAGGTCATGTACAAACACTATATAGGACTTCCATGTGGAAAAGAGAAATAACACTTGTAGACATGCCTTAGGAATGTAAAGTAACAGAACCAACAATCATGTTTGTACCACAAGTATAAGTGCTTCAAACAGACTCTCACCCAACTATACTAAATCAAGTAGAACATGTAATAACTCGATCTATACATGAGATGGATACTTTTCTCGTTTTCCACAATTGCAGTCTCTCTTTTCACCTGAGCCACCTCTATGTATCTTTGGGAGTAGACTGAAACAAACTCACCAATTGTCATACTGCATACACCAGCAACTAAGCCAGCAAAGCCTGTAGGAACCATGGCTCCGACATCTTGTTTAACTGCACACAGCCACTGTCCCCTTTTTGAGTAATCAAATTCTTCCTCTACTGACACCCCGTATTCCTGTTCGGATTTATCCTTAAGATCTGGAATGCATAAATCATTTTGCACAGCCATGATGTTGAAAGCAGGAAAGATAATATTATATTACAAAGATTGATAGATCTTGAAAAAAGAACCAGAGAGGACTTATTGTTGATGATAGAGCCCCTCGGATAGGGCATATATATAGTATGTATGTGTGTGTTTTACCTATATATAATAATCAAAATGTGTAGATGCTGAGAAAACAATTTGAGATTGTGCAAGCCACATGCCCCTGATAATGATTTTTAAAGAAAACAAGAAATAGTTTAAATAGTATCAGCAACCATGGTCACATGCTTACCAATTAATGCATGCACATCTTTTTGCTGGGTTATAATCCAACTGCAATTAAAATAAGTTTGTGTACATATATAATATTATATGTGGAGTTGATCCTCGGTTGTTACAATTATAGAAGAGTGTGCACTCCACAAGTGAAGTTTGAGTAATCAATCTCACATAAAAATTAAAGATAGTAAAATCCACATTATCACTGCCACAAACCACTCAATATAAAAATGAAACATCTAAAAACAATATATAAAATTGAAACGGAGTGTTCAGTCCATAAGTGGTGGAAAGATGAGTTTATAAAATGGAAGGAGTGTGGAATCCACACCACCCACATCATAAAGATGAACTGGAGAAGGAAAAGGCTTTTACTCTGATATTTAACTATGTTTCAGTGTACCAAACTAGATAAGGACAGAGTAAATCATTAGGAAGACACTTGCATAAAAGAATGAGGGAATGGATTTGGGGAATCTAATGACAAGTTTATTAAATTTAAAGAAGTATGCGCTCCACACTAAAGTTGTGAAGTTTAATAATTACTTTATTAGAGGATTGTGGAATCCCCCTCAATGTTCAAATGGGGATCAAAAGCCATGGATTAAAAACTGAAAAGATGTGTGCAACCCACAGGTAGTGGAAAAATAAGTATTATGTATGAAAGGAGAGTGGAACACATTCAAAGGGAAACCATAGAAGACTCCTTGTCAGATATAGAATAGCTTGACCTACTTCTCCATAAGAAATGGTATTAATACTATTTATATATGTTGAACATAAATCAATACCACAAGTTCCCTAATACTTAGTCAACTATCCCTTATTCAAACTAAAACCCCACACTTGACCCAACAACACAACCCGACATGAACCATCAAGATTATCCAAACCCAACAGAAACCTACTTACTGCATTCATGGCACCTCCACAGCTATGAATATATAGACCTTTACACAGGTTAAACTCTTTGTTGGAGAGTGCCTTCTCAAGCACATCTATTTAGTATTAGAACCAAAGACCCTATGGCTAATTGGATATAAATGTTTGAAAATTTAAAGGGAAATAGAAGGTTGTCAACTTTCCTTTGGCATAGGTTAGAGTAATTAAGAAACATAAGACAAATGGGGGATGCAGCCCTAGCCAAGAATTCACCTACAATAGTGTCATTCATAGCTCAAGAGGAACTTCACCATTTGTTGTTGTATACTAAACTCCCCATGACAGGTGATGGATTTGGTCGAATTGGGGGTGATGTCATGGTCTACCTATGCAAAAAGAGATTTCAAGTATATACATATAGAAAACTTGGTCAACGAAAATATTCTCCCTACAAAATACTATACGAAAGATCAATGATAACACATATCGTTGACCTTCCTATTATATTCATTTCTATATAATATACAATTATAAGGCCCTTTAAAGTTTAAAAAAAGAAAAGGGACAAACCATTGTAATTTACCAGTTTAACCTTTATTATATCACACAGCTAATAAAAAGTTAGAGGATGGTGGAAAGCTGTGTAGGATAGCACTTGCCTAGATTAAAAATTGGAAGGAGTGTGCACTCCACACTAAAGATGGAAACTACAATATTAGTTTATCAAAAGGTTGCAGGATCCACACAAATACTTGAGCTTCCATCCGTTTCTTTTTTCTTCCCATCAGGGTGTAATGCATAAGGGAGGAGGGAGTCATTCCCTAAACCCACTGCCACATCATTTTTTCTCTTTTATTTTTCTTCATCTTTTCGAACCCACAACACACGGAAATCTTATCTTTTTTAACCCACTCAACCCATTCAAGTAAAAAAATACAAAACAATTAAATGTAAATTTTAATTAGCAATAGAGTTATCGGCGGTACCACTCCCGCTTCAATGAGTGAGTTGATTGGTTTCACTAACACACTTCATCATCTATCTCTACTTTCTCTTTCTTATTTTATCTTGTACCATGTGTTTTAAAACTTATACACTACAAGAAAAGGGACCTTTAGGGACGACAATTGTCGTCTCTATAGGTTAGAAAGTCGTCCCTATAGATGGCTGTGAGGACAAGTCGTCCCTATATGCCTTTGTCGCTATAGCCCCGTCGCAATAGATAGTTTTTGTCGTCGCAATAGATCCGTCGCCATAGATAGCTTTAGAGATGACATATCGTCGTTGTTGGTTCTGGTTGTCGTCTCCATTGTTGGACCTATAGAGACAACATGTCGCCTCCATAGCTAAACCTATAGCAACAACATGTCGTCCCCATAGGTGTTGTACAAAATTCACATCCAGCTTCTGTTTTATGTTTATTTTTCCAGTTTACTCAAACATATAAAAGCAAAAACACTAAATTTAACTACAAAACATTAAACTATCATACAATATCAAAACATTTGAATATTTATACTATTGTTTATCAAAACATACTATATAATCTGAAATTGTTTAAAATTTTCATACAATTTGTTTACTTACTTGCATCACCACCTTTACGTCTGAAAACATACATTTGGGAGTGTTTAATGATGGAAAATGGTGGAGATGATGGTTCTGCTAAGCTAACTAAATAAAAAAAGGAGACAAAAAAAGGTCAAGTTGAATGCTGAAAATCCTGATAGCAAATGTGTACAATTGCATCCCTTCAGGATAATCCAAATGGCAGCCTAGGTACAACTGCATATGTTGATCAGAAACCTGTAGCATCAGTTCCAACATCTAGTGATGCAAATACAGGGTCGAAAAGAGAAGATCATATGGAAAGTTCTAGTAACAAGATTATCTTAGATAAAATTGCAACTCCTGATGCAAAGATAGTGGCAAAAGGAGAAGAGGGGACAAAAGTTGTCAATGGTGAAATGGGTTCAGGTACAACTCCAACTCATAATACAATGTCAAAAAAGAGAAAGAGGCAGAGGAAAAAGAAGCAATGTCATACTAATTTACCTGGTAGCAAGTGTTTTTTCATGGATACTCCAGATAAGTGTTAAAGATTTAAAGGGTTCCTACAAAAGGCTGTAATAACTAAACTTATTAAGTTTATAACAAAATGTGAAACTAAGATGGTTTTTAAACTTACCCTGAAATTTGCTTCTTTTGCTTGAAGAGAATTCACAAGTATGACATCATAACTGCAAAGATCACGCAAAAGAGTAAAAGAGACTAAATTCCAAGATAATGGATTAAAGAAAACTTTTTGTGTTACATAAATGTGATGTATTAAAAAGGAAAAACATACTTGAGCCGGTCAATTATAGTCTTTTTTTACCCCCACTACCTTCCAAAATATTCACAAGAGCTCCAATATTCAGACACTATACACAGGCCCCTCTTCAAGTGAGTAAACATGTAAAAAAACAATCAATGATGACTGTCAAAATCTCTTGAAATCATAATATATCATAAGATTAAATTACAAGAAACCATTGAATAATTTGATAAGGTTTAAAGTTTGATGACTGCTAACAAAATGTACAAAACCTTCGGTAACAACAAAGAAAGCCAAATCACATATGAATAAGATAAGTTCTTATTTCTAATTGAGTTCTGGTTCTTAACTAAGTGACATACAACTTTCTAGTGCTTCATAAGCCATACAGACAAGCTAGTCATATCATTTTCAGACATAAAATTTCTTGAATTTATTCTAAATATTTTCATCACCACGCAATTAAAATCATAGAAATTAAAGAAGTCCAGAGTCTCATGAACAACAAAATTACCTCAATTTCATATCCAATTGTTCTCAAAGCAGTTGCAATAGTAAGAATTAACATTCGTTGTGGATCAACCAACAGATCTGCAAAAATCTACAAAATGGAACTAACAGAAGTTAAAGTTGAAACAACATCGCAATATTAAAACCAAATAGTTATCGAATTTGAGTTTGTCATTATCATCATCATTAACCTATATCCCAATTCCAATTTCAAACACATAATTGCTAACATTTACCTCAATAAACAGAGAATTAGTAACCTGATAGCGGGAGTGGGGTTTATATTCGATAGAACTCATAATCGGATGTGAAAAGGAAGTCGGTAGTCAAAATCATCGGTGTTGAAGCTAATCGTCGTTGTTGAGCCCGACGATTGTGTTCCGCGACTAGTATCATAATCGATGGAGAGAGAGGAAGAACAATCACAGGGAGTGGGAGGTGAGGAAATCACTGGAGGAGAAGATAATGACTGAAATTATAGATGGGAGAATCTCTCTCTCTCTCTCTCTCTCTCTCGCTCTCTCTCTCTCTCTCTCTCTCTCTCTCTCTCTCTCTCTCTCTCTCTCTCTCTCTCTCTCTCTCTCTCGAGTGATACTGATGATTGAGTGTACGTGAATGAAATGAAGAAGGTTGTTCTGGTGAATTAAGGCATAGGCAGCTATGGGGATGACAAGTCGTCCCTATAGCCTTCCCCAAAAACGCGCCTTACCTACTTTTTTTCCCGCATAACATGTTGAGAACACTGTAAGTGTGGGAGGTAAAAGGAAAATCAACTCTATGGAGACGACATGTCGTCTCGATAGAGCGTGTATAGCGACGACATATGCCGTCTCTGTAGCTCCCGTCTCTATAAATGCTTATTTTTGTAGTGTATATACCTTAGTTGTTTTGTATTTTTTTTAATTGAGTGGGTTTAAAAAGATAGGATTTCCGTGTGTTGTGGGTCGGAAAGATGAAGAAAAAGAAAAGACAAAAATTGATGTGGCAATGGGTTCGATGGGTTGAGAGTAATGACTCCGTCCTCCCTAATGCATTAATGCCAGGTGCATGAAATCAACTTCAAGCTGTTTCTGTTTATACAAATGAAGTTGGGGAAGACTAAAACGAGTAACAAAACAAAATGTCACAATCTAATTAATATGTTTACTGCAACTCACTGCACCGCCATAGCTATGAAGGTTCACTACTGGAAAATTGGTAATAGAGTACACCCCCATCTAATACGGTTGTAAAAAAACCCGTATTATAAAGGGATAAATAAATATAATACACACAATTGCAGCATCTAATACGGTTAATTGCAGCATCTAATACGGTCAATGAGATGTACTAGAAACAAAATCAAATAACTAAAAAAATACGCCCCAATTTTGATTAAGTACGACTAATACATAAATTGAATACGGCTAATACCTAAATTGAATACGCCTCCTCCTCCTCACATACTTCCTCCTCCCACACTAATCGGTCATTCATCTCCATCTCCCTCGTAAATTAATCAGGAATATATCAAGGATGTTATTCAAAATTATAATCCGTAGATTTTTTAATTAATTTATGCATTTACCTCTTATATGCTTAGCACCACCCAGTGTTGTCATGCATTATATATGAAAATAATGTTAGATAAAGTTGTTATGGCTTGGTTTAGTAGATTAGACAAAATACGTTTCCATAAGATAAATAAAATAAAATATGAGTTTATAATGTTTAATCATGTAAACATATATTGCTATTTGTTACAAACAACTATAATTGATGGGCATCTTCCCTATCCATTGAACAGTATATTTTGGCTATATTGTCTAGAAATAACAGTTGCTATAAAAAATTCCCCTTTCTTTACTTTGTGTAATGCTATAAAACAAGCAATTTATAGAACAGGGCTATATTGTCTAGAAATAACAGTTGTTCATCCTCACATGATCAACTTCCTCTTTAGTTAGAAATCCAACTTTAATGCCTTTATCCTTGCTGCTACAACTTTGATCCTGTTTTCAACTATTAAAGTATTTGTCCCTGGAAAACCTCCTGTTGACTACCAAGGAGCTAGATAAGCAAAACCAATCACAGAATTTGCACTCAAACAAGTGAAGACACTCCTTAAAGACAGATTAAGTGGAAAAACTACAATTACTGAATCAAGTGTACAGGTTTGTATGATGATATAAAACCATTATTCTCAAAGGAATGGAATTGATAGGGGAATGGAATGACCGATTCCATTCTTGTCATAGAAAAGAAAAGAGAGGTACATAACAGAAGCATATAGAGATGTGCATCAAAAAAGTGTACAGGTTTGTATGATGATATAAAAGTACAATTTTACCCTTGGGGTAATATATTTTTAATTTGACCATTTTGCCCCTTTATAGGCCATGAAAGCACAAATGGGCGATCTTGGACAGAGCTTAGGAATGACCCAAGGTTTGGACAACCAGTTCAAGCAATAATCGAATTCCCATTTTGCCCTTATCCTTCAGAAAGCTGCAGTTTTGTAGACTAACTGTGCCAAAAGGTCAATATTACCCCTCAATTTTTAATAATAATAATTGTAGCAGTTCTTGTTCAGTTTATTGATTCAGCCACTTGACTATTTTCTGTATTTTATCGTTTTTATTTTCTGTATTTTCATCCTTTTTTGTAAGAAGAATTGTGGGGTAACACAAGTGACTTTTTCTATTTTTATTTTTTATTATTTTAGGTTTGTTATCGGTTTATTTTAAAAAAATTACCAAACATCAAAAACCAATAACCAGATGAGGTTCAAGTTTCAATAGATTACATGCAAAGTTTGGACCATAAAAATGGTCAAATGGAATGAACAGATTACATTCAAATGATTTTTCTTTAAAAATTTTTGTTTTATTTTCTGTACTAAACATAATGAAAGCTTGTTATAACCAAAGGTCATAAACAAAATAACTTTTCCAATTTAATTAGAATAAGAAATTTTAGATTATTATTGTAAAAAGGATGAATCTTTTGTAGTTTATATTTTACAGTGTACTCTATAGATTATTTTTAAATACAATTAATGAACTTTTATTCCATGTCGAGTACAAGGGAAGAAAATACCATGAGGCAATTAAATTCAATAGGATATTTTTATGAGTAAAAATACTTGAAATAAAAAATTAAATAAGTTCATTTGATTAAGCCCTGCAGCAGAAACCTTAACAAATTCATCAGCTCTTTCTCCCTTTGAGACGCTTCCGGCATATGACCAAACAAATTCATCGCCATTTTCGCTCTATTACTTAGAGTTGTTTATACGAAACCTTAGCCTTCGGTCGACGACGCCTCCGCCTCCGGTTGACGACGCCTCCGCCTCCGGTTGACGACGCCTCCACCTCCGGTCTCCAGTCGACGAAACTGATGAAGTCTCCTACTCCGGCCTACAGCCGCTTCTGCCTCCTTCTTTCACGTTGTTTACAGGTACGCTCGAACTTTGGGTGTAGTTGACTTATTCGTTTATTAATGTTGTGTTTATGACAATGTCTTCTCTGTGTACGAAATATTACTATATATTTCTGGTTGATAACCCTAGAAAGCATCATCGACTCTGTTTTGGACTTCATCTGTTGTTGCTCCAAAAAGAAAAAATTGTCCTCTCCAACATCCTTCTTGATTTCAACATTAGCCCCATCTAATGTTCCTATAATCAGGCATCCATTGATTGCAAATTTCATATTAAGAATATTTCAAAACCACTCAATGATCACACATCCTCCTCTATAACTATTCGATTTCACATTATAATTTTGTTAAAGTTCACATTTATTGCTTAATTATATAGAAACCAATATTTAGAAAAGCAAGATTTTTCATCAAATGTTGACCAAGATATATGCTTATAGCTGTGAGAGCTGCAGTATCAGCATTTCGTAGGGAAATTAATCTTATTAACTAATATATATATATATATATATATATATATATATATATATATATATATATATATATATATATATATATATATATCCGAAAAGAAAACTCTCATACATATATAATTGTTTTAGTGTAATCAACAATTGTCCGATTGGGAGTGTGGTTACTACGTTATGAACTGGATGCATGAGTTTGTACTTTTTCGACAACATGGATTTCCGAAAGTAAGTATATTGTTAGATATATTTTTTTCATTTTTGTTTATTGTAATAAAGGCTCACCTTTGTTAAATAACAAATTTTTTATCTTAATTTGTTTGTAGAACATTTGGAAGTACAAAAAACCATTTTCTAGTGAGGAATTGGAGGAACGTGTTAAAACATGGATGAGAACTTTTGGTGATAAAGTGAAGCCTTTTTGTAAGGTACACAAATTGTATTTCATGTTGTATTTGCTCATATTTTTTATGTTCTGGAGAAGTTTTCACCCTTGCATTGCTATAGATGAAGTTGTTAATGGCCAAGGTCTTATAATTTGAGTTTTCTTCATTAAAAGTTATTTGAGATTTTGAATCCTAAGTTTTCTTGTTAATTTTTGTAGGCATACAATGAATCAACCACAAAGGGGAAAGAGAGGTTAGAGGTGACAAAGGGGAAAGAGAGGTTAGAGATGTGACATTAACAAATTTTTTTTCTGTTTAATGAACTAAGTTCATTGTAATTTTTTTTTTCTATTTCTGAAAATGAAAACATGATAGTGATGTCCCACTTCTTATGGTTGGAATGGAATCATATAGTAGGTTTGTATTTTGTAGAGATTGATCCATGGTAATCATATAGTAGCTTTGCAGAAATTGAAAAGTTTGTTTCAGTTGGAATGGTGATCCATGTGTTCCAGAGCATCCATGGACTGGAATTGACTGTTTAATAAGACTGGAGTGGAATTGGAGTGGAATTGTCTGTTAAATAAGACTCTTAATAAGGCTCTGGAATGCAAAAGGGATGTGAGACATCAAGTACGGTTGTTTATTGGTGTATTAGATGTGTATATATGGCGTATTAGATGATTGTATGTGTAAAATAGATAGGATAATATAATACGGTCAAATAGCCGTACTCTATTATGCATGTAATCTAATACACCCCTCTACTAATACGCCCTCTATGTACGTATTATATTCACAATTTCAACCGTACTCTATTAACCTTTTTCTAGTAGTGGTTGCATAGAATAGAGCTCAAAAGTTGTAAATAATTACATGTAATTGAAGGATTATAAAATCACATAACAGCTACCCTATCACGTGTCCATATGTAAAATGAAAAAGGTAGTCAATTTCTCTTCCCCAATATTCTATAATAATCATTAATTGTATGGTGTTAAATACACATGAAAATCCCTGATGCTTTGTCAAGCATATCTCTTTATGATTGACACCAGCAACCTTAAGGCTAAGTGGAATAAACAGAAAGTTCAAGCTTCAAACTGTACTATATTAAAAAGGTGAAAATACAATCTTGTGTAACACTACATGACAGTAGATCCTATCCCCATGGTCAGTCCAAAAGTAATAGCCATAGCCATCCACCCTCCAACCAGAATCCTAAAACAAGACTTTACCACCGGACTCCCCCCAAGAACAGCCCCAATCCACCCAAAAACCACAAGCCCCAAGCTCACTGTGGCTACCACCACCCCCAGCCTAACCTTATGATCCACTATAAAAGCAGCAGCCAATAAGGGCATGATGGCCCCCAACATGAATGCAAGGGCCGATGCTGCAGCTGCCTGAATGGGATTCGGGAGTGCTTCCTTCTCACTTTCCTCCTCGTTTCCTGATATTTTCTTATCTCTCTTCATCTTAGCCACCTCTACATCTCGTTGGGAGTAGACTGAAACAAACTCACCTATTGCCATACTGCATGCACCTGCAACTAAGCCAGCAAAGCCTGTAAGAAACATGGCTCTCACATCTTGTTTGACAGCTCCAACACCCATCATCAGAGATGAGACAGAGACTAGACCATCAGTGGCTCCCAGAACAGCAGCACGCAGCCACTGTCCTCTTTGTGAGTAGTCAAATTCTTTTTCTATAGACACTTGGCCATGCACTTGTTCAGATTTGTTCTCAGAAACCGGAATGCATACATCATTATTTCCATCCATATATGAAAGTGAAAGAAAGAATGAGAAAATTATATCACAAAGAATGATAAAAGAAGTGTTACTTGTGGAAGATAGAATCCCACCTATGTGTTATATATAGTATGTATTTCTGTATAATGATCAATAGGTAGGTGGTTAATAAAGTTAGATAGTGGGAAATCCACAAGCCCTCAGATTTTGGTATGTTTATTATAAAGAAATAGAAGGAGCCAATACTACTGATAGAAAACCTGTAATTTGAGAAACAGGCAATCTCCCAAAGAGTTCAAGACTCAATAACTATTATTCATCATAATAAAAAAAAACCATACCTAAACCTTATATAAAAGTGTTAGAGATAATCCTATCCAAAATTAAAAGATACTAATTGATATCCTAATTTTATATAAAGATAGCTACTACCTAATTTCAATTAATAATTAAATAATTAATATTCGTTGTCGATAATATTGACCAAATCGGCGAGTCGTATCAACTACATACAAAACAAGGGAAGATTGATGGTTAAAAAATTCAAGGCTTGTGGAATCCACACGATTGCCAGTAGGCACTCGGCATCTAAATAAGAAAAACATCAACAGCCTTTCCTAAGTAAAAAAAAAAAATGGAAACCACACATACACATATTGAAGAACCTAAGAGAATGAGTAGGCTCATTTTCAGATCTGTTGACCACTTTTACAATAACAAAATAGCATTAATACTACTTACAAGTTGAATAAAAGAGTGCAATCCTCCTGACAGAATTACAGAAGCAATAGGAGTAGGTCAATATAATCGACTAATCGTTGCTCTGTCTTCCTATATTTTATAAAGGTAGGATGGCCGGTTTAAGTTGTGTTATAATACATGTATATAACTATATATTATACCTTTTGCTCAGGAATGTTGCTGATGGACCTAATTTGTGTTTATGCTTATTATTAGTTTGTTTCTTCTATATCCATTTGCTTCATCTGTACCAAACATTCCTATCTCTACTGGATACATGTTTGTTACCCTGGCATATGTGTAAGATTTACTCTATATCACCTAGGTTTAGATCTGCAAGATGAGCCTACCTTTTCGTTATGCCACCAAATATTCTTTTTCTAGAAGAATAATTTTGTGTGCTGTGAAGTGTTCTACTAATTGAACAATATAATAGGGAGAACTTAAGCTTCTTATAATGAAAAGGAAAGATTGTGCACTGACAACTAAAGTTAGAGTAATCAATCTCAACAAAGAAAAAAGGAGTGTGGAATCCACACGACTGCAACAATCCACTCAATATAAAAATGAAACAGTATCTCAAAAAATATAAAAGTGAATGGTGTGTGGAGTCCATAAAGATGAATTTAAAAAATGGAAGGAGTGTGGAATCCACACCACCCACAGTATAAAAAAATGAAGGGAAAAGGAGAAGGCTCCTCTAATATATTGAGCTACTTTCCAAACAATTACTTTCAGGCAACAGATTAAGCCGTGTCTGTATATTATTGTATCACTTCTCATATTCATAAAAACAGAAATCAAAAGAAATTGATTAAATAGTATCAGCAGCCATGGTCAAACTTACCAATGCATGCATGTCTTTTTTCTTGATTATATAGTCTAGTGTAATTCCAGTATGTTTTTGTACAGAATATTGTTGTTTGAAGTATATGGTATTTGGATTGTGATACGTTTCAACTTATATACACTATATTGTAGTAGTAATGTTAGTGATTAGGGTTTAGGCCCAACCTTTCATAAATCAACCAAATGGAGTAGAACAGGATAATCGTTGCTCTGGTTTCCTATGTTTTTATTAAAGATAAAGCAATTAATGAGTGTTATGTTGAAACTTCAAGCCTTACCAAATATGGTCCTGCTTTTGACTAGATCCCTTTTCCAAGAATTGAAACTTCCTGGAACTGATCCAATCAAGATAAATGTTTGAGCAAAAGCAATCTGATCCAATCAAGATAAATGTTTGAGCAAAAGCAAGAAAGCAATAAGCACTCAAATGATATAATTTTAATAAAACATTAATTTTATAAACCTGGTCCTTTTAAACAGCTAATTTACTATTTGGTACAGATACCGAAATAGACAAGGATTCAGGAGTGTTTCCTTCTCACTACCCTCGTTTCCCAAAATGCCCTTAACTCTCTTCATATCTTCATCTGAACCACCTCCACACCTCATAATTAAATACAAATATAACATTTGCATCAGATATTTCGGTATGTTTATTTTATAAAAATAGAAAGAGCCAATACTACTACATACAAAACACGGGAAGCTTAATTATTAATTAAAAGATTTAAGGCTTGTGGAATCCACACGATTGCCACCATGCACTAGGCATCTAAATGAGAAAATATCAAAAGCCCTTCATAATATAAGCAAAAAGGTAATGAAATCCCAAGTGGTGGAAGACAAGTAAAATATATATAAAAAGAGAGTAGGGTCCTGTCCACACAAAAGTATATTGAAGAACCTAATAAAATGAGTAGGCTAGAGAGCATGTATATACAAGTAGAATGTTTAGGATATAATCAAAATTCAATGGTCCATGAAATCCAAATATAATAACTAGTGCTAGTTCCTCTTTGCTATTTTAAACATTCATTTTTTTATTAATTTTTATGATGCCAACATCCCCTAGACAGAATTACAGAAGCATTATATATAGGGCTATGACAATCAGGGGCGAAGCTAGAATTTTAGGATAAAGAGGGCTTACATCTTAATAAGATATTAAAAAAAAAATTTATCCAAAATATCAATAATAGAGACCGTAAAACTAAAAAAGAAATTCATAAAGAAAAAAATTGTCTATATAGGAACTACATTAATCTTTAGTCTTATCACTAACTAGATGCAATTTTAGGTCACACACATCTTCTATTTGTTTGAAAAAGGAATGGATGGTTCTTTTCCTATTCTTGGTTTACCTTGTGATTATAATAAACCAAAGTATCAACGATATTAAATTATTAATTACAAGTTACATAAAATGAAAATGCAAAAAGAATTAAAGTTTACCTTCTTTTGATTAGAGAATTGAAATCTTGTAGATATAGCTAGTAGTATAGTTAAAAACAATTTCTTAACTGAAATAGTAGAGGAATAAAATAGCTATCAGCAATATTGGCTAATCATCAATTACAACTATTTATAAATAAATGAGGATACAATCAAAATAGCCAGTGAATAATTGATAAAAAAAAATAGGGGTATAATCAATCGCCAATTAAAATAAAATAAATAGGAGTGAAGGCAGTGGGAGTTAAATCAAAAGTGGGCCTTAAATTGGTTACAATTCTCGTATTGTCATTGTTTTTATATATAATAATTACCTTTTTATTAAAAAAAAAAAAAAAAAAAAAAAAAAAAAAAAAAAAAAAGATTGGGAGGGGCTCAATATGAGTAATTCATCGATATGAGCTATAAATTTATTTGTAGGCTCATTTTATGTATAATTGTTGTGGTTTTAAACCCAATCTCACATTGGTAAAATAAGAAACTAGATGTTAGCATATAAGGCAATGGGTAATCTTTTGGTGATACCAACTGGTTTTGGAAAACAAAAACTCATTGTTCTTCTATGTTGGCATAGTTGGGCTTGTAGTGATCCTAACAAGTGGTTGTAGCCCGGAAGATGTGGTCGGTGCAGGTGGCGCAATCCCCGGTAATTCCCAGTCAAACGAAGTTGATCCTGAAGTCTTGTATCAAAAGTCTTCCTGATGGGCCAGGGCAGGTGAGCGTGTCCCCTATTATCTCCGCCTCTGAGAACCCCGGTCGAACGACGTTGATCCAGAAGTCTTGTATCGAAAGTCTTCCTGATGGCCAGGGCAGGTGAGCGTGTCCCGAGAGTATCGGCGGTATGAAAAAGTATTGGATTTGATGGCCACGGCAGGTGAGCGTGTCCCCTATTGTCTCTGCCTCTGAGAACATTTTGGTGAGCAGACTATTCATAATACAATGCATATTGTCTAATTCAAATTGCAGTAGTCCACTATCGTTTTTAGATTTTTGAGTGCTAACCACTAAAGCTTAAAGGCATCATCATATATAAAAGCATGTATAAAAAAAAAAAAAAAAAAAAAAAAAAAAAACTAAAGAAGATAACATCACGATGGCTAGGATAGATATATATATATATATATATATATATATATATATATATATATATATATATATATATATATATATATATATATATATATCATGGTTGCGGAAATCAGGATTAATCGTTTGGTGTTCTCCAAGCGTCGAGGATTAGGGTATTAATCGGAAATTTAAGATTAATCGGATTTGGCGGGATTAATCGGTCAACAAAAGTCAAAAAATTCGAAAAAAATCAAAAAAGGTAAAGAAAAAAAATTAATTTTAAAAAGAAATTCAAAAAATCAACTTTTTTTTACTTCAAAATCTTCAAATTTTCAAAATTTCAAATATTATACTAAACTGTTCATATTTTCATATTTACAAATTTCAAATTACAATTTTTCCTATTTTCTAATTTTTTATGTACTTGTTTTTCTTAAGATATATTATATTTGATTAATTTTAATATTTTATTAATAATCTATGGTCTCCGATTAATCTCCGCCAAGACCGATTAATCCCTTAACATCAGTCGTCGACCGTCGAGCTATTGTCGAGCGATTTTTACAACCTTGATATATATATATATATATATATATATATATATATATATATATATATATATATATATATATATATATATATATTATTTCTAAATAAGCAATTGCGGTAAATAGCAACATAGTTTGTTTCTTTTACCATTATGGATATATACAAATTAGATCAAACGTTTATTATAAATTGATCTCATTGTAACCCTAATGCAGAAAGTGTATTCAAGATTATCAAAAAAAATCTCTCTAGTTCATTTGTGGATGTGGCTTTATTACTCTGATCAATTAGTGACCCATGTTATATATTGTTCTTCGCATCTTTATTAATATGTTTGTGTTTGTCGAAGTCCTTGATCCTAATATCAGATGCCATGGATTAAAAAAATGACAGAGTGTGCGATCCACATAGTGGGAAAATAAATAAAATATACGGAAAAAATACTGGAATACATATAAAGGCACGCAAACCATATCATATAAACGGGCCTTGAGGAAAAAAAAAAACAAAAGCTCCTCATATAGAATAACTCGACTAACTTATCCATAAGAAAGGGTATTAATATTTAATACTACATATAGGTTGAATAAAAGCATCATACCTTTTGGCTTTTAGAAGGTATTTTTAGTCCTCAGCTTTCACCGTGTACCTCATCCGGGAGGGCACATATACAAGCAAATATATAGCACTTGCATCATCGAATTAAGTAATTCCTACTTTAAAATTTGGAAGGAGTGTGCCCTCCACACTAAAGATGGAAACCTATTAGTTTATTAAAATGATGTGGAATCCACACAACATTTGGCCTCCAATCATACTCCCCATCACAACAACACTTTTAACAAACAAAAGTTCAATTTTGCTAGTACTCCTGTTTCTATTATCTTCCCAACATCATCGGATGGATTTAATCTTAATCAATTATGACAATTGACTAAATATGTCAAAACATGTATTAAGATCTTAGAGACCACATACACAAATCCAATCTAGCATTATTCAAGTTTTGTGCCTCCAACTCTAACTTGCCATCTCTTTGGATTATCCTAGGACTAATTTTGTGAAAGCTAGACATATAGAGTCAAAATATAGTTTAAAGAGAGTGAAGATCGAAAAAAATTACAAGATATTAATCATCACATACCCTAAATCATTGCATGGTGTAAAAGATCACATCAAAACACCTTATGGATTGTCAATCACAACTCGGTAGGATTGGAACCAGCGACCTTACGGCTAACCTTATGGCTAGCTGGAATACACACAAAGTTCAAGTTTCAAACCATACTAAGCAGGAATGAAGTTATTAAAAAACACAACCTTTTGATCTTGAACGACAACATAAACAAGACAGATATCAGCAATTGTTGATGAACTTAGAAAGTGAAAATACAATGTAGTGCAAATTACAAGCCAGTAGAGCCTATCCATTTGGTAAGTCCAAAAGTAATAGCCATAGCCATCCAACCTCCAACCAGAATTCTAAAACAAGACTTCACCACCGGACTCCCCCCTAGAACACCTCCAATCCACCCAAAAATCACAAGCCCCAAGCTCACTGTGGCTACCACCACCCCCAACCTAACTTTATGGTCCACTATAAAAGCAGCAGCCAGCAAGGGCATGATAGCCCCCAACATAAATGCAAGAGCAGATGCTGCAGCTGCCTGAATGGGATTTGGCAGTGCTTCCTTCTCTATTTCCTCCTCATTTCCTGAAATTATCTTATCTCTCTTCATCTGAGCCACCTCTATATCTCGTTGGGAGTAGACTGAAACAAACTCGCCTATTGCCATACTACATGCACCTGCAACTAAGCCAGCAAAGCCTGTAAGAATCATGGCTCTCACATCTTGTTTGACAGCTCCAACACCCATCATCAGAGATGCAACAGAGACTAAACCATCAGTGGCTCCAAGAACAGCAGCACGCAGCCACTGTCCCCTTTGTGAGTAGTCAAATTCTTCGTCTTGTATATGGATTTGGCCATGTTCTTGTTCAGATTTGTCCTCAGAAACCCGAATGCATAGATCAATATTTCCAGCCATGATGTTGAAAGAAAGAATGAGAAAATTATGTCACAAAGAATGATGGATGATGTGTTACTTGTGGAAGATAGAATCTCCCCTATGTGTTATATATAGTACTATGTATTTCTGTATAATGATCAATGGTTAGGAAGTGAATAAAGTTAAAGATAGTGGGAAATCCACAATCCCTCAGATTTTGGTATGTTTATTATAATAAAGAAATAGAAAGAGCCAATAATACATACAAAACAAGGGAAGATTTGATGGTTAAAAAATTCAAGGCTTGTGGAATCCACACGATTGCCACCATGCACTTCACATCTGAATGAGAAAAGCATTAACAGTCTTTCCTACGTAAAAAGAAGGGAGGAGTAACCTCAAGTGGTGGAATTAAAGATAGTAAAATATATGAAAAGAGAATGGAAACCACACATACACTTACTGAAGAACCTAAGAGAATGAGTAGGCTCATTTTCGGATCTGTTAGTTGACTACTTTTACGATAACAAATAGCACCATGCATGCAACTTACATGTTAAATATAAGAGTGTGATCCTCCTGACAAAATTATGGGAGCAACAGGAGTAGGACAATATAATCGTTTCTCTGTTTTCCTCCATTATTATTAAGGATATTATCCACTTGAAATGATAAGAAAATTACTACCTATAAGGTTTTGTGTAAAACACCTTGATCGATTCATATTATTGATATGAGTATATATACATGAGATTACAATCAGATCCTATATAATAGGAATACAACAATATATTATAAAAGTATACAAGATATTATGATATCTTGTCTCTAATACACCCCCCCACCCCTCCCCCTCAAGCGAAGCGGTGGTGGAGCGACCCGAAGCTTGATACGAAACTCTTCAAAAAGCGGACGCGGAAGACTTTTAGTAAAGATGTCTGCAAGCTGCAAGGAAGGTGGGACAAATCGAGTACGTAATTTTCCAGAAGCAACCAACTCACGAACAAAGCGATAGTCAATGTCAATATGCTTGGCACATTTATGTGAAATCAGATTTTGACCGAGGAATAGGGCACTACGATTGTCACAGAGCAAAGTTGGCCGGTCTGGAGGAAGAGCATGTAATTCATGCAACAAATGGGTAATCCAAATAATTTCAGCAGCGGTGTTGGCCATAGCTCGATATTCAGATTCAGCGGGAGACAGTGGATTGTTTCTTTGCACTCCATGAAACTAGATTGTCACCAAGAAAAATAGAATAACCATAAGTAGAACGACATGTCTCAATACATCTAGCCCAATCAGCATCAGAGTACCCGATCAACGAGGATGCCGATGGAGTAGTAAAATGAAGCCCATAATTAAGAGTGCCTTTAACATAACGAAGGATCCTTTTGACAGCTTGGTAGTGAGCGATAGTAGGAGCATGCAGAAATCGACTCACTTGGTTGACAGCATAAGAAAGATCCGGGCGAGTGATGGTTAAGTACCGTAAAGCTCCAACAAGTGAAAGATACAAAGTGGGATCAGAATATGGAGATCCGTGAGACACAAGGTAATCATTGGTGGATAATGGAGTGGAAACAGGTTTAGCATCAAGCATTTTAGCACGATCAAGTATGTCATGAGCATATTTTGCTTGAGTAAGAAACAAGCCTTTGTCATCTTCCATGTAAGAAACTTCAAGACCCAAAAAATAACTCTGTTGCCCAAGATCTTTAATTGCAAATTCCGTATGTAATTTAGCAATGAAGTGACGAATAATAGAGGAATCACTGCCAGTAAGAATGATGTCATCAACATAAACTAGAAGATACAAGACTTGGGAGTTTTGTTTAAAAATAAACATATTATTGATATGAGTATATATACATGAGATTACAATTAGATCCTATATAATAGGAATACAACAATATATTATAAAAGTATACAAGATATTATGATATCTTGTCTCTAATACTACCTTAATTAAGGAATTTGGCACATTGATATCAAAGTTAAGAACCAAAAGCCAATAGATCACTATCAACATTTTCTTGAGTGGCTGATTATTTCTATGCCAGTTACTAATTACTGGTTTTGCACCTCTGCAAATTTGTTTATTTAATGTGATATGCAAATTATCACCATTCACCTGGTTTCTGACAAAGGATGGGATGGCCAGTTTATGTTATGTTATAATATATGTATAACACGTACAACTTAATTTGTTTTTATGTGTATGCTTATTATTAGTTTGTTTCTTTTATTTGTTTATCTTTACCAAACATTCCTGTCTCTAATGGATTCATGCTTGTTACCCTGGCATATATATATGTGCAAGATTTACTGTGTATCTATTTGGGTTAGACCTGAAAGATGAGCCTACCTTTGCGTTATGCCACTGAATATTCTTTTTTCTAGCAGAATAATTTTGTGTGCTGTGAAGTGTTCTACTTGAACAATATAATAAGGGAGAAGTTAAGTTTCTTATGATTAAAAAGGAAAGAGTGTGCACTCACAACTAAAGTTAGAGTAATCTTGTGGATTCCACACGACTGCAACAATCCACTCAATATAAAATGAAAGAGTATATCTCAAAACATATAAAACTGAACGAGTGAATGGTGTATGTGGTCCATAAGTGGTGGAAAGATAGATGAGTTTAAAAAATGGAAGGAGTGTGGAATCCATAAGACCCACAACATAAAGACAAATTGGAAAAGGAGAAGGCTCTTTCTTTGATGTATAATGTATTGACGTATTTTCCAGACAGTTGCTTTCAAGCAAAACAGTTAAGTAATGGCGTTACATATATAAAAGGGTATATTACTATATCACTTCATCGAAATTACAGAAATCGAAAGAAACAAGTAAATACAGAAGGTGAGATTGATGGAAAACCTTTCAGTGTATACATGGTAAAAAGAAATTGAAGATAACTAGCAACGCAGAATAAGTCCTTGACAATGATATTCAAATAAAGCATTCCAATAAATACTTTAAATAGTATCAGCACCCATGGCTACAAAATGCCCTTCACTCTCTTCATCTAGCCACCTCTACATCTAAAAATGAAATATAAATGTAAAACTTGTAGCAGAGATTCCGGTATTTGATCATACAAAATAGAAAAAGCCAATACTACTACATACAAAACACAGGAAGCTTAATGGTTAAAAAATTCAAGGCTCGTGGAATCCACACGATTGCCCCCATGCACTCGAGTGGACATCTAAATGAGAAAATATCAAAAGCCCTTCCTGAAATAAACAAAAAGGGAATGCAAGATGGAAGACAAGTAAAGAGAGTGGGATCCCGATCCACACAAAAGCATATTGATGAACCTAATAAAATGAGTAGTCCCCTAGAGAGCATGTATACACATGTTGAAAGTTTAGGATATAATTCAAATGTTACATGTGCTAATTCCTCTTTGCTATTTCTACTTTCACTTTGTATTGATTTTTATGATGCCATGCCACCATCCCCCTAAACAGAATTACAGAAGCATTATATATAGGACTATGACAATTATAAGTGTTTTCCTACTTTATGCCAATCTTATCATTCCTATAAGTAAAATATATATATGAAAGAAGACTGGAATACATATAGAATAACTTGACCAACTTATCCATAAAAAAGAGAATTAATTAATATTTAATACTACTTATTGGTTGAATAAAAGCATCATACCTTTGCCTTTCACTACTACAAAAAGAGCATTACCGACTGCCAAAACTGTCGGTATCCGTCGGTAATACTCTTTACCAACGGAATTGTAACAAACTAAAATCCGTCGAATATTCTTGTCGCTAATTGTTTTGTAACAGATTTCCGACGGCTACGACAAACTTTTAGCAACGGATTTTCCGTCGGTAATCAATAGCAGATAACCGACGGATTTGTGTTTGCAACGGAATACCAACGGAATGATTCAGTAACAGATTATCAACGGATTAGCTTAATAACGAATTACCGACTGTGATGAATTACCGACGGATTTTCTTGTAACAGATTATTACCGACGGATCCTAGCATTATAAAAAAAATTTCATGAAAAATCCAAAGTTTTTATATATTCAAAACAAAAGAATCTTAAAATATACATCAAATCTATACTTTAAAATCAATAAATATAAAAGTAAAAAGTTTCAATATTTGATCAACATTAAAACCATAAATTTCAAATACATATTGATAGTATAAAAATAATTTACATATTTATACAAAATAACAAAACTCATAAGGTGTTCCCAACATGATGTAGCCACCATCTTTCTCCATCACTACTAAATCCTTGATGACATCTTTTCCATTTCATGAGCTTCCATACACACACACCTGCAACCAAGTACACATTCAATCACATGTAACTTAGTGTGTGTGTGTGTGTGTGAGAGAGAGAGAGAGAGAGAGATAATTCTTACTGAAGGGGCCATTTTAAATGATTGATTTGATTTTCAATTTGATCTCGTTCATTCCTGAGAAATACAAGATGTTGCACAAGACAATACATGTCATTGATATGAAAATAAAAATAGACTTAATAAAATTATCTTTAAAAATTACCTTATGAGTGTCTTGTAAGAACCAAAGAAGTTTAACTTCCTTTTCAAGTTTAGGAACAACCAGTATTGTCATTACTAAAGGGTATTTATGTACTTCGGATATACTGACTACCTAAAACATTGTGTATACTTTATTTGGGATTTGTTGATCTGGTAGATCTACAAAAGAGACCTTGACCTAAAGAAAAAAATCAATTAAAACATATAAAAGACACATAGGGGTAAATTAGTAAAAACATTATATTATGTTAACATGACAAAAACAATTTGAACAATTTTGACCGCCAAGTGAGGGTAAGAATATATGAAGGCTCCCTCCTTTAATCCACCCATTAAGATGTATTGTATGTATTAAGTTAAAAAGAAACATGCATATTAAGTCTTGTTCTCATTAATTACATTAAGTCAAAAGAACAAGCATTTACTATGTAAAATACTAAATATGTGTCTGGTCACTGGTGTACCTATCTCTTGTATATCCATATTTTGGACTTTACTAGTTACATCAAGTTCATTAATAAAAACCAAATAACTATTTGTATTATGAACTCTGTCAAATGTATTGTAACATCCTAAAAATCCCGACCAAAAATTTCGTTTTAAATCATTAATAAAAACCATAATTATCAACTATTTCAATCATAAACAAAAATCGTTATATCAAATCAAAGTATCATCTCAAAACATATTCTTTTTATCAGAGTAAACATCTCAGGCTAAAAACTTCTTGGTATGTGTCATTCAGTCATTCCGAGCTCCTCCCTCCGCTACCGGAAGTACCTGAAACCAAAACTGAAAACTGTAAGCACGAAGCTTAGTGAGTTCCCCATATTACCATATACCATACACATAAACAAATATTGCAAACATTGGGACTAGCCCATTACATCGGGCCCTGCCCGGCATCGGACGAATCCGACATCGGGCCCCGCCTATCTCCGGGCCCCGCCCGCTACCCACATACAATTTATATAAACATGCTAATACATAACAAACAATCGTTATACTATAACTGCTAGTCTCAAGGCCCCGCCTATCTTGGGCACTTCCCCTACTCTGCTACTAATGAGATATGGAGCCCCATCCACACTCTGCTAGTGATGAGATACGGGCCCCCGCCCACACTTATCTCCCTACCAGGCACATACAAGTATCACAAAGACAAAAAAAGTATAACTGAACATACACTACTGCCTCGGGTACCACCCAGCATCGAACCGTAGCTCGGAAACATACCTATAATCCTTCCTTGGGCCTCAGATCTAAATCCGGTATACACTAACATACATAAACGGGCCGGCATTGGTGCCTTAGACCCGTTCCTATTGGAGAAAACTCACCTCATAAAATTGATTGTAGAATCCTGCGAATAACCCATCGCTGCTAGTTGGCAGATCCCCGAACTGCTGATCTCTCGACTCCCCGAACTATCAATGCCAAAATATCACTTAGTCCAAAACAATAATCCTTCTTAGGGTAAAATGACCATTTTACCCCCTAGTCCAACTTGGTCTATATCTTAGGCTCAAAGTCATAATATAAAAAGGCGTAACACTAGATGGGCTTCCCAAGCCCATTAGTGGCCCACTAATGGCCCAATTTTCTAAATTGGGCCCAATCCTCCTAATGGGCCTTACCTTATGCCCAAACATCTTCTTGGCCCACATTATCTGACTCCTGATGGCCCACTAAGGCCCAAAGGACCAAAATCCTCTGAATGGCCCAAACCAAGGCCCAAAGGACCAAAATCCCCTTAATGACTCCTGATGTACGCTAAGCGTACTAGCCAAATTGTGTGTACGTTGGGCATACCTGCATGTATGCTCAGCGTACTCCCCTGTTAAGTCACTTTCCCATTAAGTGCTTAATACTCTGATCCAGAAGCTAAAATCACAAATCCAAGTCCTTTTTAACGTCTTAATACATAATGTTACTGACTTGGTGACTTTGCATGCCCCAAACAAGTCCAAAATCCAAAAATGATATTCCATTCTCATAGAAATGCTCTTAACTCATGCATGAACCCAATAAGACATTCAAGATGACAACTTTCTGCCTTAGGGACTCATTTAGAACTGGGAGTAGCAACTCCAAGTCCTAGAAATTGGATTGAACCACAAAGCTTCAACCTTTGGACCAAAATGGTCCAAAAACTCAATCTAAGAGATATAAGAAGACAATCACCAAGTTTAGATCTTTATACCTTGAAAAGGTTAGAAATGAAGCAACAATCCTAGATTTGCAACCTCTCCTTTGAACCACCACATTTCCCATTTCCTTTCTTGTTTGGAAAATGGATCCACAACAACAAAATGCTTCTCTAGTGACCTTCTAAGCTCCAAGAGCACTCAAATATGGATTAGGGTTTTGTAGTAGCTCGTTTAGGGTGGAAATGGAGACTGGCCATCAAGACATAAGGTTCTTTATATAGGGCTCAACCCTAAAATTAGGGTTTGGGAACTCTAATCGTACGTTGGGCGTACGCCCCTCCGCACCCGCAATCACTTAACCCTTCTACTTTGGGTGTACCCCAGCTTACGTTGGGCGTACTCTTGCACTGGCCACCTTGCATGCATGGTCCTTTCTTGTCATCTTTCTCCATTAAGGACCAATATTTCCAATAACTTCAAAGTGTTATAATTCCTTCATTCTAAGTCTGTTCCCGACGAACTTTATACCCACGAAAAGGTGGCGAGAAGCCCTACGCTCCTAACTACACACTCAAGTCTTAAAACCTTTAGAATAAACCCTGGGACCCATAAAAGACCGAATCGCTTATACCCTGGGCCTCCGAAACCACAACCAAAGTACTTTTCAAAACGGGGTGTTACAACTCTCCCCCACTTAAACTAGACTTCGTCCTCGAAGTCTCTCCTCACTAACACCCAACTCCCAACAACTGATTTGAGGAACACAACCAATGATTCTACGCATGAAACAATATTCCCAAGACGACTGAAATCCAAATCGTTCTTCCATTCAGAAGGAAACGAATTTCAAACTCCGCAACCCACATCTGCCTTCCTAGAGTCTGAATCCCAAACTGGTATGTCTCCCTGACCGACTACTCATGCACAACCATCTGCCGGTCAATTATACTTGGCGGAAGGATCAGATAATCCTTCGAGTAGAAGATTCACCCCTGCAACGGTTTGACTCAGACGAGAGCTACACAACATGGTCAAATCCATTACTCTGAGATTATTTAATCTCGTTGCAAGTGGCTTATCACTTCCGATCCACAAGCTACTTCGCACACAAGAACCCTCATGATTGTCACTTCTGCCTGAACACCATGCTGCCTCTTGCCTTCCTTCCAAAAGAGCTGGGACCTCCCAGGTCCGAACCTATCTATCCACTATCTAGAATACCGGATTCCTTCCGGTTACTGAACCCAAGCTCAAACTCTCAGTCGCTCCCAACGACTTCCAAAGAAACTTCAGCTATCTAAAATTGCTCTATCTACCTTGCCACTCTGGCTCCCTAAGTCTTGGGATCCTCGATCCCCCTATCTTGACCTACGGTCCCTACCAGGTCCCACCTGTGCTGCTATAAGCACACGGGCCTTGCCCATGGGTCTCAGCCAAGCTATATCTCGGAGTGGCCTCCCTCACAGGTCCCAACTATCTAGGGCTATGCAGGACCCACTCCATCTTGAAACTTATTGAACTATCCTTTCTCAATATTAATCATGCTATTTATGATATACGGGCCTCACCCTCACTCCGCTAACTAGGAGATACGGGCCCTCGCCCACACTCCTCTAACTAGTTGCTAACGAAATGCTACGGTTATCTAGCAACCTTACTACTCTTCCCGCTCTGCCTAACTGCTGGGGAATGCTACGGAGATCCCATAGTCTTACATCTTGACTAACTTGCATCCTGCCGAGAAAATCTCCCACCTGGTTCCCAACCAGTTATCATCTACCATGAATACACGAACTCAATATTGGGAAGTTTCCCAAACTCCCAACCCGCGCGCTCCTATATCCAAAAAGCCACTTGGGCTACTTTCCTTCCCAACAAAGGTTCGAACTCATCCCAACTCTGCACTTACTTCTACTCCTAACCTCTGGGATAGTTCTCCCCCACTTCGATTCAACTAGATCCCTACAGCTCCCGTCTTGGAAAGGATTCCCAACCCTTCTCTCCATCTAAAGGGTCGATCTGCTGACAACCAACGCTTACCACTGCTAGAGCTCCAAAACTAACCAATACCAAATCTGAACCACTCTTGAAGACTAACAGAATACCTCCCGAGCCCCACTCACACTTGTTATAGTGACTGCATCCTGAGAACCTGCTCTTAAGGGAAACACCTTTGAACTACTACTCTAATATCCAAGGTATGCAGATGGCATATAATCTTAATCATAAGCAAGAACATAATTCCAAAGTTCATTAACTAACATCAATGCAGTACCATAACAAATAAATCACAAATAAAAGCTAATAGGAAAGTGAAAGATACGTACCTGCCACATCAGGGGCTGCTCGCGACTCCTCTGCAATCAACTGGAAAGCCCTGCTACCAGCCGCAGGCGCCCCTGCCCAACCCTTACGGCCATCGGTGATCCTCAAAGTCGTAGGGGCAGGTGCTATCACCTGTCCTGCTGAAAGCAAGCTCAGACACTGGGACTTCTTGTGGCCCCACTGACTGCAATGAAAGCATATCAGGTTTGATCCCTGGCTGGTGGTAGTTGTACAATCTTTGATAAAATGACCAGTCCGGCCGCACTTGAAGCAGCCAGAATCACCACCACTACTGCTCCTGCACACACCCTCTTGCGTCCTGCCACACTTTGCGCATCGGTTGCGGCTCTAATAGTCCCTCGACATCGAGTCCAACCCCTTGGGTCTCTTTCCTAAACATGTGGCTACATGAATCTCATCCGGCTTCCTCTTCCTGAGGTACTCTAGGTCGATCTCCTTCTCCCTGGCTCGAGCAACCATATCCTCCAACGTCTTGCAGCTGGACCTGCTCACAAACTCCTTGATGTCATCCCTCAACATCTTATGATATCGGGCCTTCTTCATCTCCTCGTCTGCGACATACTGCGGAACAAGAAGAGCCCTCTCCCTAAGCTTGGCGGTAATCTCCAAAAACATAAGTCAAAGAATCAAATCAGAGGATCTCATCAAAACTCATATCAACATATCAGAGTAAAAACATCTCATGCTAAACAAATGGTTTTTGGATTAATGTCTAAGCTCGTAACCATATTTGGTAAGTACTTGATCCGGTTGTGCATGGTCATTTTGGGTTGCCTTCACTTAAGCAACTTGACTGGAGAAATAATAGAGAAAAAGGTTATTATGATTTAATAATATATTATAAGAATAATATATTAAAAGAGAAATCATATTTGTTTATTTAACATTGGTCGAGAATTAATTAAGAATTAATTTTGTGATTAAAAGAAGTTAATTAAACTAGGGGGACTGAATTGTAATTATGTGATAGTTGCAAAGTAGGGCAAAGAATGCCCTATATGATAGGGTGGACGAATTCAAGGGGATAAGGCCTTAGAATTCATCCATGATAAGGTTTCTAGGGTTATCCTTTGGACTGCTTGGTGGGCAAGTAATCAGATAAGGATAAGGATTGAAACCCTAGTTCCTACACTTATATAAAAAAACCCCTTGGCATAAGAAAATAGGCCACTTGATCTTAGAGTTCCTAGAGCAAAATTTTACCTCTCCCCTCTCTCTCTCTCTCTCTCTCTCTTGCTTCTTCATTTGCTCTTGGTGTTTGTGAGCCATTAGAGGTACTACATTTGTGGTACTTGCTTTCAAAGACAAGAAGATTCAAGAAACAAGTTGTTATTACAACATAACAACAAGAGGTATGTATTCCATTCTTATTTATGATTTTAGAAATTATCTAGGAGCATGCTAGGTTTCTTTTGTGTTCATAGTGTTGTATAACTAATAGTGAAAACATAGATCTGTATCTAGGGTTGCATGCACACATAGGATTGTTTGTATAAAACCCATCAATGGTGTGTGCACTGCAATCATCCCGAGCTCTTCCCTTTGCTACCGGAAGTACCTGAAACCAAAACTGAAAACTGTAAGCACAAAGCTTAGTGAGTCTCCCCAAACTACCACATATCATACACATAATCATGCTACTAGGAGATATGGGCCCCGCCCATACTTGGCTAACTAGGAGATACGGGCCCTGCCCACACTCTTTTGACTATGAGATACGGGTACCGCCCACACTCGGCTAACTAGGAGATACTGGGCCCGCCCACACTCCGCTGACTACAAGATACGGGCGTTGCCCACACTCGGCTAACTATTAGATACGGGCCCCGCCCACACTCAGCTACTAAGCATACATACAAGTATCACACAGATAACAAGTATAATCAAATCTATCAATCAGTCCTATATCCATATCCAAATAATGCTATGAGATACAGGCCTCGCCCACACTCAGCTATCTATGAGATACGAGCCTCGCCCACACTCAACTACTAATCAATACACATAACATATACGGGCCAGCCTTGGTGCCTTCGACCCGTTCAAACCAGGAGGAAACTCACCTTACTTTCAGATAGTAGTTGAAACGTCTCTGCCCGGAATCAGCTCTACTCACTCCCTGAACCAAAACAACCCCTTAGATAACATTCCATACTCTTAACCCCTAAGGTCAACTATGGTCAAGTCAAAGTCAAAGTCAACGCTCCGAGTTAACTCAACTCGTCGAGTTCTCATGAATCACAGACTCGTGAAATTGCGATCTAACTTGTCAAGTTGTCCTCCAACTCGCCGAGTTCCTCCTTCTTAACAGAAACGGGACTTTCCTAGTACGACTCGTCGATCCCTTATGGACTCGCCGAGTTCCATTAACAGAATTGGGAAATTGCTATATATATAAGATAATACAAGAAATTTTCTTTCAAATATTGAGTGATTATAAAAACTTGATTACATTTATATATTTTAAAGATCCTATTTTTTTTTACCATGGGCCCAAAATATGTTTGGAACGGTCCTATAATTCCAACTTTAAAAGTTGGAAGGAGTGTGCTCTCCGCACTAAAAATAGAAAGTTGGAAACTTTAATATTAGTTTATTAAAAGGTTGTGGAATCCATACAACAGTTGACTTCCCAATTCCATCATAATAACACTTTAACAAGCAAAAGTTCATTTTTGCTTGTATTCATGTTTCTACTTTCTTCCCATCCATCATCATTGGATGGATTTATACTTGATTAATTATGACAACCGGCTGAAGATGCAAAAACATGTATTAGTTATGAGATAGAAAATTCTCTTCATTCCAACTTTCCGTATATTTATCCGGTCAATCCTAGAATCTCAAAAACATCCGGATAATTTCTCAATTAGATTAACTTTTAACGCTTTTAAGCTTATCCTAACAATCTTTAAATCTCATCATCCTTATCCATTGATAGTAAACATATTGGTATAACTAATACATACGGAATACCAGTTTTGGGGTTTCTTAAGATCCTACGGACCATATACATGAATCCAATCTCGCACTATTCATGATTAGGTTTTATGCCTAAAACTCGAAGTTACCATATTTCTACGAATTTTAGCTCCACTATTTTATATTAATCGTTGATTGGTGTTAAATATGACATGAAAACACCTGATGAATACAATATGAAAAAGAGAAAATACATTATTCTGATGCAACTACAAGCCAGTAGATCCTATCCACTTGGTAAGTCCAAAAGTAATAGCCATAGCCATCCACCCTCCAACCAGAATCCTAAAACAAGACTTCACCACCCGACTCCCCCCAAGAACAGCCCCAATCCACCCGAAAACCACAAGCCCCAAGCTCACTGTGGCTGCCACCACCCCCAGCCTAACTTTATGGTCCATTATGAAAGCAGCAGCAAGTAAAGGCATGATGGCCCCCAACATGAATGCTAAGGCTGATGCTGCAGCTGCTTGAATGGGATTCGGGAGTGCTTCCTTCTCACTTTCCTCCTCGTTTCCTGAAATTTTCTTATCTCTTTTCATCTGAGCAACCTCTATATCTCGTTGGGAATAGACTGAAACAAATTCACCTATTGCCATACTGCATGCACCTGCAACTAAGCCAGCAAAGCCTGTAAGAATCATGGCTCTCACATCTTCCTTCACAGCTCCAACTCCCATCATCAGAGATGCAACAGAGACTAGACCATCAGTGGCTCCCAAAACAGCAGCACGCAGCCACTGTCCCCTTTGTGAGTAGTCAAATTCTTTTTCTCTAGACACTTGGTCATGTTCTTGTTCAGATTTGTCTTCAGAAATCCGAATACAAAGATCAATATTTCCAGCCATGATGGTGAAAGTAAGAAAGAATGTGAAAATTATACCACAATTCTCAAAGAATGATAGATGAAATGTTACTTGTGGAAGATAGAATCCCGCCTATGTGTTATATATAGTATATGTATTTCTGTATAATGATCAATAGGTAGGTGGTTAATAAAGTTAAAGATAGTGGGAAATCCACAATCCCTCAGATTTTGGTATTTTTATTATAAGGAAATAGAAAGAGCCAATACTATACACAAAAGAAGGGAAGATTGATGGTTAAAAAATTCAAGGCTTGTGGAATCCACACGATTTCCACTCGGCATGTAAATGAGAAAAACATCAACAGCCTTTCCTAAGTAAAAAGAAAGGGTGGAGTAACCTCAAGTGGTGGAAAGATTGTAAAATATATGAAAAGGGAATGGAAACCACACATACACATATTGATAAACAAAAGAGTGTGATCCTCCTGACAGAATTATAGGAGCAACAGGAGTAGGACAATATAATCGTTTCTCTGTTTTCCTACTTTATTATTAAAGATATTATCCACTTGAAATGGTAAGAAAATTACTACCTTATAAATTAAGGAATTTGGCACATTGATATCAAAGTTACAATCCAAAAGCCAATAGATCACTATCAACATTTTCTTGAGTGGCTGATATATTGAAGTATTTTCAAAACAGTTGCTTTCTAGCAAAACAATTAATTACATAAAAGGGTATATCATCGAAAGGCATGAGTAAATACAGAAGGTGAGATTTATGGAAAACCTTTCAAATTTTCAATGTGTAGATGGTGAAAAGAAATTGAAAAATAACTAGCAACTCAGAAGCCCTTGACAATCATATTCAAATAAAGCATTTCAATAAATAGTTTAAATAGTGTCAGCATCCATGGCTACAAAATGCCCTTCACTCTCTTCATCTGAGCCACCTCTAGTCTACATCTCATAATCAAATATAAACATAACATTTATAGCAGAGGTATGGTTATTATACAAAAATAGAAAGAGCCAATACTACTACATACAAAACAAGGGAAGCTTAATGGTTAAAAAATTCAAGGCTTGTGGAATCAACATGATTGTCACCATGCACTCGACATCTAAATGAGAAAATATCAAAAGTCCATCAACAAATAAACAAAAAGGGAATGCAACCCGAAGTGGTGGAAGACAAGTAAAATATATAAAAAGACAGTGGGATCCACACAATAGCATATGCTGAGAATATAGATGAACCTCATAAAATGAGTAGGCCCCTAGAGAGCATGTATACACAAGTTGAAAGCTTAGGATATGATCAAAATTCAAAAGGTCGATGAAATCCAAAGATAATAACTAGTGCTACTTCCTCTTTGCTATTTCAAACTCACTTTGTATTGATTTTTATGATGCCAATCCCCTAAACAGAATTACATACAGAAGCATTATAGGACTACAACAAATATAAATCTTAACTATGTTTCCCTACTTTACACCAATATTATCATTCCTATCATAACATTCACAGGAGTTTTTAGGATTTCTATTTACAAATCGTTGCACAATAACAGAAATAAAAGAATGTTCATCAATACAGCTTGCCAAGAGCCATGTTATTATTCGGATTATTAGAGGCATAATCATCACTTGAAGCTCCATATTTGGACCTTCAAAGCATATCACAAAAATCTGAGAACATTTTGGTGAGCAGACTGTTCATACTACAGTGCATATTGTCATGATGGCTAGGAATGAAATAAGATATGATACAATGTCTAGAGATTATTTCTAAAGTGAGGTGATTGCAGTAAATAGCAACACAATTTGCTTCTTTTACCATTATGACAATATACTTGGATTTTTACCCTTAACATCAAGATACTTGCAATTTTTTTTAACCAATTATAACAATTTTTCGTGTTTTCTATTACCACTTCTTTATTTTGATTATGTGGCATCCAGCATCCTATATATTAATATATGATGTGACTATATAAATGCCAAATAATTACCCAACTAGCACCAAATAACAGATAAAATAAACAAAGCTAGAGGGATTCAAACCCAGGCTTCTACTAAAGTGAAAAGCTTTACCAGCTATGCTACATACCTTTTAGGATATTCTACTAAATCGATTTATATTTTGTTAAATTGTCTAGTTTTTATATTATTTTTCTTTTGTACTATTTATTTTTCAAACTTATCAAAACCTATTAAAAAAAATTCAGACCCATATCACAAGAAGTAAAACTTCAGATGGCTAATATATCAAAATACTACTATTGCAAAAGCTATACTTAGAATATGTATTAATAATGAAATTAAAATAAGTAAAACATAACCCAATTTGACCAACTTTTTTAATAAATGTGTCGAAATTGCCATATGTGCTCAATATTAAGACCCGAGGGTATGGGAGGGAAGTTTCCCTCACTTTTTGTGGGTCATACCCCTCTTTCCCTCACTTCTCTTTCCCTCACCTAAAACCCAAGGAATGGATAGGAAGCCCTTCCCTCAATTTTTTTTATTATTATTAAAAAAAATTATTTTTTTATATGATTTATAATTATTAAATTAATACTAAACATAAAATTTAATTAAAAATAAAAAGCATTTCATTAATTAAAATAAAATTTACATTAAACCTAATATTTAAATAAGTAGAAAAATAATAAAAAAAATAAAAAAGCGCAAAAAAAATAATAATAATAAAACAACCCACAAAATAGAAAACATAATTAATATCCTAATTTTATTTAAACCAAAATACGTCACTCGGAATCATCGTCTTCGTCGTCGCCCTCATCGTCCTTGTCATCGCCTTGATCGTCTTCATCATTCTCCCCAGCGTCACTCTCGTCGTCGAAATCTTCACTCTCGACGAACATATCAGAATCTTCATCTGATTCATCAAACAAATCATCATGAGAAAAATCTAATGGGGGTTGAATATGAGTCCTATAAATGTGCTCCACCAAATCAGCACGAAGGCGTGATGAATGTCGCGATTGTGTACTTCTCGTCGTGTACAATTGGTGGATATCCTTGATAGTTGGTTTGCGCAAATATCGTTGCTCATAAACCAAATAGATCGTTTTGCAGAACTTGTACACACACTCCCGCACGGTACGCTCTGACATCCTAAAATACTCGTCTTATTTGTCTGCGCCCATGTCGTATGCTAGCTGACGAATTGCAGCCATGCATTTTTGAATGGGAGAGAAACCTCTTTTCCGCCTTGCATCCATTTTCCATTGGAAATATGGAAAGCGGACTTCCAAATCGCCAACAATACATAAGAATAGTTCCTTCATCATCTGGAACTGACGTCGAAACTTTACAGCGTAGATGGCGTTATCTGCAAAATAATCTTTTATAAGGCGATCGTGTCTGGCTTCGTGATTTCTACGCAACGGCGGCTTTCTTGGGTTAGATCGTGCACGTGATGTTTCGCCTAGTCGGTTTTGATAGTATGTAACCATTTTCGCCATGACGGAACCGATAAACTTAGCCTCCTCTACAGCCGTCGAATCGGATAATGAAGATGATAACATTTTGAATAATATTTTTTGGAGAGAAATATAGGTTATGGGTTAAAAAAAAGATAGAATGTTGTAGTATTTATAGGTTAAGAAAAGGGAAAGAATATATATATATATATATATATATATATATATATATATATATATATATATATATATATATATATATATATATATATATATATATATATATATATAGCCGTTTGGATTCAAAAAAAGAAAAAAATAAATAAACAGCCAATCATGTGAAGAGAGAGAGAGTGCGGGACTCCCTCCCCCCACCTTTTTCCTGCGTTTCCTTTCCCGCACCCCTGGTGCGGTGTTTCTTCATGCGGGATCGTTTGCCCCGGCTTCCCCGCTCACCACTCTGTCCGGCCTAATAGCTTTAGATTGCTTATTGATAATGAAATTGAAAAAAATTAATGTTACTTTTTATATAATTATAATACATGAAAAAACATGCACTTGTAATTTTACTTAGTGTGTTACAAGTTTGATATGTTTTGTAGGTTTTAGTAAGTTACAAATGTAAATAGTACAAAAAATCAAATTAATAAAAAACTAGACGACTTAACAAAATATAAAACGATTAAGGTCAAATTAAAAATAACAAGAGGTATATAGTGAAGATGATAAAGCATTTCTTTATTTTAATTTGTTATTTGGTATTAATTGGATGCTTAGGTGGAATTTATATTTCCACGAACGAGGGATCAGTTTTAGGACCAACAAAACTGAGAGACTGTAAGGTTGTAGAGAGTCGTTCAAACCATGCTCTCGGTGCCTGTTTCAATTCATATAAGGATTTATGGAGTAAACAAACATGATCAGGTCTTGATTTATCAACAAAGCCCGGTGGTTGACGTAGATAAACCGTTTCCTTGAGATCACCATGGAGAAAGGCGTTTTTAACATCAAGTTGTCTGAGAGACCATTGATTTGTCATAGCAAGAGATAGAATAACACGGATTGTTGTTTCTTTGACACTGGGACTGAATGTCTCTTGGTAGTCAACACCCTGTTGTTGTTGGTTGAAGCCTTTCGCCACAAGGTGGGCTTTGTAGCGAGTAACATTCCCATTTGCATCCTTTTTTTATCCTGTAAACCCACTTTGAATCAATGATATTAGTGTTTTTAGCAAATGGAACTAGAGACCAAGTTCCGTTTTTTACAAGTGCATCAAACTCTTCAGTTATGGCTTGATGCCATATTAGGGATTTGTTAGCAATGGTAAAAGAGGATGGTTCAATAGAATCAGCAAAACAATTAGAAGAGAAATAGGTTGATGGGTCATATCTAGTGGTGGTTTTTGGGTTTTGGCAAAGGTTGGGAGGTCGGGTACGGGGTTGTGTGGGTAATGGTGAGGGTTAGGGCTGAAAATTGGGTGTAGGGGCAGCAGGTATAGGCTGAGTTTGTGGGTTGTTAGAAGGCTAAAAAGAGGCAGCAGCGGGTGTAACCGGGGCTGCAGCAGGCTGAAAAAGAGTTGCAGTAGTAGGTGGGTCCGGGGTTGCATTTTGAGTGTCGGGAATGGGTGGAGGTTGTGGAAAGGAGGAGAAATAAGGAGGTTCTTTTTCAGTAGGTAAAGGTGTAGGAGAAGGGGTAAAAGGGAAAATTTCTTCATTGAAACGAACATGATGCGCAATGTATACGCGATCAGTGGTTGGATCCAAACACCGATAGCCATGATGAAGAGTGCTATATCCCAAAAAGACACACAGGGTGGATCTAAAATCCATTTTATGTCGGTTATATGGGCGAAGATACGGGAAGCATTAACACCCGAAGATTTTAAGGAAAGAATAATCTGGGGTTTTATTGAAAAGATGCTCAAAAGGAGATTTGTTTGAGTAATTACGAGAGGGCAAACGGTTAATTAAGTAAACCGTTGTCTCGAAAGCAAAGTCCCAAAAACGTGGAGGAGCATGTGAGTGAGCAAGGAGAGCAAGGCCCGTTTCCACCACATGCCGGTGACGCCGCTCAACAAGGCCATTTTGGGCACTTGTGTGAGGGCACGAGCGGTGATGGATTATACCAAGAGAGGTAAAGAAAGATGCAAGATTGCGAAATTCACCCCCCCCCCCAAATTGGTTTGAACTTGTTTAAGTTTTGTTGTAAATTGTCTTTCAACCATGAGAACAAAGTTTTTAAAAGTGATATAAACATCCGATTTTTGATCTGATGGGTAAAACCACATGTATCGTGAATGATGATCAACGCATTATAAAAAAAATATCGATGACCACTAGAAGAAGTAGATGGGGCGGGACCTCAAACATCACAATAAACTAAATCCAAAACATGATTACTACGATAATTTGGAAGTGGCAATGACAATTTTGACAATTTCCCCATTTGACAACTAGAACATAAAGAAGAAATTACATGTGAAGAAATAGGTAAATGACTACGAGAAATAATTGATTGAAAAACACGAGCATGAGGGTGCCCAAGACGATGATGCCAAGTGGTTGATGATGCTTTAATGGTGGTGAAAGACATATGAGGAAGAGACTTCAATTTTGGGAGACACAACGAATATAGCCCTTGATTACTTGGTCCCGTGAGTAGGATGGAACGTGTAGACTCGTCCTTCACAACAAAAAAGGACGAATGAAATTCAAAAAACACGTTATTATCTAAGCAGAATTGTTGAACAGATAAAAGGTTCTTTTTGATTTTTGGGACATGAAGAACATTAGATAGATTAAAGGTTTTGTTGGGAGAGTATAGTTTAGATGAACCAATGTGAAAAATAGGGAGAGGATTACCGTCACCAACATGAAGAGAACTGTTGCCATTGTAAGCATCAGCATTGTCTAAAGTTGTGAAGTCGGGTGTAATGTAACTGTTTGACCCAGTGTCGGGAAACCATGTTGAACTGGCAGTCGAGCCATTTTCTGAGAATGTTGTATAATTAGCTTGTGACACATCACGAGCTGAAGCTAAAGTAGGCTGATTTGGGCATTGGTTTGGAATATGACATATGCCACATCGGTTACAGTGGCCATAAACCATATTATGAGTTGAAGCCCAAGCAAACTGACGTTGACGAGTGTTACCATGGAACCAGAAATGCTTGAATCATCATGATTTCGGTTGTAGTTGTCACGAGAGTTACCACGACGCTTGCCCCGATAATTGTTTGAAGATCGGTTGGTATAGAAGGCTTGAGGCTGATTGTTTATAGCCACAATGAGGCTGATTTGGTAGCCAAGTTTGTGTTGCCAGCTGATGTAAAGTAGTCAATTGTGCTGGTGGCAGCTGGGAGGCATGAAACAGGTGGGACAGCAGCCGTGAAAGCCTGGGGGACTGCTGGAAGTGATCGATTTATCATAAACTCATGATCACTTAATAACCCATGCAATTCATGGAAGGTTATTGTAGGGAAACGAGCCAACAGATTTGGCTTTAGGCCATTATATTCATCACATAGCCCGGAGATAGCTAGCATGGTTAGGTCTTTGTCTTTTACGGGTTCTCCAATATTGGCTAAAGCAGGTGCATATTCCTGTGCTCGGGTGAGATAGGCGGATGATGTTTCATCACCCTTCATCTCGATCTTCAAAAGTTGAGTCTTCAATGTGTATTCACGAGAAGAGTTGTTGGGGGCATAGGCTCTTTCAAGGGAGAGCCATAGATCCCGGGAAGTCGTACCTTGAACATGTTGATAGGAGGCTTCTGAAATAGTAGAGGCAAGAAGCATCCGCACGTGTGCATCATTGGTAATCCAATGAAGATAGCTAGGGTTATCAGTGGAGGTCGTGTCAGTAGTTGCAACAGTCTTCGGTGGAGGACATTGGATGGTACCATCTATATAACCGAATAGACAATTGGTGACCAAGAAGGGCTGAATCATTTGCTTCCAAAATCCGTAGTTGGTGGATGAGAGTTTAAAGGCGAATTTGTGAGTAGTTTTCTCAACATTGGTAAAGGATTGGATCATCGCCATTGAAGAATGATTGAAAGAATAAAGAAAATTTAAAAAAAAAAAAAGAAAAAAAAAATCGGTGATTTAGGGTTACAGAGGCTCTGGCGGCTCTGATACCATAATAAGCCACCGAATGATTTTGTATTATCTTAAGATTTGAAGATTACAATAAAGGTCCTATATATAAGACTAGATATTACACTTTAGTACCATCTATAATAAGATAAATAAAATAATGTTAAATATCTTAAATATATATTGTCTATTAAACAGGATGCCACATAATCAAATGCTAACTAAGGGTAAAAACTATTATAATGGATATAAAATTGTAGGCACATTGCTACTAAGGGTAAAAATAAAAGTATATTGCTCAAATTGGTAAAAGATACAGACTATGTCACTATTTCTAGCAATGTGCCTTTCCATGTATAAAAGTCCACTAGCTTCTGAATTAGAGTGCTAAAATGTTAAAAGGTAAAAGGCAACACAACATAACATTTAAGGCAACAACTAAAGTAGCTAACTTAGATTTGAAAAGTCGATATAGTTAGCTAATTTTATGCGATCTTGTTAGGCAAAATGGGAATTGAGATAAGTTTGTTGTGTGACCTGGAAAATGAAGGAATAGAGGCACAAGAAGAAGACAGGTGGCATGATCGATGGTAATCAAAAGCCATGGATAAAAAAATAAAAGGGAGTATGTGATCCACAAGTAGTGGGAAAGTAAATAAAATATATGAAAGAAGACTGGAAATCTGGAATACATATAGAATAACTTGACCAACTTATCCATAATAAAGGGAATTAATTAAAATTTAATACTGTACTACATATAGGTTGAATAAAAGCATTATACCTTTTACCTTTTGACTTCTTTTTACCAATATCTCTTTGGATGACTAGAAGCTTTTGTTCACCATGAGCGTACACAGCTTAGCTGTAACTTGTCAGAACACTGATCCATTGAAATAGTCTAGCAAGATGTTTAATAATACATTTTACAAACTTTGTGCTTCTTAAAAAAGCTAATTTATGATATTACACAATACGCTACAAGAAAACCACTAGAAAGGTGGAAAGGTGTGTAGGATAGCAATTGCATCACGGAATGAAGTGGTTCCAACTTTTTAAAATTTGGAAGGAGTGTGCTCTCCACACTACAAATGGAAAGTTGGAAACTTTAATATTAGTTTATTAAAAGGTTGTAGAATCCACACAACACTTGACCTCCCAATTCCTTTATAAATTATAATAACATTTTAACAAGCAAAAGCTCATTTTTGCTTGTATCATGTTTCTATTTTCTTCCCATCATCATTGAATATGCAAAACATGTATTAGAATTGAAAAAGAAATTTCTTTTCATTGGAACTTTTCTTGTTTGTATCCTGCCAATCCTTAAATCTCAAAAATATCCAGATAATTTCTCAATTAGATTAACTCTTAATGCTTTTAAGCTTATATATCCTAACAATCCTTGAATCTCATCATCCTTATCCATTGATAGTAAACATAATAGAATAATTACTTGACCAACGGAATACCATGTACATGAATCCAGTCTAGCACTGTTCATGATCAGGTTTTGTGCCCAAAACTCGAAGTTACCATGTTAATTTCTACCAATTTTATCTCCCCTGTTTTATATTAATCATTGATTGGTGTTAAATATGACAAGAAAACACTTGATGGATTGACAATAACATCTTTGTGAGTAGTCAAATTCTTTTTCTATAGACATTTGGCCATGTTCTTGTTCAGATTTGTTCTCAGAAACCGGAATGCATACATCATTATTTCCAGCCGTGAAAGCAAAAGAATGAAAGAGAAAATTATATAACAAAGGGCTAGGGGTGCAGCTTTTCCCAAGTAAAAGCCTTTCTGGATGGCAAAACACTTATGTATAAGTATAACACAACTTAATTTGTTTTTATGCGTATGCTTATTATTAGTTTGGTTCTTTTATGTCCATTTGTTTCATCTAAATACCAAACATTCATACACCCAAAATTCCAACAGAATCTCCTAATCCAGCAACATCTACTTCATGGGAGTTGAAAAGAAGCACCAGTGTAATTTAAATTTCTTTCACATGGGAGTGTACGACCCACTTAAGACGCATGCAATATTGATCCAATGAAATATTCTAGATGCTTAAGCAAAAAACAACAAAAACTATAATAAATCTAATTACATAATCTTAATAATATATTTATGAGCTCTGTGCTTCTTAAACAAGCTAATTTATTTATGATATTACACAACACAAGAAAACCACAAGAAAGGTGGAAAGGTGTGTGGGACAGCAATTGCATCAAGGAATGGAGTAATTCCAACTTTAGAAATTGGAAGGAGTGTGCTCTCCACACTAAAGATGGAAAGTTGGAGACGTTAATATTAGTTTATTATAAAGGTTATGGAATCCACACAACATGACTTAACCTCCCAATCCCATCATAATAACACTTTAACAAGCAAAAGTTCATTTTTGCATGTATTCTTTGTTTCTATTTTCTCTCCATCATCATTGGATGGATTTATACTTGATTAATTATGACAACTGGCTGAATATACAAAACATGTATTAGTTATGAGATAGAAAATTCTGTTCATTCGAACTTTTCCATATATTTATCCTGCCAATCCTTAAATTTCAAAGGGTAAATTACACGGATGGTCCCTGTGGTTTGGGGTAGTCTGCATGGTTAGTCTCTACAAAGAATTTTTAACTCGGACGGTCCCTATTATATATTTTTGCTGTGGGTTTGGTCCCTGCCATACGTGAAATGCCTATTATATCATTTTTATTTTTTATTTTTTATTTTATTATTAATTTTAATTTTTTTTAAAACTAATAATTTTGAAGCCCCACTCTATATCTCACCCATATCGTGATTTGTCTCTTTCCCCTAAACACTTCCCCTCTCTCTAACTCAAACCTTCCCTCTGCCGCCACCGGAGAAGAAAATCGGCCCCAAAATCTCTAGCAAAGTAGATACATCACGAAGATTAACAAAGAGTGAGAACATGTCTAATAATCTCCTTGGCGATTTGAAACCTTATAACCCACCCAATCCGGACGACCCTCACCATCCTCTTCCCTGGTTTTTAAGAAATCCATTTTATGGTGGTCTCGTGGCAGAGAAGAAGGCAATCGCCGGAAAACACACCTCTCGTCCTCCCCCTCTCTCGTACCAGAAAATGCACCTCTCATACTCCTCTCAAGCCACCATCAAACAACTATTGTTGGTGTACTCCACCTCTCTCGTCATCCCTGGTAGATTCAAATCTGTGGTAGAATCCCGTCTGCAACTCAGCTATATGTAAACCTTCACTAGAAGAAATTTGCTTCGATTGGCTTTGAATTATGTGATGGTGTCTTCTCCATTGTCAAAAACGAATTCACCAAGTATGCAATAGGGTGATTTGAAGTATATGTAATGAATTTCTAGGTGGGTTTTCTACAAATCATAATTCAGTGATGGTAGGTAGAGCAAATCCGATTGTATCACAAATTGGGTTCGAAATCGTCGAGGAGACGGTGACGTGAATAATGTCCTGGTTATAGATTGCTTATTGGGTACTAAAGAGAGGTTTGATTTTTTCTTTAGCTCGTCGGTGAAGGAGACTGTGAAGGGAGCTCAGTTGTTGTTAGTTGGATATGCCAGAAAGGGGGAAGGGGAGGGGATTATGTTTGTAGTACTTTAATTAACTATTATTAATTTTATTGTTTAAATAAGTAATAAATTAAAAAATAAATAACAAATTTATTTTAAAAAAAAAAAAAAGATAGTTGGGGGTAAAATTGTCTTTTTACATATGACATGACCAAACGTACAACAAAAATGTATAATAGAGACCGTCTGAGTTAAAAATTCTTTGTAAGGACTAACCATGCAGACTACCCCAAACCACAGGGACCATCCGTGTAATTTACCAAATTTCAAAATATTCAAATAATTTCTTAATTAAGTTATTTCTTAATAAGATTCTCTTAAGTTATGTTTCGCCGTACTAGCTAAAAACTAGCTGCTATAGCTTATAAGTTTCTCCTAACGATCCTTAAATCTTTTTATCCTTATCTACTGAGAGTAAATATTGGTATAAATATATATAGAAAGACCAGTTTTTTGGTGTTCTTGAGATCTTACAAACCACATACACGAATCCAATCTTAGCATTATTTTTAAAGTTTGTTGCCTAAAACTCGAAGTTGCCATCTCTTTGGATTATTCCGTGACTAATTTAATGAAAGCTAGACATAGTCAAAATATCCCAAAGCTTCAAATACCCTATTATATCCCCATATTTCTACCAATTTTATCTCTCCTGTTTTATATTAATCATTGCATGGTCTTAAATATGACATGAAAACACCTGATGGATTGACAATAACATCTTTGTAGGATTGGAACCAACAACCTTATGGCTATAGCAGGAGTATAATACATACAAAGTTGAAGTTTCAAACGATACAATATGAAAAAGAGAAAATACATTATTCTGATGCAACTACCAGCCAGTAGATCCTATCCACTTAGTAAGTCCAAAAGTAATAGCCATAGCCATCCACCCTCCAACCAGAATCCTAAAACAAGACTTCACCACCCGACTCCCCCCAAGAACAGCCCCAATCCACCCAAAAACCACAAGCCCCAAGCTCACTGTGGCTACCACCACCCCCAGCCTAACTTTATGGTCCATTATGAAAGCAGCAGCAAGTAAAGGCATGATGGCCCCCAACATGAATGCTAAGGCTGATGCTGCAGCTGCTTGAATGGGATTCGGGAGTGCTTCCTTCTCACTTTCCTCCTCGTTTCCTGAAATTTTCTTATCTCTTTTCATCTGAGCAACCTCTATATCTCGTTGGGAGCTCACTGAAACAAATTCACCTATTGCCATACTGCATGCACCTGCAACTAAGCCAGCAAAGCCTGTAAGAATCATGGCTCTCACATCTTCCTTCACAGCTCCAACACCCATCATCAGAGACGCAACAGAGACTAAACCATCAGTGGCTCCCAAAACAGCAGCACGCAGCCACTGTCCCCTTTGTGAGTAGTCAAATTCTTCGTCTTGTATACAGATGTGGCCATGTTCTTGTTCAGATTTGTCCTCAGAAACCCGAATGCATAGATCAATATTTCCAGCCATGATGGTGAAAGAATGTGAAAATTATATCACAAAGAATGATAAATGAAGTGTTGCTTGTGAAAGATGGAATCCCTCCTATGTGTTATATATAGTATGCATTTGTGTATAATGATATCAGTGGGTAGGTAGGTGGTTAATAAAGTTAAAGATAGGGGGAAATCCACAATCCCTCAGATTTTGGTATGTTTATTATTATAAAGAAATAAAAAGAGACAATACTACATACAAAACAAGGGAAGATTTGATGATTAAAAAATTCAAAGCTTGTGGAATCCACACAATTGCCACCATATGCACTCACCATCTAAATGAGAAAAACATACACAGACCTTCATAAGTAAAAAAAGAAAATAGCACTAATACAATTTACAGCTACAAGTTAAATAAATCCCCAACTTAAGTTGTGTTATAATATATGTATACCCCAACTTAATTTGTTTTTATAAGTATTATTAGTTTGTTTCTTTTATATTCATCTGTACCAAACATTCCTATCTCTACTGGATTCATGCTTGCTACCCTGGCATATGTTTAAGATTTACTGTATATCTTATTAGGTTTAGACCTGCAAGATGAGCCTACCTTTGCATTATGCCACCAAATATTCTTTTTCTAGCAGAATAAATTTGTATGCTGTGATGTGTTCTACTTGAACAATAATATAATAGGGAGAGCTTACCCTTCTTTTAAATTATAATGAAAAGGAAAGACTAGTGTGCACTCACAACTTAAGTTTTGAGTATTCAATCTCATATAAATATTAAAGATAGTGGAATCAACATTATGGCTGCCTCAACCCACTCAATATAAAAATGAAACAGTATCTCAAATTAAACATATAAAACTCAATGGTGTGTGGAGTCCATAAAGATGAGCTTATAAAATGGAAGGAGTGTGGAATCCACACCACCCACAGCTTAAAATATTGGATGGAAAAGGAAAATGCTCCTCTAAGGCTCTCTAATATATTGACCTACTTTCAAATAAAGAAATCAAAAGAAACTGAAGAAATAGTATCAGCAGCCATGGTGACAAACTTAAAAATGCATGCATGTCTTTTTTCTTGATTTCAATATGTTTGCAGACAGAATATTGTTATCTGAAGTATATGGTACTTGGATTGTAATACATTTCAAGTTTTTCAACTTATGTAAACTATATTGTGATTTTTCCCTACTTTACACAAATCTTATCATTCCTTTCATAACAATCACACGAGTTTTTAGGATTTCTATTTACAAATCATTGCACAATAATTCAGCTTCCCTAGAGCCATGTCATTATTCATATTATTAGAGGCATAATCCCAACTTGGACCTTCAAAATGTATCACAAAAGCTGTGAACATTTTGGTGAGCAAACTGTTCATAATACAGTGCATATTGTCTAATTTTAATTGCAGTGGTCCACTATTTGTTTTAGATTGTTTTAGTGCTAACCACTAAAGCTTAAGGGCACCATTATATATTAAAGCATTTATAACAAAAACTAAAGAAGCTAACATTATGATGTGTAGTAAAGAAATAAATATAACATGCAGATCCCCTATAATGATATTTGAAGTAAAGAATGTGTGCCACCCACAAGCACTTGTAATGATATTTAAATAAAAATTATGTCCTTAATACAATGTCCACAGATTTTTTCTAAGTGAGGTGAATTGCTATAAATAGCAACAAGTTTTGCTTCTTCAACTGTTATGGCAATATACTTGGACTTTTAGCTGTAATAACAAAATACTTACAATTTTTTTTTACCAATTATAGCAACATTTTACATGTACTCCATTACCATTTCTTTATTTTGATTATGTGCATCCAATTAATTACGGTGTGTCTATATAACAAGTAAAAACAAACAAAGCTAGCGTAAAACATAACCTAGGAAAGAAAGATCTTTCTATGCTAAATCGATTTATATTTTGTTAAAGTGTCTAGTTATTATATAAATTTACTTTTGTACTATATATTTTTCTAACTTATCAAAACCTATAAAAAAATCAAACCCATATCATAAGAAGTAAAAATTAAGATGGTTAATATATTATCTATTACAAGCACTATATTATATTTTTATCAATATAATGACATTGAAATTAGTAAAACATAACCCAATCGATGGAAAGATAAGTAGAATATATGGAAAGTGAGTGGAGCCAAAAGCCCCGAATAGAAAACTGGAAGGGAGTGTGGAATCCACAAGTAGTGGAAAAATAATATAAATATATGAAAGGAGAGTGGAAATCATCATGCATGTATGCAGATTTAATTGTAAAGGTAAACATTTTAGATGTTTAAGCAAAAGCAACAAAGCTGAAATAAGTCAAATGATATATCTTAACAAAACATTTATAAATAAATCAAATGCTTAAAGAACTAATTTACTATATTACACAATACCAAAAGAGACCACTCTCGAAGTTGGAAAGCTTTGTAGGATAGCACTCACATCAAGGAATGATGGATTTAGGTAATATTAATATATGCCCATTTTTAATTTAGAAGTGTGCACTCCACACTTCTTCTAAGTTTAATATTAGTATATCAAAAGGTCGTGGAATTCACACCACACTTGAACTCCCTACAGCTTAAGCAAGCAAAAACTAATTTCTTTTTTTTTTTTCATATTCCTGTTTCTTTTTTCTTCCCATCATAAGTGAAATTTTGTTTTTTTCAGTAATGTCATGTGACTCCTACAAATAAATTTATTCTCTAAACTAGCCATTATATTCTCGTTAGCAGCACTCACTCATATTCACATTTCAATTAATCCTTCTTCAAGGGAAAATAACACATTAAAGAAGCCTAACTTTTCTAATACTAATAGTCATAGATAAAGATCAGATCTTGAATAGACCCAACAAGACTTTATGTCACTAATCAGTCATATATATTAAACGTGAGTGTCACCATATGATCTTTTTAATACTTACATTGTACTTGCATCACATGCTTCTATAAATCCAAATTAAGATATAAAAGTTTTGGTAAAGTCAAAGTGTAGTCTTATCATGATTATTTGGTTCATGGATTCTGAAGGAATCCGAATAAATTGGAATGAAGAAATTAATTGATAACGTGCTTGGTTGAAAGATCAATGGGATTGATTTCCATCAAATTCCATAGCTAATTGATTTTATCATCCATTGACCCTTACCAAAGAATGTAAATTTCATTCCTCAGCTTCTATAAATAAATAAATAAATAAGACCAAATGGACCTTGGAAACTTTTTTATAAAAAACACATCCCTGCAAATGTATGTACACTAATTACATTTAATTTCTTATTATCTTATATTTATATAAAAATTTAAGTTATATGATTTTCAAGTTTTACGTTATACCATTGTCATTATAATAAATTAAATTATAGATATTTTTGACTTCCTTTTACTTTTTATTTTACCAAAACATTTAAACTGCATTTACCTGTGTTATGAGAGTAAATGTAACGTTTTTTACATCTCTGCTTTTTTGTAAATTACATAGCGTAAAAATTATCAAATTACAATAAATTTTATATCAAAACATACATTAAAAACTCCTTAATAGACATGAACTCATGATTTTCAATTCTTTTACATGCAAGTAAAATTGATTTATTTGTCAGTAAAAGGATTTAAGAATAAAGTTTCATAGATAAAAAGATCTGGTACATGGTAATTAATTCAGTATTTCAGTCATTTTGATAAAACGAGAAAGAATTAACAAATAATTCAATAAAGGATAGTTCTGTCATTTTATATACTTTACATTCCGATCCTTTGATAAATTTACAAACCAAACAGAAACCAACAAAGAATTTCATTCCATTACATGTCTCAACCAAATGCATTACAGATTCAAATTCCAATTTATCTTAAAGATTCAAACTCCTTAATAGACATTCTGTAAAGCAAGTGTGCCCTAAGAGAAGATGGGGTAGTTACTTTCATTATTTTATAAGGCAAGGGGTAGGATTGTGGAGGGCATCATTAGTCTTACAATGAATGATTCACAAAAAGGCATCATTGGTTTTAATCAAACTATTAGCTGATATGTCTTGCATTATCCCAGGTGTGGATATTATTTTGGTGTCAAGCTAATGAGATCCTAGTGTTTCTTTGGTGTGAAGCCTGGATGTTTATCATCTTTCTCAAACTTCTAATTAAATTCTGCTCTAAATAAAACAGTTTGTCCTTCATTTACTTGGTAACTGACAGATTGTGTATTTGTGCCTTTGTTGAGTTAGATCTATTTTCTCTTGAGTTAAAACTATAGGTCTCTTGTGTTAAAACTACAGGAGAGAGACTAAATGAAAGAGAGAGTAATTGGAGGCCAATTCATGTAACTTAAGCACATTGAATCATGCAAAATGAGGCAAACATCAAGAGTATATCCTCTTCCTTTTCACGAAACCAAAAGGAATTACATATATTAACAAAATTTTGTCAAGTACATTGGAAAGTTACAAAGGGTATCTGAATAATGAGAGGTTTAACTCCAAATCATTTGTGCATGATACAGGATTCATCACCAATCATTAACAACTAACTACAGAAAACATACCTGAAATTTCAGATTTCTCATTGAGCAAGACATGCAGGAGCTTTAGATCTCTTGTATTTCAACAAAAAGCGGTTAGCATTCTTGTCGCCTATTTCACAAATTTCACCATTTCTAAAATCCTTTGTATCACTCGTGTCCTCAGCATTCAAATCAGCAGAACCAATATAAGACCCAAAATCGGAATCCTTAACAAAAACTGAAGTTCTCGGATTGCATTTTCTCATTCTGTGGTATTTCAATAGAAATCGATGTGGATCCAAACTGAATCTTACCCTGTCATTTTCTTGACACTCATTGCCACTTGAACTATTCTCTGCATCGGAACCACAACTAGAAGTCTTCAATCCAATAGAAGAAGATACAGAAACATGTTTATCCATTCCTTCACTTAGCTCAACTATAAAAGATTCACATTCTCTAACATGTGAGCAAGCTTTACTACTGGAACGCCTTCTAGAATAGAATATAAGTGGTGCATTTGAAGTAACTGAATTCTTCAAGCCACTCTTCACACGCCTTCTGGAATAGAAAATTAAGGGTACACCCAAATTCCCTGAATTCATCAAGCTAGTCTTCTTGCTGGCTCGCCTTCTTGAATAGCATCTTATCTGTGCATTATCCCCTGTAAATGAACTCATCAAACACGCATATCTAGAAATCCTAGGAGAGCTATTAATCTCTCTGTGCAACATAAAAGCCAAATTCTTGTCATCTACAACCTTTGACTCACTACTCCCTGCAACATTTGTATTGGAAACAACATTTAACACACCTTTAACTAATTCAACAGCGCTTTTTGCAATCACAGATTTCTTTAAAGCATCATCACTAGCTTTTTCTGCAGCAGCAAACTTTTTTCCAACTTCTTCACCTACAGAAACCCTAGATTCAGGCAAAGTAGCAGCCCGCTCACAAGACTGCTTGTTGTGTTTCTTTCTCTTCCTCTTCCCCACTCCAATCGAGCTAGCAACCGCATCAGGAACCCAACAATCAACACAAACGGAAAATCCTGGCCCCGAACCAAACTTAGCTACACAGTCTTTATGAATACTATGCTGGCAATCAAGGCACTTAAAGCAATCCTTATCATCACCCACAACAGAAAAACAGTACGGACAGAGCTCGGAAGATTTCACTCGCTTAGTGCATTTTTTACACAACAAGACTACGCGCCACATGCTGTCCAGTGGTTGAAGTCTCTCCCTAGGGTTCGTGTAGTTGATCCGGACAGCGCAACTATGGCAATCGGATAAGTTGGGCAAGTCTCTAGTCTTTTTCGCGAGCCGATCGGAGGATGAGTCGGAGGAAACAGTCGATTCTGGCGATACAGTGACGAAACATTTTTTAGGGTTTGGATCTGTCAGCAGTCGCTTCCGAGGAGGACCTTCGTTTCGATCTTCTTCCATTTTATATTCCATCATACAAGATTTCTGGGGCTTTCTGAATGGACTGAAGGTGGGGTTGATTGTTGAGTAACTGAAATATGTTGAGAGAACCTGATACTGTTTCCGATTAGGGTTTTAGCAAAACCATTTTTTACGGGGATGTTTACTTTCAATTCCCCGTTGCGTCTGTGCTGGTATCTTTCTTTCCTTCTTCTGCAATTCTACCCCTTGAGTTTGTAAGTTTTGCTAATTTGAGTGACTTTTTTAAATACATTAACAGTTCATCATGCAAAAAGGGAAAAAGTAAGAGGTAAATGCATCAACTAATCTCACGGTCAGTATATGAGACACATGTCACAATTTTAGTATAGCAAGGAAAGTGATATACATGTGAAGATGATAGAATTCCCACAGGCTTTCACTAAATGAGTTCAATCTAGTCGCTTAAAAAAAATTGGATCATTCTGACCGGTTCATCCAGAAAAATAACAGTTTTAACATGTATAAAAGAATAGTTGCAAAAAGACTAAGGGCGTGTTTGGCACGGAGTTTTTGGAAGCGTTTGGGAGCTTCTAGCTTTTAGCTTTTGACAAAACACTCTAGTTTAAACAAAAAACTTCGTTTGGCAGTACGATCGTTTAGCTTTTAGTTTTAACAAAACGCTCCGATTCTAAAAGCTACTTCATGTAGCTTTTAACAAAACACTCCGGAGCTTTTGAAATCAATTTCCATAATTACCCTTAAAAATATATTTATATATTTTTTATTTTTAATCAATTGTCCTTTTATGTAATTTTATATATTTCAAAAGCTTCCAGCTATTTTTGCCAAACATTCATATAACAAATAAAAGCTACAGCTTCCCGCTACCAGCTACCAGCTACACGCTACCAGCTACCCGCTACCAGCTAACCGCTACACGCTTCCAGCTAACAGCTATTTTTGCCAAACACGCCCTAAGCCAAATCAGTCATTTCCTAATTTTTAACAAAACAACTTATATTTGTGTTAGTCGGTCTAAACAAGACATAAGCAAGCTTACTTTGTATAAATGTGAAAAAAGAAACATCTAAAAAAAAAAAAAAAAAAAAAAAAAAAAACTCATTAATCATTTTTTTTCTTAGAGTCAATGTGGGACTCCTTAATCCTACTTAGATATGCATTCTACGGTCTATAGTTTATATCTTTTTTTCCTTCATTTTTTTTTACCAAACACATTAAGATAGATCCTCCAAAATATATAAGGTGGGTCCTAAATGTTTTTTTGTATATAACTTATTATAAACTTTTTAATTTTAGGTGGGTCAAGTGACCTACTTTCTCATAGCATAGCCTTGCCACGGGTTCTAAAGAAAGTCATGCTAAAATGAGATCCTAACATGTTTTAGTATCAAACGTTGCAACAAATTTTGATAGTTTTGGTATTTCTATGATATTTAGTATCAACAGGAGTCTAAGTCGTTACTATGTAAGAAGATACCAATTGGAAGGAAATATGAATCGAATGTTTGAAAATATCAACATAAATGATAGATTATCAGGATAACCATCAAAATGATCACTTTTTATATATATAGATATCACAAAATATCATCTTTTTAATAAAAATATTGAACAGACTATGGAGTTCTAAAATGTTCATTCCAAATGTCATTATGATTTTTGTCGAACTTAATTTTTCTTTCAAAAAAACAAGTCCATAAATTTTTTGTGACAAAATCTAAATTTCGAACTACACCTGATTTTCTAAATAAATTAGTTCAAAATTTCAACTATATTAAAAAAAAATATAAAAAATAATAAATAAAAAAACATAAGTCTTTGGTTTTTTAGCCTATTTAATAATGTTGTTTCTGTGATTTTAAATGAAGACCTATTCACATTTCTAAATTTCCCCAAATATACAAATGGGTATAATATGTTATAACATCGTATTTCAACCTGCACATATAATTTTGGTATTAAATGTGTAGTTTGTAAAATCAAGTTTTTCTCGACCAAGTTGTTAAACCAAGAGTTATCATGTGGTCTAAATAATTGCCTTTTGAGTGAACGAAACTCGGTTTTAACAACTAAGAAGTCCTAAATATAGCCTCACCAATCGTTTATTAACTATGATTTGGACGGCAATTGAAATATGATATAAAGGCTAAAAAAGCAAGTTGTGAATTGTTTGGTATTTGAATTGCAATCAAATTATAGTTAGGCAAGATAATGCCAAGTGAGAATACATGTGGTTTACTAATTAAGATTAGGTGATGGTGGCGATCATTACATCCCGTCTAAACCTTCAAAACGATCTAAAACCATCAAAGCTACCAAAAAGTTAATAATCTCAAGTAAGGGTGAATGCACATAATCACTCCAACTTTATTATAATCGTGTATATGACATTCTCGTTTTCATGGTAAAAAAAGACCTTTTATTTATGTTTATTTTAAAACAGAGTATTCTTTGTATTGCAGATTTTTTTCCTACAAAAATTATTTTCGAATAAATGTTTTTCATTGATTATTAAAACTTGGGATGTCATAACTGATACAAGAAACATAAGAATAGACGTAGTCATTATATGCCTTTGTAACATCCTTAAATTCATGCCCAGAAAAGACGGATTTGTTTATACTTTATTTGAAAATCAGAGTATATTTTAAAAGAAATATATTGCGGATTTGTTCCAAAAAAAATATGATAAAGAGTTTATCAAAGCATTTCCAAAGAAATGTATTATATTAAAAACCTCGGGATATTATTGTTAATATAAATCAAAAGCATAAACATAAACAACATAGGCCTTATATTATCTATTTATTCTGGTGACCTATAATCCATTGATCTCTCATAAGATCATCACTTCTGTGCTCTCTTGCCACTACCTGTATACGAGAAAAATGAGTGGGTCGGGCTTAGGAGCCTGGTGAGCATATAGGGTTTTCAACCCACAATAATTAAGTTTATTAATTTCATCACATCAAACAGCCTGATTACCCGTTCCCTTTATCCTCACTTTCTGTCCCTAGAGCATCTAAAGTAAGGGACTTATCCTAAGGATTTTCATCGGGATGGACACAACTGCTAAGGGGGTTCCTCAGTCATATATGTTCGTAAGGCAACCATGAGGGGGATGGAGTACATCGGTGAGCACATCGTTCACAAACACCTACATGTTGCGAGCCTATCATCGTTCCATTAGATTGTCTTGAATAGTTTGTGGTCGTCATCTATACTCCGCTAAATGACTAGATCATCGTCAACATCGAGGTCTCTCGTCATTTTATTTCATCACTCACCAACTATTTCATCTACCCATGTTTTAACCCCAACATATTTGTAGATATAAATACATATACAGTTTAAATCATTTAAAACATGTATAAAACGTTCATCCAGCATAGATATCATGTAAACAGATAATATGCACACATAGTACGTAATTTATATAAAATACTTCATATATATATATATATATATATATATATATATATATATATGTGTGTGTGTGTATGTGTGTAAGATGAAAGTAACTATGCACTCACATTAGTAGCGTGATTAGATAGAATCTAACTAGAAACGGTCAGCGGTTCGTGATCGTCAAGCTCGGGACGCGGAATGCCTTCAACAAACGAGAGAGAGGTAAGAATTTTAGGTGTAAGAAGAGCAAGGGTCGAACTTCCTATTTATAGGGTGTTATGGGCAAGTTCACGTCGTGGACTTGATGTTCACATCGTGGCGCATGGCTGAATCACTTTGTAGACTTGTCATCTGCATTCTAGCTTTGAAAGGTGTCCAGATGACATTTCCACGTTGTGAAATTGATAGGTTCACGACGTAAAGTTCCATGAGTCATCTGGTAGCCTTAGCACGTGTTTTCTAGCCTCGATTAGTGTCTTTGACTAGTTTCATGTTGTGGACTTAATGTTCACGTCGTGGGCTTGAGGCGGCTAGGGTTTCAGAGACGTGTCATGCCCTTAGACTTTTACATCTTCAGAAGGTCATAACTTTTGCATACGAACTCTATTTTTGACGTTCTTTATATCCACACGTAGGTGGAGATGTACTCTACAACTTTCTTTTAGATCACTAAGCCTAAAAAGTAATTTTTCGTAAAATCACCTTGTACGATTCCCGGTGTCATGTCGGTTTTGTTGCGAAACTTTGACAGGTCATAACTTCTTCATTATAATTCGGATTTCAACATTCTTTATATCTTCGGAATCCTTGTCCCGACCACTACAACTTTCTTCATAGATCTTAGGTCTATCTATTATTTTATTTTTGACGCTTATTTTTTATTCTTAACTTATTATATCTTATAAATAAGTATAATGCACATAAAATCACATAATTCACATAATATTCAAATAATTCCTCTTTATTACTTCAAAGTAGGTTATAATTGTTGACCCTAAATATTATACCATTATACTAATGCTTAGCCTAGAAACACAAGTATTACAATTCTCTCATCCTTAGGATGATTCCGTCCCGGAATCATGCATCAGCAAACAAATGTGGATAGCGACTCATCATGTCATTCTCTGTTTCCCAGGTGAGGTTCGGCGCATTCGTATGTTTCCATTGCACAAGCACTAAGTCGACCATCTTGCGTCGCAACTTCTTAGTCTTACGGTCAACAATCACCTCAGACTCTTCGATTAGCCTCTTATTTTCATCCATCCTTAACTCCGAAAGTGGAATTATATCGGGAACTTCTCCTATGAATTTCCTTAAATAACACACATGGAAATTGTTATGAATACCATTTAGTTCTTCTGGTCGTTCTAGCCTGTAAGCTTGGTTCCCAATCCTCTGAAGAAATTTGAATGGTCCAATAAACCTTAGACTCAATTTTTTTCTCTTTCCAAATCTTATAAGTCCCTTCCACGGTGAAACTTTAAACAAAATCGGATCTCCAACTTCGAATGTCACCGATCGTCATTGTTTGTCAGCATAACTCTTTTGACGATCCTAAGCTGCTAACATCCTTTCTCTAGTCACTTTCAGTTTTTTAGCAATCTGATGGACTATCTTAGGGCCCATAAACTGCTTTTCTCCTGCCTTAATCCAACAAGACGGCGTATGACACTTTTGTCCATAAAAAGTTTGATAAGGTGTCATCTTGATGCTCGAATGGTAACCATTGTTGTAGGAAAACTCTACCAGGGGTAAATGCTCATCCCAGTTACTTTGGAATTCTATGGTACATGCTCTCAGCATATCTTCTAGTGTTTGAATCGTTCTTTCACTTTAACCATCAGTCTGTGGATGGTAAGTTGTACTTATACACAACTTTGTACCCAATTCCTACTGTAGACTCCTCCAAAACCTCGATATGAAACGATTGTCACGATCTGATACAATTGTCAACGGTACACCGTGAAGTCTTATTACCTCCTTTACGTAAGCATTTGCGAGCTTATCTATAGACCATCTCTTATTGGTTGCTATGAAGTGTGCACTCTTTGTGAAACGATCCACGACTACCCAAATCATGTCATGATCGTTCTTCGTCCTAGGCAGTTTAGTCACAAAATCCATGGTGATGTCTTCCCATTTACCCGTGGGTATAGGTAAAAGTTCTAAACTCTCATACGGTTTTTGATGTTGTGCTTTAACTCTCACACATGTTACACAATCGACCACATACTTCACAACATCGAGCTTCATCGTTGGCCATGTTGGATTAGGTGTCTAAGCCTATAACTATAATTGGTAGGTACTTGATTTGATTGTAGCATGGTCCTTTTGGGTTGCCTTCACCATAGCAACTTGATAGGATGACTTTTGGAGAAAGATGTTAATAAATGATTGATTAATATATTCTAAGAATAATATATTAATTAGAAATCATATTATTTAATTAGTATCATAAATTAATTTGGAATTAATTTTAGGATTAAAGGAACTGATTGGAAGTACGGGGTCTGGTATTGCAAATCAATGATTGTTGCAGAGTTGGGCTGATGGACTCCTTAAGAAGGGAGTGGATGAAATCTATAGGAGGCCTTATAGAATTCGTCGAAGGCCTTCTAGAAGGAGTGTATGTGGGCTACTTGGAGCCTAAGCAAGGAATTAGGGTTCCCACCTGAAAAAACCTAGTAGCCACAGCTATTTAAAGACCCCTAGACCTGCTGAAATCGGCCACTGCTTTCCCAAGAGAAACCCTAGCTGATTTTCTGCCTCTCTCTCACTCATCCTTTGCTATTGGTGTTTGTGACTCCATTAGAGGTGCAACACTTGAGGCACTAAAGCTTTCAAGAGCCAAGATAACATTCTAACCCTAGTTTTCATATTGATTTCGAAAATTATATGCTAGTATTAGGGTTATTGCTTTGGAATTTCTATTTGCATGTATAACAATAGAAAAACTTAGATCCAAAGCAATTAGGGTTGCATGAACACATAGGAATGTTGTTATCCTCAAAACCCAACAGTGGTATCAGAGCTTAGGGTGTTTTTCTATTATATTTGATGCAATAATGATCTGTCCAAATCGATTGCAAAACATAAATCTTTTTCTGTTCAGCAAACTCGACGAGTTCTATGATGAACTCGACGAGTTCTATGATGAGCTCGACGAATTGGATGAACTCGAAGAGTCTATGCCCTGACTCGGTGAGTTGGCTCATTTGTTAGCTGATTTCTCGAAATTTTGGTCTATTTTGGATTAGGATAATTGCCATAATTCGTTTTTATCACCATAAATTAAATTTACTTAATGGTAATCTGATTTTCTTATCAAAATAGATGGATTTGGTCAAATTTTAAGATAATGACAATATTATGTGATTAATTTAATTATTTAAAATTTGATCTAGTAATTTCTAAAAACTTTTAAATTATATCCTTTAAGTTTTGGAATTTAAAATTTAATTACAAGATTAATTTTGAAATTAAATTCTAAAACCCTAGTATTTAAAATTCTAAAATACACCTTTATACCATTATAATATTAAAAGTTTAATATATATATATATATATATATATATATATATATATATATATATATATATATATATATAAGATGAGTCAGTCTTACCGTTAGTAGACCTCATTCACGAAGCCGATCTATAAGGGGGTATAAGGAAACTGTCTATAAAATGACGGTTGAATGGGTGTCCACTCTCACCCATTGCTTCCTTGATTTGTGGAGGGTCGTTAGCCGAACGGGTAGGATAGGACATTAATTCTCTCATTAAAAAGTATAATGATAAATATAAAGTAACTAAATGTTTTTATAAATTCCCAATCTTATTTACTTTAGGAAAATGTGAATTTGATGTTAATCCATGAAATTGCACATTGCTAATGTTAGCCCCTGTGTGAAGATCGAAAATACATAAAGACCAAAAAAGAGCAAAGGTGAGCTCAGTCAAACCTTCTTTTGGAGCTTTTGTGGAGATGTATTGTAGGAAATCATCCCATAATATTTGCCCATAATTAACTGCATTGCCAGTGTATATACTCCAGATGATCTCCAAGAGCTTGATTCCCATATTTTTGGTCCCTTCAGTCCTTCCTGAGAGACTCTTAAGCACGAAATGGCACACGAACTGCTTGACATCTGGTAACTAGTTCTTCTTGAATTCACCAACACCCTTGAACTTCTTTTGGTACCTAATTTGATAAAGGGTAGTGAACACATCATTTGGGCTTGGGGAGTAAAACTTCATTGATGGAAGAACCCTGAGATTGATTGCATTGAGAAAATTTTCTTTTGTTAACATCACCAGAGAATCATCTACAAGATTAAGATTAATTTCTTGTAGATTGGGGCTGGGTCGGAACGCCGAAAACGCACACTTGAACAACACAGACAAAGGAACAACCTCTATGAATGAATCGAAAGCGCCAAATAGTGGGTGAGAAGGGAGAAACTTGATCATGAGTTTGTCAGCTTCGTTGTAGGACGGATGATCTTCAAAGATTGCTTTGTAATTGCTTGAAGCGATTGATGGTGTTTGATCCTAGATGGTGGATTTTGAACCGGTAGGACAGGCTGATCCGGATGCTTTTGATTGTTTCTTCGAGATACCAGACTTCACCATTGTTACAGAAAATATTTGAGAACTTGCAGAAAAGGGTTTTAGCAAGAGGATGAAGAAGATGAAGATCGTCGAGAGAGTTCAGATAGCGTGAAAGCTATCTTGGGAAGAACTTGGGGTTTTTATACCTCAAGATTTCAAAAGTTATTTAAATCACTTTAATTACAGTTGTTAAAGTTAAAAACCCTTTGGTTTTTACCATTATTAGTTGGAATTAAAATAAATCAAAAATAAATTATTTCCAGGAAAAGAGGAACATTTAATGCTTTGTAGGACCATCATGACACGTCGGATAAATGTGGGGTGGGATGTGTAATTAACCATTGTAAAATGGGGAAGTGGAACGTATTAGACACCCACATGTCGTGTGACATGACTGGTTGAGAAAAAGATTTCTTCTAAAGATTTTGTTTATGGAAAAATGATTTATTTGAATTTTATCCTAAAATTGACCTGACTGAGGAAAGTCATTTGAAAAAGACTGAAATGTCATGTGCGACCCCTAGAGACCTAAAGCAGTATGCGATACTTACTACTTAGTATTTCAAAAAGAACTACGGGTCTGGGTTCACATTCCTAGCATTTCCAAAAATCCATTTAATTTTGTAGCATCGAGTGGCTTAGTAAAAACATTAGCTATTTCTTCGTGAGTGGACACAAAAATGAGTTTGATGTTACCTTTGAGGATGTGGTCTTTGATGAAGTGGTATCGTAGTTCAATGTGCTTCGTCTTCGAGTGATGAATAGGATTATGAGAAATCACTATTGCACTCTCTGAATAACAGTAGATGGGCACCCGCAACATCCTGTAAGCGTAGTCCATTAATTGAGTCTTCATCCAAAGGACTTGTGAACAACAGTTGGCTGCGGCCACATTTTTCGTTTCTGCGGTAGACAAAGAAACACAGTTTTGTTTCCTTGAACACCAACTAACTAATCTTCCTCCTAAGAACTGACATTCAATCGAAGTACTTTTACGATCTAATTTTCACCCAACATGATATGCATTTGTGAACGCTTGAAGATTGAAGTCATTTCCCGCAGGGTACCAGAGGCCCATTGTTTTACTCCCCTTTAGATATCTGAAGATTTGCTTAACTGCGGTCAAGTGAGATACTTTAGGGTAAGCTTGGTACCGAGCACATAAACCCATTGCAAATACAATATCTGATCGACTAGCAGTGAGGTACATCAATGACCTAATCATTCCTCAGTAGGTTTGTGGTCAACTAACTCTGCAGTAAGGTCAGCTGAGATCTTATATCCAAAGGCCATAGGAACCTTTACCGAAGAACAATTATCCATCGAGAACTTTTTCAACAACTCAGCGATATACTTCTCTTGATGAATGAATATCCCTTGAGGGACTTCTTTAACTTGAAGTCCTAGAAAGAAATTGATCTCTCTATGCATGCTCATTTTTACTTGCTTGTCATGAGCCTTGCAAAATCATCTACCATACTCTAGTCTGTTGATCCAAAAATGATATCATCCATATATATATCTGAACAGGCATCAAGTGATTATCATTTGCCCTTCTAAATAATGTGGGATCAATCACTCCTATTTTGTATCCTGAGGTGACATGAAACTCAGAGAGAGTCTCATACCACGCTTTGGGTGCCTGCTTAAGACCGTATACTGCTTTCTCCAGCTTGTAGCAGTGATTTGGAAATTATAGACTTTCAAATTAATTCTTGACCAATAATAATTGAATATTATGATTTCTTAATTAATATATTATTCCTATACTATATTAATAAACCATTAAATAACCTCTTTCTCTAAAAAATCATTCTGTCCAGTTGCTATGGTAAAGGCAACCCAAAAGGACCATGCTACTATCGGGTCAAGTACATACCAATTATAGTTATGGGCTTAGACACCTAATCCAACAGTCTCCCACTTGGATAAGTCTAATAACTATAACTGCAAGTATTAGCTCAAAATCCGATTAGCAAGTTGTTGAACTCTGACCTAGTCAATGACGTGTCCTTTAGATAAGGGATCATATAATCCTCTGTTCTGCAAGATATCGTGTGGACAAAGACATGGAACATAATCATTCTCAATGTCCAACAGTTTGTTTCCCGGATTTTTATTTGTTTGACATAGAACTTAATTGAACACATCAATTTAGTCCTGACCGGGCCTGACATATAAGTCAACACAAAATCATCGAGCAACCCAAGATATCACTTTTACCCTCTTAGGATAAAAGGAACTGATAAACTTTGACTTATATGTTTGTACTATTTACTCATCAGATCGTACACAACAACACGTTTTATAACATCAAGTTACTGATGTGTTTACGTATTATCAATGCACAACCAACTTGTAAACAACAACTCGTATATCTTGGTTTAAAGATTATATGATATTATAATCTCACAATCACTCGTGATAAATTTCATGAAGAGATTCACATGAGAGTGGGTTTAATCCAATACTCAAATCTTATTTTAAGAGTACTCATGAAAGTTGCAGTAAACATTTGCTATGTCCAAACACTTAGACAATCTACAAACCAATTCACGAAAATTTAACCTCATAACTTACTTCCAAAGTCGATTTGTGGATAATTTGAACAATCTAATTATTTTGGAAGTAAAACATGCAAAAGTGAAACGATAGTAAACAATCAACACAAGATAGTAAGCTTTACTCATAAATAAATCTCCATTACTTAATCATCAAATGTCAAATACATTTATCTATTACAAGTTTCTAAACATCTATATAATCACTAAAACTAACATTGTCCTTCATACCGTTTGTGAGGGGATATGCTGGGTTTTCCTCTGACGATACCCTCTTAACCACAAGGAGTCCTTTTACCCGATGTCTAATGAAATTTTATTTTCTGTCGATATGTCTAGATCTGCCATGATCCCTTGGTTCCTTGGTCAAGGCAACCGCTCCTTCGTTATCACAGAAAATCTCCATAGTCTCCTTTATGGTTGGTACAACTCCAAGGTCTCCAATGAAGTTCTTCAACCATATCTCCCCCTTCGACGCTTTGCTCGCTGCTATGTACTCTGATTCACACGTTGAATCAGCCACGGTCTCCTACTTGGAACTTTTCCAAGTAATTGGCCCTCCGTTTAGGGTAAACACCCAGCCCGACTGAGAGTGGAAGTTATCTTTGTTGGTCTGAAAATTGGCGTCACTATACCCTGCCACTCTCAAGTCATCACTCCTACCAAGTAAAAGGACCCAATCCTTAGTCCTTTGCAGGTACTTAAGAATGTTCTTAATTGCTATCCAGTGAGCTCTACCCGGGTTCCCTTGATACCATGCTCAACGCAAAATCCACATCAGCGCGAGTACATATCATAGCGTGCGTACATGATCGAGCCAACGGCGGAAGCATATGGCACTCGACTCATTTCCGCTATCTCGGCATCGATACTCGAACTCTGAGTCTTACTCATCTTGGTATTGCTTTGAATTGGCAGTTCCCCTTTCTTGGAATTCTCCATGCTAAAACGTTTCAGCACCTTATCCAAGTAAGTACTTTGACTAAGTCCTATAAGTCTTCTACTCCTATTTCTCAAAATCATTATCCCTAGAATATAAGCAGCTTCCCCTAAATCTTTCATAGTGAAACACTTCCCAAGCCAGGACTTGACCTCCTGCAAGGTTGGGATGTCGTTTCCTATGAGCAGTATGTCATCAACATACAAAACTAGAAAGCTAACTATACTCCCACTAGGCTTGACATACACACATGACTCATCCTGGCTTCTCGAAAATCCAAACTCTTTGACTTTCTCATAGAAACAAAGCTTCCATCTGCGAGACGCTTGCTTTAATCCATAAATGGATTTCTCAAGCTTGAACACTCTATTGGGATATTTAGCATCTACAAAACCTTCTAGCTGACACATGTAAACATCTTTATCCAGCTTCCCATTAAGGAAAACAGTTTTGACATCCATCTGCGAAATTTCATAATCATGAAACGCATCGATTGCCAACATAACCCTAATAAACTTGATCTTGGCCATTGGTGAGAAGGTCTCATCATAGTCAACCCTTAGGGTCTGAGTAATTCCCTTTGCAACCAGTCATGTCTTGAACGTATGCACTTTCCCATCTATGTCGGTCTTCTTCTTGAAGATCCACTTGCACCCGACCGTCTTACGACCCGGTACATTGTCAACCAAGTTCCAAACTTGATTGTCATACATGGACTGAATCTCGCTGTTAATTGCCTCCATCCATTTCGCAGACTCCGGTTCTGCCATGGCTTCCTTATAATTGTTAGGTTCATCCAAATATATCAATGTGCTATCACGTTCGGCTGTTATATGGAAACTATACAACACAGGTGGAACACTAACTCTATTGGAAAATCTCATAGGTAAGGACTCGTCAACTGGTTCAAAAGGAATCTCTTCCTCAGGTTGAACACTAGTGTTAGAGGTTCCTTCATCACTTGACTCTTGAAGCTCTTCAAGATCAATCTGCATCCCAATGTCCTCTTGGCATATGAGCTCTCTCTTGCAGAAAATCCATCTCCTTGCTACGAATACCACGTTGTCACTAGGTCTATAGAAAAAATATCCAAAAGATTTATGTGGGTAGCCGATGAAAATACACCACTCACTGCGAGGTTCAAGCTTGTCGTGAGTCTTTCGTCATACGAAAGCCTCACAAGCCCAAACCTTGATATGTGCCAAATAGGGAACCTTCCCTGTCCACATATCATGAGGTGTTTTGGCAACCTTCTTAGTTGGGACTAGATTAAGGATATGGGCGACAATCTCTAAGGCATACCCCTAAAATAAGATAAGTAACGAAGCTCAACTCATCATGGAATGAACCATGTCCAACAAGGTTCCATTGCACCTGTCAGCTACACCATTGAGTTGTGGTGTCCTAGTTGGTGTCAATTGTGAACCAATTCCACATTCCTTGAGATAGTCGTGGAACTCGATACTAAGATACTCACCACCCCTATCGGATCTGAGCATCTTTATCTTCCTGCCTAATTGATTCTCCACTTCTTGCTTAAACTCTTTGAACTTTTCAAAGGTTTCCGACTTATGCTTGATTAAGTAGATATACACATATCTGCTATAATTGTCGGTAAAAGTCACATAGAAGCGATTAGCATCCCTTATGGCAGATCTGAAGGGCCCACACACATCTGTGTGTATGAGATCCAATAAGCCCTCACTCTTTCACAAGTACCAGTGAAAGGTGACTTAGTCATCTTTCCAAGCAAACAAGATTTGCATATGTCATCTGTCTTTAGGTCAAATGACTCCAAGACTCCATCCTTTTGGAGTTGGGCTATGCACTTCATGTTGACATGTCCAAAACGACAATGCCACAAGCATGCCTTGTCTAAACCGTTAGACGAATTGATATGCAACACATTATTTCCTAAGTTATTTACAACCATTACAGTTTTATATATACGACAAATGCTTCAAAATAAAAAGTACCATTGTAGAAAGCATTAATAGAACCAATATCATTATTAAAAGGAAATCTAGACCTTGTCTGTACAAATCATGAAAATAAATAATGTTTCTCATCATTTCTGACGAGTAGCAACAATCATTCAAATCTAATCCTAACCCACTACTGAGCACTAAAGAGTAAATCCCGATCTTGGTGACAAGCAACGATTTCTTATTTCCCATTATCAGGTTCATATTCCCATGTTCCACATTCCTACTTCTTCTTAGCCCCTGCGAATCAAAACAAATTTGAAAACCACATCCTATATCAAGGACCCAAGAACGAGCATGTGATGAGTTATTAGATTGAGTAGTATAAATACCTGCGAAGGTAGGCTTTATCTTCCCATCCTTGATGTCCTGCAAGTATTTAGGGTAGCTTCGTACAATAGAAGCACATTGCTTCTTTGGGATCGGATGAGGGAGTGGTAGAGCCGACTTTACCTTTGGATCCATTTGAAGTAGATCCATCACGGGAATTTCCCTTGTGGTTCTTGGAGGGATCTTTCCACTTCTTCCCTTTTCCATGTCCTATAGCAAGGACCAGGGCGGCAGCAGCAAGGTGGACTCAACAACTTTGCCTTTTACTCCACTTTCAGCAGTTCTTAATAAACCTTGAAGTTTTCTCAAGGTGACTTCCTCCTTATTTATACGATAAGTCATCTTGAAGTGATCATAACAAGGAGGTAAAGAGTGGAGAATGATATCAATCGCCAACTCTTCATCAAAGTTGACATTCAACTTGAGCAACCAATCCACATACCTTTGCATCCTTTGCAAGTAGGTCGTGATGGACTCTCCATCTTTCATCTTGGTTGTTATCAACGAGGCAACAATCTGGTACCTTTTTTGACGCACACTTTGATGGTACTTTTCCATCAAATCTTGGCACATCTCGTAAGGCTAGTAGTCCTCGTAGAATCGATGTAGCTCAAGAGTTATAGTGGCTACCATTATACACAACACCTTTGTCGCATCCTTCTCGTAAGACCTATACTCAACTATCTGTTCAAAATAGATTTAGATTCATCGATCTTGTTGAGTTGCTTTTCGAAAACATATTCCTTCTCTTCATAACGCAAGGCCATTTGAATGTTATGAATCCAATCATTGAAGTTGGACCCAATGAAGGTGATCCTCACACAAATGTTCATGAGAGAGAAGGAGCTTGAGGAGTTGGATTTTGAGCCAGAAGCGTTGTTTGGGCCAGACATCTGAAAAGGAAAAAGAACAAAGTTTAGATTAGATAAAGAATCCATAATATAACACCCAAATGAAATATTAAGGGTAGGACCCAACACAAAAATTCACAATTCGGAAGAGGAATGTCGTAATCCAATTGCAAATTATTTGAAGGTAGGTAAATGACGATTTACCAATCCACCACGAAAAACGAAATGAAGAATTAGGTTTTAAATGAAATGAAATGAAATTCCTATATTCTTTTGAGATTCATCGAACTTTTCAATGGCATGTTTAATCTCGATTATGCCCTTCAAGTTTGTGACTGGGATACCGAGGATCACAAACAAGGTGTGAATAATCATGCAAATTAGTTTGGCACTCTCGAGTCATTTACACCTAATCAATGTGTCGGTTAACCACACACGCTCCATTGATCTATGATAATTCTTGAGCTACTATTTGCCACCCTTGTTAGTCTAAGTTAGTGTACCGGTTAACCACACACGCTCCACTAATGACTTGGCAAGGTGCAAAGTGCAATTTCATGGAATAACATCATTTTCACATTTTCCTAAAGTAACTAAGATTGGTAATTTATAAAAGCGTTTAGTTACTTTATAATATTCATTATACTTATTAATGAGGAATTAATGTCCTATCCTACCCGTTCAACTAACGACCCTCCACTAGTCAAGAGTGCAGTGGGTAAGAGTGGATACCTAATGGAGGTCATTTTATAGGCTGCTTCCTTAAACACCTCTTATAGACCAACGTCGTGAATGAGGCCTACTAACGGTAAGACTGACTCATCTTATACATATATATATATATATATATATATATATATATATATATATACACACACACATACAATTAATCCTTTAATATTAAAGTAGTATAAGGGTTGTATTTTAAACTTTTAAAACACTAGGAATTTTAGAATTTAATATTTCAAAATTAAAAACTTTTTAATAAAATTTTAAATTCCAAAACTTGAGGGCAAATTTTAAAACCTTTCAAAACATATGGATTAAATTTTAAACAATTAAACTAATCACATAATTTGAACATTATCTTAAAATTTAACCATTATCTTTCAATTAGATGAAGATAATCATTACCATAACAAAAAATTCGAATTTTAACAGTTAAAATAGTTTATGGTAATTATCCTTACCTAATTTAGGCTTGAAATCCGAAAATTCACCAACAGACGAATCAACTCGTCGAGTTAGGGATTGGACTCGTTGAGTTCTGCAGTCAAAGAGCAAAAATCAATTTGTTCCAGCTTTGGCAAAACACAATAGCATCAAATATAACAGAAAACACCCTAAGCTCTGATACCACTGATGGGTTTTGAGCATTACAACATTCCTATGGTGCACATGCAACCCTATTTGCTTTGAATCTAGGTTTTTCTCAAGTTATACATGCAAATCAATTTTCCAAAGCAAGAACCCTAAACTACCATACAATTTTCGGATTTAACAATTAAACAAGAGTTAGAAGAATACATTTCTTGTTAACTAGTAGTAACAAGCAATCCTTTCCTTGATCTTGACCTTCAAGAGCTTAATGCCTCAAGCATTACACCTCTAATGGAGTCACAAACACCACAAGCAAAGAATGAGGAGGAGAAGAGGCAGAAATCCGCTAGGGTTTCTTCTAGGGAATCCAGTGGCCGATTTTAGGAGCCTTGGGGTTCCTTTTATAGTTGAGGCTACTATGGTTTTCCACTAGAAACCCTAATTCCCTTGCTTAGGCCCTAAGGAACACATGGACCCCCACATGGTAAGCCTTGGACGAAAAATCTATGGGCTTCCCATAGATTTTTTTTCCACCCTATACTAATAGGATCCATTAGCCCAAACTATAACTATTACTGATTTACATAATCAGTCCCCATTCTTTTAATCAGTCTCATTTGATCACTAAATTAACTCCAAATTAATTCTTGACCAACACTAATTAAATAATATGATTTCTCTATTAATATATTATTCCTATAATATATTAATAAACCATTAAATAACCTCTTTCTCCAAAACTCATTCTGTCCAGTTGCTATGGTAAAGGCAACCCAAAAGGACCATGCTATTATCGGGTCAAGTACATACCAATTATAATTATGGGCTTAGACACCTAATCCAACATGAGTAACCTAGGAATATGCATTCATCAGACTTCGGTGCAAATTTGTAAAGATGATCAATGTTGTTGATCACAAAACATCTGCAGCCAAAAATATGAAAATAAATGAACATTGGGTTTATGGTTGTTGATACCTTCATAGGGAGTCTTGTTGAGGCGTTTGCAAATGATGCTTCTATTTTGAACAAATCATGCAGTTGCCACTGCTTCCGCTGAGAAGTAGAGAGGAAGGTTGGCAAAGTTCAACATCGATCTAGCTGCTTCAACCAATGTGCGATTTCTTCGCTCTACTGCTCCATTTTGTTGTGGGGTGTATGGTGTCGAGAAGTTGTGACTGATTCCCTTTAATACCAAGAAGCTATTTAATAGCTGATTAGTGAATTTAGTCCCATTGTCACTTCTTATCCTTCTGACCGGCAGCTTGATCTAGAGTTCTATTTCCTTGATGAAGTTGAATATGATCTGCGGTGTGTCTGATTTGAGCCTCTAGAAGAAGACCCAAGTGAAGCGAGTAAAGTCATCAAATATAACCAGAATGTATTTCTTGTGGTGAAGAATGGCTACGGTAGATGGACCATAAATATCAATATGCAAAAGCTCCAAAGGTTTAGCAATTCAAGAGTCGATGATTAGAGGATGGCTACCCTTAGTCTGCTTGCCACATTCGCAGGTTGGGCACAGAGTATCATTGTTGTACTTAAGAATTGGTAGTCCACGAACCAATTCTTCAGTGACCAGGTTATTGATGTATCTGAAGTTAAGTTGAGCTACTTTGCGGTGCCACAACCAACTCATGTCAGACACTGCTTTTGAGAGAAAGCACAGTTTCGGTTTCCTGATGATTAAAGAAACATCCAATGGGTACATTGTCCCTTCGACCTTGGATTTGATGAGGCATGTGCTCCGGCACTCGTCATTATGTAACAATACTCATTGTCGAATTCGACCCGATGACCTGCTTTACATAACTGCCCAACACTTATCACATTATGATTGAGCCCCTCTATGTAAGTAACTCGTTGAATTGAGAAGTTTCCCATAGTTAATACTCCATATCCCCTTATATTCCCATTTGCATTGTTCCCAAAGGTGATGTGTCCGTCACCGCTGATTGTCCTGTAGTCTCGAAGGTATTCTAACCTTCCTGTCATGTGCCTACACGTTGCCTACATAAATTAGCTGGTTAGTTTGGGTACCCAGACAAGTTTGGAGCCTTGGGTAACATGGGACGCTTTCTTGATAAATGCATGCACATAGGTCTTAGGAACAGGTTTCTTTTCAGATTTTAAACCTAGTCCAGGGTTTTCACAACTTTTGGAGTGCTAATAGATTTGACGAGACGTGACTTTCTAGTGGGTAAAATCCAAAAGCAAGATTTTTCTCATTTATCCAGACCCCGTATTTGGTCATTGGTTTGAAGGATGCGACATTTTCTTTGTGAAAGGTCCTTGAGGTATGTTTTATTGGATTGGTCTTGGGACTTGAAAAAGTTTGTTTTGTTGGAGTGGTCTTGGGACTCGAGAAAGTTTTGTCACGAGGTCCAGTGCTACGATTTGACTTTCTGACCGACAAAAGTGATTTAGATAGTTTTGGTGTTGGCAAAATACCCTTCCAATTCGGATTTGTTAAGGTCTTTTGTGAAAGTGACCTGACTTGTTTTTGACTCTTTGCAAAGTTATTTCAAAAAGATTTTGTCACATTGGTTTCCCTTTCGTTTGATCCATCGATCGTAATGTGATTTTGAAAGTTTTTCGCAGTCGTGGGTTTTCCAAAATTCTTTTTGTTTGGCATTTCAACTTGTTTTTTTGAAATTCTTGTTTTTTACCATAGTTTCCCACTTTTCACATCAGGATCTGATTTCTTTTTTATGAGCCAACTTTGCTTGGGATTTTGGTGATACCACATCAGAAACATTTAATTGTGGTTTTTTGAGATTCTTTGATTGAGATGAAAATCGAGGACTTGCGTCATCAGAACTAGAGGACTCATGATTTTGAGAACATTGGCTAGATTCAAAATTGTTAATTGGCCATTCATGGAAGATTGGTTGGAGAGTAATTGTGGACTTGACTTGAGTATGCGGTAGGGAAGATTGGAGTACCACATAATAGGTCAAAGGTGACTTTTGAACAAGACAAGTCTTGGAGGACAATGGTGGACAGTATGTAGTTAGTTCAGGTCCTTCTAAGACTATTTCTTCATCCACAATGGAACTTGATCGAGAACCCGGACTAACTATGCTAATGATGGGTATGGATTCATCTAAATTACCCGAGGATTCAGAAAGAATTTCCTCAATGACACAGTTGTTGCTAAGTTCACGAAGTCTACCGGAGTGACACTAGATGTCTTCGGGATATGTCTTAGAATTCACTAGAAATTGAAAATGTCTATCCGGTGGGACATAGGGATGTTCGGTATTGAATCGGGGAGAGGAAGTCTCATCGGTTGAGAATCCAGTGGACCATCCTTAATTATAAGTGTTATCTACGGTAGCATTGTTAACAAGATTCTCAATAGCTTCACTTTCATTAAAGAGTTTTTCAATTAAAAGATTTAATCGTACAATCTCCTTGCGGGCAAGATCTCGTTGATTTAAAGAAATATCTAATTGAGTTTCATTTAACATCCTAGCATCTTTTTCTAACAATAAATCCTTTTCTAACATGGTAACCTTAAGCCTTTTGTCTTCTTGTCTTCCTCTCACATGATACAACTCTTAGGATGCTATGTTCTTTTTGTCTAGGGATTTTTTGTAGTCTGAAAGGACGACAGCACAAGTGAAATTAAGTCTTTCAATGTAAGGCTCACAATCATGCATGCTATAATTATTTGACTGAATCATAATTTTTACCTGTTCAACAATTCTGAGAGTTCATTCTTTTACCATGTAGTAATAGTTCTTATTCAGGCTTGTTGATTCATCTCCTTCATTAATTGCCACCATGAAAATTTTCCCTTTGTTGCAGTAGTTGTTAGCTTCTTCTTCTTCATCACCTAAGGACCAGACTTGGTGATCCCATTTCACTTGAGCAACATAAGCTCTTGCTTTTTCATTTTCCTCCATTTCTTGAGCCATTCAGAGACAAAATGCCTTGTCTTTTACCGCATTTGCTTTGCAGTCTTTGGCAAAGTAGTTTTCCTTGTGACACTTATGACAAATAACGACTCCATCTTTGTCTTCAGTAGTGGTGCCGGAGTCTGAAGGTTTGTTTTTCTACGGTGGTTCCTTTGGAGAAGTGTTCTATGGTTGTGAAGGATGATGAGTTTCTGGGATCTTGTAGATGGTTATTTTGTGGGTTGAAGTTGCGATTGAAAGGCAGTTTAGTGAATTATTGGTTTTTGTGAAAGGATGGTGGTTGGAGTCTATTAAATTGTTGACTGGCCAAAGCAATGGCATTTTTAAACTCTTCTTCTTCATCTAGTTCTACATTGGCTTCATATGACTGCGGTGGATTGTCATATGTGTGTTGGTATGATGATTCTGTGGTATATGGATACAGAGGAGGTTTGAACTACAGGGTTTGAGCCATCAAAGCAAGTGCCCCTACCAAGTCTACACAATCTTTTAACACCGTAGATTCTTGTGCTTGCAATTCACCGTAGAGTTTGAATAGTGAAAGAATGTGAATCTTTATATCTCCTTGGACTATCATCTTTGTTGTGGTCCAATGTCTACCCACACCATTTAGGAATTGTAGCTTTGTCTCGTTATTGCTTCGAACCATACCAACATTTTATAGCTTTTTGATGATGAGGTTGAACGTTTTGAACGAATCTTCAATACTTTCACCGGGAAGAGCTTTAAAGTTGTTGAACTCATTAAGTGCAGTGGTGAGTTTCTTGTCTTGAGCTTGTTCAGACCATTGATAAAGATTTTTTAGCACACCCCAGATCTCCTTGGCATATTTGCAGTTGATGATGATGTCGAAGTTGTCTGGAGAAACACCACATGATATTTCGTAGAAGGCTATGGCATCTTTCTCTATTTTGTCAATATCATCATATGTTAGTCGATTCATGTCTGCCTGACCTCCTCCTAGTCGTGCTTGAGCACCATCTTCTTGATCAGGAGCGAGAACCGGGACATGAGGTCCTTCTTCCACAGACATCCATACATCTCTACCGAGCCTCTTAAGATACATTTCCATTCTTTGAGACCAATGGTGGTATTCACTTCCAACAAGTATTGGAGTTCTCTTAAAAGCCTCTAACATTGTTAGAAACATTCAATGATAAAACATGTGCCATATTTCCCTTTTTTTTGTTTTTTTAAGAATGAGCTTTAGTGGTATAGAAGGCTTTCTAAAATCATAGTTTTGTTTAAAAAGCAACCATTTTGGCTCTGATACCAATTGTTGAGAGAAAAACTTTGAAGAACACTTGAACAAATGTTAATACAAGATATAAATTGCAGAATAAGTTATTCTCAAGGATCTTGTTAGCTCAACAATAATAAGTTAGAAATGTTAGATTGTTAGATGCGGAAATGTAAAGGAAATATAAATGACAACAAGTTATATCAAGTCGACACCAAGTTGATTCGTAACAAGGTTTGCATTCAAACACAAGTTAGTAAATGTGAACTACTTAAGGTGAAGAGGGACTCGGTTTATCGAAAGATAATAGATAGAGATGAATGATCTTTATATTGCAATAATATTTTACAAATATCGTGAAGGTGTGTTTGATACAGGAAGAGGGAGTCTTTATTTATAGAGTCCCAAAAAGTTACATTGGAAATAAACAAATACCATTCTACTGACTTCAATGACCATGCAAGGTTTGTTGGACAAAACAAAGTAAACACACTAAGTCAGTAAAGTAACAAGAAAGTCTTCATCATTCATCTCTGCGGTAGTTGTTGCAGTTGCGGTTGTAGTTCACAAAAGATCTTCTCCAACTTCGGTAGTCAACTTCGGTAGCACCAAAAACTCAGATTTCAGTTCCTTAGCTAAAAGAGGGGTCAATTTTTGTAACAACATTTGTGATGCACTTGTAACCCCTAGTTTGAACTAGTTTCAACTTATATTGTATACATGCCCGACCCAATACCTGGGCGAGTCGGGCTTTGGCACAGGGCAACAAAAATAGAGGGGCATAAAGCTGGTCCAATAAGTAATAGTATATATGTGACTATGGCCCAAAGTATAATAGAATAAGTGGTCTAGTTCACTGGTGCTTGTGTCCCTCGTGCGTCTAGGAGGAAATAGCTAAGGCCTAAGAGCGTGGGCACCGGCCAAATAATCAAAGCATTTTGAGAATAGCAATCGCCAAACCTATCGATTGTCTAGAAAAATGCAATTTGTAGAAATCGACGAGCCTCTAATGGAATATGTACATTTTTATCCATCTAATCTGATTGATTTCTATTTCACTCTCATTCTAGTTTCTCCCCTTCCTTCTTAAAACCTACTACACATATTCTCTATATCATCCAATAATCCAAATGTCGATTTGTATTACTTAAGTGTTTGTGCATTTGTTGTATTCACTTGTACTCGATTGCTGATAACCTTATTGTAAAATGGGTTTGTTATTTTTTTTATTATTAAGCAAATATAGAAAAAATGAAAGAATTTTGAGGCTTTCGATTTTTGGATCGGGTGAGTTGGATTTATTTTCTTATTTTGATTTCTTTTTTCTCATTCCAATTTCCAATTTATGTTCACTGTATGCTAAATTTGATTTTTTTTCCGAAGCAAACACTGAAAACCTGAAGATTTGTGAAGTTTTTGATAAATATGATGTTAATTTCCTACAAAAAAGAGCGATTATGTAGGAAATTTAATGAGCTATTATAAAGAAGTGGTTTGAATTGTTGTCAAGATGTTAAGTTTTGTTAGTGACCTTATTATTTTTTTGGCAATAGTCTTCTAATAGGTCTTACATTTCTAGTTTCAGTTTAGTTTTTTTTATTAGTTTCCGTTTGTAGGGTTTTGCTCATATGTTTGTTGTTCCACACCATATATGGTCAAAGTTGCAATTGCTATAAGGGCAATTCAATGGGAAATCAAGGTATTGTTTTAATCTTGGTTGGTTCATTAATATGTTATTATTTTATGAAAGTATAGGTAAAATTCATTAATTTGCTACATTTTTCACTATTTCTATTAATATTTTTTTCTATTAAATAGGGTTCAGCAGGTCATGAAATTTATGGTGTTGTACATAAAAGTATCATTGAAGTGCCAAGAAATTGTTCATAGTGAACTCTTGTTGTGCTTAAAATGTAGGGTTATTGTCATTGTAGCCCAACCAATTTATCAGTTTCGTTTTAAAAGGTCCCTTGTCATTTTATTTGCATTCTAAGGGTATAAAATTCATATTAACCTATTTATTTAGTCCCTTTGACCCATTGTAGCCGGTTTTTGTTCCAGACTAGCAAAGAAAGTCATTTTCATTAAATGGCATGGCTGCCACAAAGGATTAGGGCACTATACTGTCAGCTTGGGGAATGCAAATGATGAGTTCCAGCTTACATCTTCCAGCATAGATCATCTGATCATGAAGGCAGGATGCAAAGAAAATACACAACTGAAGGTCAAGGTATTAATTATTACTAGAAACTGTTATTCCTGTCTTTACTAGATCTTCATTATCGGAAGATTATTTGATTAATAGTTTGAACTTTCAGGTGCACAAGGAGGCATATAACCGCCATTAGAATGGTATAATGTTCCTGATGGGTTGCCGGAGGGATTTTCTGGTAAAGAGGGGGAGGAGAAGGGTGGCAGTGACCGTACCCCATCGGAGATGATAACAAGGAGATGTCTTTTTTCTTTTTTAGAAAATTGATCGCATGCCATTGCCAAGCAATGTTGAGATGTGTTTTTTTAGAAGATTGATCCCAAAGCAACGTCGACCATAACCCAGTTGACTCGTTCAAGCTATAGATTTTGAAGTTACCATGGTAGTTTATTGTTAACCTCCTTCTGATCCCAAAGCTTAGATCTGTAGCATTAAACTGCCACCTATCGCTGAGCTAAATGCACCAAAATCATTGAATACTCCGATTCTGCTACTGTTGTAGGAGGTTCTTCCATAAGCCCACACATTTTATCCAGGATTAGGATTGGGAAAGTACACACTTGATATTTCTGGGCCATCAAAAATGTGTTAAAACGTTAATGTTGTTATAGCTCAAACCAAAATACCCAGATTCAAAACTTCCTCTTCTTACAGCAGATACCAAGCGTTTGAGAAGGCAAAAGAATATCTGTTGGGTAATCAAAACTTTGCCAAAGAATCTGACCTCTTTTTTTCTTCAATACAAGATTACTTGCATTCAGCAAGACTATTCTATTGACACCTGTTGATGTTGTGTTTGTTTCCCACACGAGCTTTCCATCCATATTGGTCAAAATCATGGCTCTGGTTCTCATAAATGTCATATTTGATCCATGGTTATTGATAGGTGTGTTAGTTGGCTATCTAGACCATGGCGCTTTCCTTGGAGTTTGTGAACCAAATTGCAAACCAACATGCATTGATTTAGAAACTATAGAAGCTACAAGTGTAAGAGTTGTATGGAGATCTTAAGACGTGTGAATTATCATCAACGGATAGATATGAACCTCTTTGAAGATGATCATGAATTGAATGTTATGGTGTAATCAGATTAGTAATAACAAATTTGATTTCATGGGACGTCATTGGATGGATCAAACGATACAGTTGAACGTTATGGTGCATGTCGAGAGTCGCCGATTTTGCATTTGACGAGTCAGGTGGCGTCGAGTGATAGAAAAGGAACAGGAGACGAAGAACAACCAGCAGATGTGATCGGATGTTGAAAGCTTAGATTCGAAGAGAGATGATATCATAGGTGGGTAATGAGAATTGAAAATTGTATTGTTGAAAAAACTAGGGTTGGTATTGTGAAGAAGATGACTAGAGCGAACTGCACAATACATAAATTGATTTTTTAATTTAAAGTAAAACTAAAGAAAAGCCATGTAGACTTAAATTGATTTTTAATTTAAATTAAAACAAAAGAAAAGCCACCTAGATAGTGTAACCGTTTGTAATGGGTCAAAATCACTAAATAAATAGGTTAATATAAATTTTATGCCCTTATAATGCAAAATAAGATGACGAGGGACCTATTAAAACAAAACTGATAAGTTGGTTGGACTCAAGTGACAATAATCCTAAAATGTAAAAAGAATTTAGTTGGACTAACGGTGATGAAAAGAAGTAAATCTTGGATTGAAATGTAGTTGTGGATACTTTCATAAATGATAACATGATTCGACCTCAATTTGTGATGACTTGATATGTGGATAATCTGATTAATTAAGAAGGAAATCATCAGTGTCCTGGGAATTAAATAAAAGAAAGGGACATTGTATATGGAGTATGCTTGTTGTTGATGTTTTTGTAATTGAGAAGTACATGATATTTTTATTTTTTTGTGTTTTGATAGTACATGAGTTAAGGATTTAAAGGTTTGTAGTTAGTTTCATTAGTTTCTGTTGATTTTTATGTAGGTAGATATAGACAATAAAACTAATTATTTTTGGACATAAGGGCATTAATTTATTATTTTGCCTCGAACATAAAAAACCAATAGACCAGCCTTGATTGTATATTGAACCGGACTTTCGCATTGTCCATTGATATGATTGCAAGTAATGTCAGGATATGTGTGTTAATCCCTCTCACAAAATACCACGTGTTACATGTAGGGTAGGGTGTCAATCAACGACACAACATGACAAAATCATACAAAATAAAATTGGGATGAAACTGAAATTTAAGTTCGTGTTTGTATCTAGCGTAAAAAACGCGATGTCATGTTTTATTGTGGTTGTGTTCAAAATTTGAGACAAAATTGACATGATATTCACCCATGTTTGTCGTATTTTGTATACTTAAGTATGAATTAAATAAACTAATGATTATTTTATGTTATTTTTGTTGTGTAGTATCGTGTTTTAACTAGATCGTTTTCGTGTTAGTAAAGAATACACGTCATAGTGTCATGTTGTGTTCGTGTTAGGTAAGACATCATTGTGCCCGTGTTACCCAATAAATTGTCGTTTCGTGCCAAATAAAAAAAACATCACACGATTGTTCAATTTATCATTCATGATGTAGCGTAAATATCTTGGTCACTATCGGTATTGATATTCTTTTTGCACAAAAAAATGTCATTTTTTGCCCTCATGTGTAACATATTTTATAGGTTAGCAAACCAAAATGCGACAGTTGTAAAATTTCTTAAATACATACTTTTTTCGAAGCAACAAAGTAATGCTTGAAAATCGCGCATATTGTTTGTGGTTTTGATTCTATGATGTCTTAATCAACTATTCCTTCAAATGAGACTTCCGCGTGTATTTTAAAACCCAAAAAGAACCTATGAACTTCAACATAATTGACATTGGTGATAATCTCGTTTATTCCATGTTAGCTACGTCAACGTAAGTTATCCAAAACAAAAAAGATCCATGTCATTTTGTTTTTCCAAATGCGGGCTACGAAGCTCATGATACAGGAAAATTGCCTTGATTTAACTAGTTCACAAATATTAAATGACTTCTATGCAGAAAAAAATAATTCAATAATGTTTTTTCTCCGAAATGAAAGCAAAATATAAATACTTTCTTAGAATTTCTCTTTAATATTTTAAATCTAATTCCTGCATGATATTGTTGGTCTAGCCGTTGTGATATAAATTAACTACCATGTGTGATATAAATTTTGTCATATATAAAGGGTATCTACTCTAATTAGCATTTTTAAGATCCAAGAGTTGGGTTTGGACACAAAACTTCATACGTTATATTTTTGGTAGATGTTTGTAGACTTAGAAGATAATGACTTCTTATTTACAATAGCTTATATATTAAATTATTAACTAGACAAATTCACACACGTTGCGCAGTGTGCAATTATATTGTTTAAAATCTTGATTTTTATAACGGGTGTTTAATTGTTAGAAGTTACTATAACCAAGTTAATAAAATTTATCAACGTCCGGATTAAAACACAAAACATTCAATCTAAAAGAAAAATCTCTATTAAGTGAGCTAGTCTCACATTGACGTGTGTGTGTATATATATATATATATATATATATATATATATATATATATATATATATATATATATATATATCAGCTTAGGTTTTATATTTAAAAATATATATAATTTTTAACTATTAGAAAAATAGTCTTATGATATTTTGATTTATGGTTGTAATTTAAAACCATATTTATTTTAACCAATAAGTTATATATATATATATATATATATATATATATATATATATATATATATATATATATATATATATATATAGAGAGAGAGAGAGAGAGAGAGAGAGAGCTAGGTTCAAATGTTTTTTTGTAAGTATTATGTGCCTAAATGCACCAATGAGAATTCAAGAAATAATAAATCATTAAAGGGTATTTTGGACATTTTGTACTTTTAATTAAGGAAATCATTTAATTTAAATCTTGCAATTAAGGAAATAAAGTAATATATTTGACATAGTCATTTGTGTTCTTGTTTATAGGCGTGCATATTGTTCCGTTCCAACCTTAGCACATCTCTTTCTTTTTTGCAGCCTTCTTTAGCAACCAGCGAGAATGTTTGATTAGAGATAGCTTCAACATGAATCTTCCAAATTTTCGTTTCAGTCAGCCTTCATCTTCCAGATTTTCGTTTCAGTTTGAACATCGATGGATGTTTGATTAGAGATAACTTCAACATGAATCTTGAAGAGGAAGGGGTTTGCTTGTGTGCTCTCGTTAGGGCTTCTTTCGGCCGTGTTTCATGAGACGACATCACATTCGCCGCCTGTTAGCGCGGTGGAGTCCTCCCACTTCGGTAACATCACCTGCCCGACTTTCACTTCCGCCAGACCTTTTGCTACTTGGAGCTGTATGAGATGCTTAAAGGGTTCTGATTGTAGATTTTGTGCTTCACAAACTGATAAGGTAAAAACCATACTTGTTATTGACTTTTTTTAGTCAAACTAACTAATCTTTAACTCCATAACTCGTACCAATCATTCAATCTTTTCAAAATCTACAAAAAACCCTTTTGAGGAACAAAACTATAATCAATTCCGAGATATACCCATTAAGATTTCGAGGTGTTTGTGGTGGAATCGCTGCTACATCAAACTAGATTTCAAATCTTATCGTTGCTCAATCATTCTTATCGTTAATTGAAGCCATAGGAACTTCCTGGACTTTTCTAGGGTTTGGGGTTATATCAGTCATAGGAACTTAATGGACTTTTCTCAGGTGCCTAAACATTTTTCTCGCTTTTCAAGTTTCTATTAATTCTCAGGTTCAATTTTTCTTGCATCTTTAGCTTGTACTCAATAATTAACTTGAACATGTTAGGCTTGATGTAATTTCCCAAATAAAGTTAACCCGATTCCAAATCTTTTATAATAAAATGTTTGTCAACTTATTTCTGTTGCTGATCTTGTATATTCTAGGTATACCTTCAGAATTTGGTCTTCAAAATTCTGCCTTTAAAGTTTTTGTGAAAAGTCCTCAACGAATGAGAGTGAAAATGAGTGCACTCTATAAGGGGTTACATTCTTGGAACATTATTCAAAGCATGTGAATATGAGGCCTTTACAAAGCAACATTATCGCGAGCTTTGAGGCATGAGTAAATCTGAAACAAAAAGAAAGTTGACTCAGTAAAAGCCTGAATTGGAGAAATATGCAGACTTTTATACCTTTTTGTGAGAGGAGCAGAGAAAACTTGAAGTAAACCCACGATTGCATCTGACAATGGGAAGATGTTGACATATCTTTTACTGATGCACATGTAAGTCTTTGTTATTATTCATTGATTCTTTTTCTACATAGAATGTTGTGAATGGAGTAGCATATGATTGATTTATATGATATTTGTGAATAGTCTTTTAATAAACACGTGTTGTAATATGTTTTTGAAATATGTAAATATAGCTTGCTCAAGGCTTGTTTTCATGTTAGTATGAATGTCATTAAGTTTGGATTTAGAATGTAAAAAACAATAAACAGGTGTAAAATAGCGATTCTAATAGAATATTCAAAACCATTATGCAAGAATAGTTTATTATGTAAGAATATTTATTGTTGTATTCTGATAGAATTGTAGTTAATTGTTTATATGTTTAATATGCAGTTGTTACAAGTGTATCACTACAAAATATTTTGCAATAAATTTGAGATAGAAATGGCTTGAAGACCTCATGGTAAAGGCTTGAAGAATGCATTAAAGAATGATCACACTCATACAATGTAATTAAGATTGTTGTTATTTTTTAGGAATTACACTTGTTATTTTTTCAGAATGTGGTTATTATTCAATGAATCACAATCATACAATGTAATTATTTGGTATATTATTAGTTTAAGAATCGATTTTGTGTATTTTTTTTTTCAGAATGTATTTAGTAGTTTATGATTGACATTATGTCATTCTGACAGAATTAAATCGAAAATATATTTACTAGTTCATGGTTAACATTCTATCATTCTGACAGAATAAAATCGAAAAATATATTTACTAGTTTATGGTTGGCATTCTATCATTCTGACATAATAAAATCAGATTTTTAAATTTGAATTAATTTAAAATATTCAGATTTTTTAAAATAAAAGAATTAATTATCCCTAAAAATCTGAAAATTTCCTTTTTTAATATAGGTTAATTGACTAAAATGCCATTATTTTGAAATTAGTGTGATTATATGGTACATGTTATCCTATTTTAATATCATAGACCCTCAGATCTTGACCTTTGATTCTATTCCATCCGGTGGTCCAGATCTGTGCATTCTGGCATACAATAGTTACTAGAAACAATATAACCTAACCATATATATATATATATATATATATATATATATATATATATATATATATATATATATATATATATATTAGGTTGAAAATTAAAGAGTTGGTTTGAACTTAGACTAATAATTGATTTTAATGTATTAAATAAATATAATTAAGGAAGTTAAAGTGAATGATTTAATTAAGTTAAAAATAACCGAGTATATGTGGTTAATTACTCGAAAGATCAAGAGTTTCTGTAACTTTCAAATTAATATTTTGCATTAATATGACATTGTTTATAAAATAAAAACCAAGATTAGTGAATAACTAAAAAAATATACATTTTAACAATTTTGGCATTGATATTTCTTATTAGGTGTTTGTTTTATAGTTTCAACATTTATTATCATTTCTATTATTACTTATTAATAATTTTTTTGTAGGTTTAAGCTGTGGATGTAGGTTGTTCGAGCTATGTGTTTCTTCATAAAAGTCCAATTATTGTTTTATTACAACTAATGTGTTTGATTCATTATTCTGCTAATGTTGATTTAAGAAAATCATTGCATTGATCATTTTCAAGAATATGAAACATGTGAATGGAAAACAACAATAGAATTAAAAACCAAGAGATACAACTTGTACAACAAACCTATAACAATTAACAACAGTAAAGGGTAAAGTCTCTGACATCATCTTTAAAAACATCAACACATCAGCTCATTAAAAACAACAATTTTCCTCATAAGGCGATAAACTCATCAACTCATTAAAGTGAATTTCTACATCTCAATATGAACTTCAACACAAAAACTTGCATATTGTTCAAAATGTGAAGTAATCTTCAACTTAAATATTCATTAAATCTTAGAGTGTTTATAAATAAGTTCAACAAATTATGCATATCACATTTCAAGCCAAGTTAGAATCATAAACCTTGAAGTTAAATCCTCACCCTTGATTGCTCAATTCACTATTCAATTTTACCCTAATAATATAAACTTATAAGAAATGGATGGTGTAGAGCCTTGCCTTTCATAAAATAATTGCTCATACCTGTATGCTCAATAAAATATTGCATGTGGCAATTTTTAAAATAGATGTTAGAAAGTTCTCAAACCTAAGAGATATTTTTATTCACGATTAAAAATATAACATGTGAACAAACCAACAAAAAAAACAATTGTTTCGATTAAAAACACAATGTGCATACCTTGCTTATTATAGATTATTGAACTTGAATATTATATTGACAATATAAGACTTGGATTTACACCAAAATAGAGAACAAATGAGCACTAATTAGACAAAAGAAGTATTTTCTTTTGGTTTAGGATATTTGTTGCTATAGAAGTAAATATTTATAGGCTAACAACATTTGTGTGAAGGGAATTTCAAAAGTCAAATTAAATCCTATAAGTTGAATAGTCTTGAAAGTTTCAAATGAATGAGATTCAAGAAAAAATGCTTGTTTTATAAGATACTAGTCGAATCCCCGCGCGTTGCGCATGAATATAATTCTTTATGTAAAACAAAAACATTTAACAAATTGTAATTTAATATTTATACATGTAAAACCAATGTCAATAGCAAAACAAACTCTATAGTTTACATATTAGTTTTATTAATTATAATAAATTTATATCTTCAGTTACTTTCACTATTGATTCATGATTTTATAGACCGTTTTATATTGTGTAAATTATATATAAAACATATATTGATTTTTATCCATAAAAAACTACAACTTTTAATGATTTTATAGAACGTTTTAAGTAGTAGATATTATATATAAAATATATGCCGATTTGTATATAAAGCAAATAACAAATAGTATGAAAAAATTATAGCTATTACTAAAATAAAACACTATAACATTATAACATTTACATAAAAACTTATTAAACACTTATAAATAATTCAAAATGAATAATCATAAATCAACATACATTTGATATATAAAAACATTGTTATAAAAAAATTGTATTGAAATAACCACTGATGTGACAAAACATTTTTTTTCGACTCTTTCATTTTGAATCACTAATCTTTTCAAACATATTTTTTAATAAAAACTTACTTATATACTATTAATATAGCTATAATGTCTATAATAAATAAATGAAAAATAAAAAAGCACTTAACATTAATAACTATAAGTTTAAAAAAACTTTTGAATGTAGTGGAAAATATAAAGACAAATTACAATAAATTTAAATAAAAAAAAAACTATTGAGTTGTAGTGGGAGTTTTAAACTCTTGATTTCTGCCCAATAATGTAACATAAATATTAACAATTATATGTTATAAAAGCAATATTATATGTGTTTATCATTGAAATAATTATTTTTATACTAAGTTGTAACTAATATTATAATAATTTTAAGTATACGATAAGAAAGATATAAAAAGTTGTGTTTTGATTTGATTTAAAATTATTTTAAACTATATGTATTTTTATCTAATTTATAAATAATTTATTTGAATATTATTTATTTCCTATATTATTATTACTATTATTATTATTATTATTATTATTATTATTATTATTTCAAATAATAATAATTTTTTAATATAATATAATCTATTATTTAGTTTTATGTTATTTAAAACAATTATTATTTTTTACTAATTAAAAACTACTTATTTGAAAATTTTCATTATTATATTTTAAAAATACTATCATACTTTTTTTATTCTACTTTCATTTTTTTTTCTTAAAGCTATGAAATATTCGAAGAGAATGAACGATCCAAATAAAATGGTGATTTGAATTTCAAAATTATAGTAATTGTTATGTACTACGACTAATCTTAAAAAAAATGTTAAGAGTGGGTTGGGGGAGGGGGGGAGGGGGAGGAGTGTTACACTATAGGTATATTTTTATCACTTATATTTTCTTATGAAAATATTAATATTTTATTTATTTACTTTTAATTTACGATAAAAAACAAATAGGGAAAAAAAGAAATTGGCAAATGTAATGAGATAATTTATTTTTATTACTATAAAACATTTAAAATTGGGTACATCCATATAAGTTGAAACGACCCAATAATACGACCCAAAAATTTCATTTTTCAATATAACCAAAAACCACAATCTGAGTGTTATATCATAAAACCATACGTGATGTATCCCAAACATAATAAAAACACTGTGCGGAAAACTGTATCATATCTATGTCATATCAAAATCAAAACTAAATCAACTCCCAGGATAAAAGTTGAAGCTGTGGTGTGTGCGATGCCATCATCCCGAGCTCTTCCCTCTGCTTGCGGAAGTACCTGAAACCAAAACTGAAACTGTAAGCACGAAGCTTAGTGAGCTCCCCCAAACTACCACATACCATACAATACATAAATAAGCACATATTGGGCCTTGCCCACTGCATCAGACCGAAGTCTGGAACTAGCTGCATCGGACCGAAGTCCGGAACTGACTGGGACCTTGTCCCCTGCATCGGACCGAAGTCCGGAACTGACTGCATCGGACCGAAGTCCGGAACTGACTGATCATGGCATAGCATAAAACATAACAACTATTATAATCACATATACTGCATACTGCATCGGAACAGAGTCCGGAACACATAACACAAACATGCTTGTATCACAAAGACATCAAGCACTCTAACTACTGCATCAGACCAAAGTCCGGAACTACTGATAATTAAACGGGTCGGCATTGTGGCCGTAGACCCGTTCCTACTGAAGGGAAACTCACCTCGTGAACTGGTTGCTGAGTGTATGGCTCTGGAAGCTAACTGCTGCTGCTCCGGTATCTCCCCGGCTACAAGTCCATAAACACACTCAATCAAATACTAAACACTGTACTGGGTAAAATGACTCTTTTACCCCTGGTCAAAGTCAACTCTCGGTCAAGGTCAACTCTCGGTTGACCTGACTCGCCGAGTTGGGCCGCCAACTCGCCGAGTCCCTATTCTCACTCCTCGACCCTACTCGCTGCTACTCGTCGAGTATGGCATCGACTCGACGAGTACCTTCTCGATCCAAGAACTCAGACAATCTTCATC